>NW_024962269.1:297860-327310 GCF_019238085.1 Lagopus leucura
CCCGCGCCGCTCTCCGCCCGCGGACGGAGCGCCTCTGCCGGCGCCGCCCGGCCGCACCCCCCAGGTGAGGCGCGGGGGCCGACCCTCGGGCGCCGCGGGGTCGGGTTTCCTCGGCGGGGCCCCGAGCGCGGCCGCGCGGGGGGAGGCGGGAGGTGCGGGCGAGCGGCGCCGGCAGAGGCGCTCCGTCCGCGGGCGGAGAGCGGCGCGGGCCGGGAGGCGGCGGCCGGCCGTGCGCCCCGCGCTCGGAGCGAAGTTGCGTCCGGGCGGCGCCTTTGTTCGGCTGCGGTGGGCTGTGTGCGGACGGCGCCCGGCTGCGCTCCTCTGCGCCGGGACCACGCACCGGCGGGCGCTGCTCTGCGGCCGTCCCGGGGCGGTCCTGTCTGGCGGACGAACGAGTTGGAGCGTGCCTCCCCTGCCTCGTTCCTGGGTTAACGCTCCCGGCTTTCTCCTTTCCTTTTCCTTTTTCCTGTTGAGTGTCCCTTTTCCCTACAGTCAGAACAAAACGACGGTTTTCCTCCTCGTGGTCGTTGCTTTCTTGCTCCTACTGACGTCTGACACGAACCCGGCTTTGGGGTGGCTTCGCCCCAGCAGTCGTTTCCCTTTTACAGCGTGTGCCTGTCAGACCTGCCTCTCCCCAGGCCTGGGATCGGCAGCCCAGGGCTGCAGGGATGGCCCAGAGGTTCCCTCTGGCTGTTGCCACCTGCCTTTCCATCCCTGCATCCCGGCACTGCAGCCAGGTCGCAGCCCCATGTGCGGTATAGAGGTGTGAGCTGCTGTGCTGCCATGGACATCATGAAGATGTGCGGTGTGGAAGGAGATGGCAAAAAGAATGCTTGACCAGGGAAACTGGAAACAAGACTGGTACCGTGCTGCTGTCGGTGTAGATGGAATACCCGGATAGATCTGGGTGTTTTTAACCTCCTTACGATACAACATTGGTAATCAGTAAACCAAGAGCTGGTTTATTAGTTGAAATGAAGTTCAAAGAAATAATGTTGAGTTGACTGCAAGCCACATGTGGCATCCCATGGCTGACAGCAGCAGCCATGAACTGTGAGTGCGGCCACATTGACTCCCAGCCACATCAGGTAACGTGGGAAGGAGAGATGCGTGTCCCCACGGGTTGGCACAGCACTGGGATCTACATTCTGCTATTTCATACGGTAGCAACACAACAATGTGGGGTTGCTGTTACCATCATTTGAAGTTTAGAGTGGAAAAATACAGGCTGTGAAGCGGAACCAGGCTTTGCTCGTTGGCTGTTACAGTGGAGAAGGAGGCGAGAGCTCTGCTGTTTGTGAAGGGTCGGTGACAAGGACGAAGTGCTTGGTTTTACGTGCTAGCAGTGCCAATCAGTTGTCCGACACCTCAAGCTGCTGTTCCAATAAATTGTGGTTTAGCGTGGTAGCCTGCGTGTTTCCTTTTGGTTTCTGCATGTCATAAGCAGAGATTATGGACCATGTGAGAAAAATGTCAGTCTTCCTTTTGCCGAAGATTAGTGGCTGAGTCACTGAAGCAATCTCCTTCCCTGTATCTCTGCAAGTGGACTGAGCGGATTTGAGATTGCCCGATGGCTGAGAGGTGTGGATACAGGCGACTGCGCTGTGGGTGTTTAAACTGGAAGAGGGTAGATTTAGAGTAGATATTAGGAAGAAATTCTTTGCTGTGAGGGCAGTGAGACACTGGAACAGGTTGCCCAGTGAGGCTGTGGATGCTGCTCCCTGGAAGCACTTAAGGCCAGGCTGGATGGGGCTGTGAGCAACCTGGGCTCTGCCTAGAGCAGGGGGTGGAACTGGGTGATCTTCAAGGTCCCTTCCAACCCAAACCATTCTGTGAGCAGTGGTACTGGGATGGCAGATTGTGGTGCCAGGCACACAGATATGTAGAAATGCACTGTGCCCATCATGTGTGGGCCTTAACAGCAGTGCTTTTGCAGCAGTTCCAGTAGCAGTAGCAGTGTAAAAAAAGCCATCCTGCTGCCCTCACTGTTGATTTCAGGAGGTGCACGTAGTGAGGCTCTTGGAATCACAGCAAACAGACAGATAAAAGTGATGCCAGGCCTCACACTGTGGGCTTCTGCAGTGCTTGTTTTGGTAGCACCTTGTGTGAGGCAGCAGGTCAGCATGGTGCTAAAGGGTGACATCCTTCCTTTATAAAGCTGCTGCTATTATAGGAAATGCAGTGACAAGCACAGCATTCGGCAGATAAAGGCCAACTCCTCAACGCTGGGGAAGATCTGGGTTGCTGCAGTGCTTGACAGAGGCTGTATAGGAGCGCACCTCAGTGAGAGATTCGTGGTTGCACTTTAAATGTTTCCATAAATCCTTTTAACAGGTGTGGTTCTGAGCCTTAGCGAGTCCTTTCCTGAGTGGATGCCTGTATTTATCTGGCCGCCGTACCGAGCCCATCCCAGGAGCCAGGTGGGACATGGCATGGAATGCTGTGTGTGCAGATTGAGGTGCAGTCATCCAGCTCCAAGGCTCTTCCTGTCAAAAAAAGCCTTCGTATTCATTTAGAAGGCACTGTTTTGCTGTTAGTGTGATCAAATTCGGACATCCTTCTGTGTTGACTTCAGAGCTGTTGGCTCCTGAGAGAAGTTTCTGCATGCATCACTGATGCTCTTGCTGTCTCCTCAGCTGCCAAACAGGCTGTCAAGCAGAGTTGTCACTTTGCTTCTTGGTCCATCAGTGCTCTTTCTGGTGGTTTTCATGGCTGTGGTTTTCAACACAGCAAGAAGAGCAGCTTAAAAAAGGGGAAATATATAATCCTCCTCATTACCAGCCAGTAAATTCCAAAACAGGCCCTTCTGAAATAATGGAAACACTTGAGCATCTTACAGCTCTGGAGCTGGAAGCGTCCTGGTGTGGTTGTTGGTTTTCTGGCTGTTTTTTTTCCCCTGGGCAGATTTGTCCTTTCTCTCTTCCTCCTGTTGGCTGCAGAAAAACCTTTGGGCTGGTGGGGATGCCCAGCAAATCACCGCTCCTCTCTGTGAAGGCTCTTCCTTTAAGATACTTGAAAGTTTAACACGAATCTCAGAATAAATACTAGCGCAGAAGTTTTTCTGCAGAGGAATAATTCATGTGTAATTGGTTTTCCGTTTGCTCTGTGCTTCCCTACGCTGAACTGGGTATTTTTACTTAAAAACAGATTGCACAATGCTCTCCGGTGTCAGTCGGTCTGTAACTATACGGTTAAGGAGCGTGAGTCGTGCTGTTTGGAATGATGCTTGGAGGAGGTAGTTTATTTCCATGACTTTTGTACTGTAAACTGTAGATGTTCTGTTTTCAGAGGCAGGGAGAGAGCTGATGGGGAGCAAAGATGCACAGCATGCAGGGGACACAGGCACTGTCCGTGCAGCTGGCTGGAGCCGCGTGCTGGCCTGGGAGGTCAGCAGGGGCAGCTCGCTGTGCTGAGCGCTGAGTGCATGTCCAAGGCATCAAGTTTGACCGTCTTAGAGCTTCTCTTCTGTAACACTGTGTTTTTATATTGTGGCTGTTTGTGATTGTTGTTGTTATTGGTTTCAAGGGGTGCAGTATCAGGTTGTTTGCAAGAAAGCCTCAGACTTGCTGGGCTGTTGAAGGTGCTCTCGGTGACACGTCTTTTGATTGCAATAATTGTACTGGTGGTAGGGCAGGCCTTCTTGGAATGAGCAAAAGGGTGTTTCAAGGTCACCACCTCTGGCTTGGGAAGGTTGCTTGGGCAGCTTGGAAAGCAGAGGCGTGTTAGGACAAGGCTTGCCATGACCTGAAGTGCTCTTATGCCCACGGGTTCACCCATTCGGAGTTTTTTCTACCACCAAGGCAGGCAGACCTGCAGCTGTATCCACTGTGGGGCTGCTCACCCTGCCCTCTGAGCCACCCCATAGTGCTGCTCTGCTGCAGCACTTCCATGAGTGGGAGCAAAGCTCTTCCCAAGCAGCCTCCTGCAGTGCTGTGCATCAGGAATGCTGGGGATAGGAGGCACCCGCTTGCAGCAGGAGCTGTACACTGTTAGTAACAGTTGCCATGAGAAGCCTCCAGCAGCAGCTCAGCAGGTACAAGGTGAGGCAGTGGGGCTGTGTGAGATCCCACAGCAGTGCTGGAGCCTCAGTCGCAGTGTGTTCTCCTGCATCTGGGCTGTTAGCACCATGGCTCTGCCTGCTGGAATGGGAGAGGTGTTGGATTGCTTCGCCTGCCTGTGCAGTTGTTTTCAGAGAGCAGCTGCAGGTTCCTCTCTGATTGGTATCGGCGTTCAGTAAGTAATGCTCTTACACTCAGTATTGCAAGTCATTGTAAGTTGCATCGTATAAATAGCAAGAAGTGCTGCATTTAAAAAGCAAACAAACAAAAAAAAGTCTGCTGCTCACCCTTAGTGCTTGATAGGCTTGCTGTTTCTCTTTGTAGCACAGAACAGCATTAACACTGCAGGCTTTTCTTGTCCTTTGCAGACGGACTTCATTGCTCATGGCTGTGTGTTATCTTTGTTTATCAATGTAAATCAACAGCGCTGTTCCTGAGCAATGGAGATAGCAGTGACATTCCTTCTGAAGCTACACTCCGCCTGAGAAACTGCGTTGTACAGAAACATGTTGGGAAAGATAACCTGTGTGGGTTATCGGGGAGGGCTCTGCTCAGCCCCTGTGGATGAGATGATGGAAAAGGGCTGTGTTACTGCTTTCTAAAAGGTTCCAGAGCAACTGCCAGGGCTCTCTGTGGAAGGGACTTGAGATTTCTTAAGCTTTCAGATATTACTTAAGTTGCTGTTGTTTTCTAGAGATGACTAGCAATCCTCTGTGTGTTACGTCTGTCTGTCATCCCAGCCTGTATCACCTCCATGCAAAGCTGACTTGGAGGCCTTTGTGTGGACATTATCAGCACCCTAACAAAATGCAGCGTGTAGAATGGAGAATGAAGTGTGAATCCATGTAATGCAGTGTTCTCTTCAGTGGCGGGTGCTGCTTCCTGGGCAGTGCTTATTGTGTCAGCCAGTAGTCCTTCATGTTGTGTTATATGGGTTGTGTGCTGCATGTTTGTAGGTGGTGCTGGCCTCGAGAGCTGTTCTTTTCCCATGTTTTTGGTGTATATATTAGAGAGGAGCATTCATCAGCACAGCCTGGTACTGAAGTAGTTCTCTCTGCATAGTAATGCAACTTCTTGGGTTTGTCTCCATTGGGTTTCATGAGGGAGGTGTTTATCCATTCCAACTTGCATCTCAATGAAATGGGAGCAGTTCTGCTGTCATCTAACAGCTCATTTTTTTACCTTGTGGTGCATGTGAGGCAATAGCTGTAATTTACTGTAACGCTTATTTGGTTCTCCTGCAAATGTATCTGTAACTTAGGTACCTGACACCTGCAGCTTGGATGATTTTGCTCAGTGCTTCAAGGTTTCTTTTCTGTCTGTCTTTTTCCATGAGCTCTCCCAGCAATGTCAGTGTTCTGCCAAGAAGATGGAAGATGTTCCTGTGACATTTCTGTTAGTTGGATGATGCACAGTGAGGCAGCAGCCCTTTGTGCATGCCATCACAAGCCCCAGCAGCTCCCATATCCTGCTGGGGCCAACCAGTGCAGGGCTGAGAGATGTGTGTGCACTCATCAGCCTGCCAAGCTTTTATCTCAGAACTCTGACAGTTCTTGGAGGTGCTGGTTTGTTCTTGGCAGTATTTTCTGAGCAAGTTAAGAAGGGAGAGCCGTCACACCACAGAAAGGAAACTGTGCTCGTGGGTTTGTGGGATGAGCCAAACTTCCATTTGTATTCTGAGGGCTTAAAGAAGCACAAGGAGAAGAGGCAGTCCTCTTTCACAAGGTGCCTCTCGCAGGCTGATGAGGAGCGCACGTTACCTTTGGTGCCTTTGGATGCCATTCCAGAAGAGGGGAGCCAAAGGGATACGATTGATATTTCAGGTATCACTCAATTTTACAGCCCAGCTTTTGTTGTAAGAAATTGATTGAGATATGTCTGTATGGGAGGCAGAGGTGAGGCTTTGGTGTTGCCCAGCCCTGCTGCTTGGTGCAGCCCCAATGGGAGCGCTCTGACTGACCGCAGCTGCAGGCCGTGGATGGCTCCTCCTGGGAAAGCCGTACTCAGCAGCAACAGAGGCAGCTTTTTTCTCTTCTGCCTCTTTAAAATGTTGGAATTAATCACTTTTATGTAGTTGTTTTGCATATTTTTCAGATGAGCAGCTTTCTTGAGCTTTGTGCTCTTTATTACCTAATCTTTGTTTTTAAAGTTCGGAGCGTGACCTCAGCTTTTATTTGGGTTTTAGTGAAGTATTTGTTGCCTGTAGCCCTGTCAGACCCCACAGTTCTCCCGTCTCCAGCTCTGCAGGCCTGCAGTCCCCGCAGCTTGGATGGAGTCTGAGTAGCAAACTGCCTTCTGTAGTATTTCCAGGTTTCTAAATCTTTGGAATTTTCTCTGTGTAAAGTTACGACTTCCTGAAAAAATATTGGCACCGATGGTGGAGGCTGTTAGTTTTTGGAGCTTCTCTTCAAATTACTCTCTGCTTTATTTCTTCCTCCTCTTCAAAGGAGGAGAGGCTGGTGGACGGAGCGAGTGTGGGGTGAAGGAGTCTCCGGATTTGGAAGGGGAGATGGTTTTGAATTGAAGGAGAGAAGATTTTAGGTTGGATGTCATGGAGAAGTTCTTTACTATGAGAGCGGGAGATGCTGGAACAGCTGCCCAGAGAGGCTGTGATGCCCCGTCCATCCCTGGAGGTGTTCAAGGCCAGGTTGGATGGAGCCCTGGGCTGGTATTAAATGTGGAGGTTGGCAGCCCTGACTGCAGCAGGGGTCTTTTCCAACCCAAGCCATTCTATGAAAGGAGAAGAGAAACCCTGAGGTGGGTCTGCTCAAAGATGTTCTCCTGGTTTAGGAGCCACCCCATGAGCATCCCAGCTGTCTGCAAGCAGATGGACAACTGGAGGAAATGGCTTTAGAAATCAGCTGAAGACATCTCCAATCAAACAACTACTCCATCAGTCGCTGAATTAACAAAGAAGAGAATGAAAAGCTGGCCTGGAGTCAGGTATTCAGTTTAAAATTAGACCCAAAACACTGCCATGGTCTTGTTCACTTTGCTGCCCGGCAGCAGACTGCAGTGTTGTTTTAGTTGCCATAATACAGAGTGGGAAATGTATTTTGATCCCAGCAGCTGGGCTGCTACTACTTCTGTTGTGAGAGGTTTGAGTCTTTAGTTCCAATAGTGAAGCTTTATGCTCTTATGTAAAGTATTTCTAGAGACATATCCTGGCCTGCTAGGTTTGGCCTTTGTGGTTTTGGTATCATCATCTTTTTTGTTTTACTTGCTGTTAAAACACATGCTTGTCACGTGGTGGGCTCTGCTCTGAGCAGCAATGGGTTTTGCTGGTTACATATTTCTGCCTTGGCTGGAAGAGCTGCAGAAGCTTGCAGCCAGACCTGCTGATTAGTATTTACTTTGCTCATGTCTGAATGCTTAAAGCTAGCATGTGAGTTGGGAGTCATGTTTGGCATTAAATTCTGTATTGTTCAGCGACAGGGAAGTCCTGGAAGCAGAGGCAATGCTTATTTTGGTGCTTATTTTTCAGATTTGATCAGGAGTTTCCATTTTAAGGTAGGAGGAGAATGCCTAGAGTAAATGTGGCTTTTTTCTTTGCCTTGTTTCCAAGTCATAGTTTTTGGGTAAGGAAGCCTCACCGTGCAAAGTTTCATCACAGGCCTCAAGATCACGTTTTCATTGTTTTGATAGGGGTTGAGGCAGACTGCAGAGATGCTCTCAGGTCTTCTGGTGTTCACGGCTACAGAGAAGATGAGAACAAGTGACAGAAAACAGTCCTTCTGAAAACATAGGCTTTCTGAAGCCTTCTGTAAAACGTACTGAACGTATAAAGTAGGGCATGATGTTCTCATACCAAACAGAATGCTGACTGTGACAAATGCTTGGACAATGCACGCATTCTCGCTTGTGGAGCTGAATGAGATGCGAATAACAGCAAAAAAGGCAAAGTGTTGTCAGCAGCAGTGATCTGCGTTAGAAGAGCTCGGTGCTATCAGTGGATGCTTTTGTAACTTCAGTGCAGCAGTTCCCATCCAGGCCCCACAAGCTGTCAGCTTATCCTGCAGCAGGGAAGCGGATTTTGCAGTCCTGGCTGTCTCGTAGCAGCCTGATTTAGGTCTCGTTGGGTTGAAAAGCATGCAGAGAAGTAGTGCTGCGATTCGCTCACAGACTTTTGGCCTGTCCATAGCTGTTTGTACAGTGGTATTGTACTGAGCACCGAACACTTTGAGGAGGGCAGATGGGAGCAACGTGCCGGATTGCTGCGTGGGCCAATGTGACTCACTGAGGGCTTTAAAGGTCTTTCAGGAAAAGCTGACAGGCCTCGGCTCCCTGATCATAGGGCTTTTCCCTGAGCAGGAGCCGCCAGCCGCTTTCCTGGTTTGGGCTGAGTGGCTTATGGGCACTGTGGGTCTGTGAGATGGGCCTCCTGGTGCTGACGGCCAAGGCTGCTCTATAGAAACTCTGGAGCTTAATGCAGAGGGGAGGAGGGAGGAGGTGTGCGCTACAAGTGCTTGGAAAGTCCCTCTGCTTTCTGAACAAGGGGAATATTTCCATCCCCGCTTTCACGTGGTGAGTGTTTCGGGTGGTTTAGTTTGTGCACGGTGCTTCCTAGCGAGAAGTTGGGGCTGTCAGAGATGCAGAGATCCCATGTGTCCACTCATCTCACCTGATGCGGAAGCACTTGTTAAAAGCTTGAGCTTCCTTCTGCACAGCGCTGTGTTCTCTCTGTAAATATCTGTAAAATATGGAATCATGGAGAGGATTGGGTCGGAACAGACCTTAAAGCTCACTGAGTTCCACCCCCTGCTGCAGGCTGGGTGCCCCCCAGCAGCTCAGGCTGCCCATCCATGCCCTTGTCACCTCCGGGGATGGGACACCCGCAGCTCTGGGCAGCAGTGCCAGCACCTCATTGCCTTCTGGGTAAATGATTTCCTCCTCACATCTTACCTCAGTCTCCCCTCGTTTAGTTAGAAGCTGTTCCCCCTTGTCCTATTACTATTAGACCACATAAAAAGTCAGTCCCCCTCCTGCTCGTAACCCCCCGAGTGCTGGAAGGCCGCAGTGAGGTCTCCTTGGAGCATCCCCCAGGGCTGGGAGGCACGCAGGGTGCTGCCTTCAGGCCCTGCAGCACGTGAGGGTAAGAGCAGCTGCCAGCGGTGCTGGGTTTGTGCCCTCATCTGCCATGGTGAGTGCAAGCTGGCACGCTTGGGGCTCTTTGTCTGCTGCAAGAGGTCTGAGAGCTTTTCTGCCCGAGATTAGAATGGGCCAAAGGAAGTGGAAAAGAGGAGAAGCAGACTTACTGAGCGCCTCAGCAGCTGCTGCCAAATCACATTTTGGGATTCAGTTCTATTTCCAATACGGCTCTGGCTGCCAAGGCTGGCAGGGAGACGTCAGCGCTGCTCTGCAGAGGGGAGACAGCACTGGGCTCTGCCTGGCTCCTTCTGTGGGGAACAAAGAGGGTCACGGGGTGGGGAGGCGTTTTGCAGTGATTTTTTTTCAGAAAGGAGCCCAAAACCATGGGTTTTCATGTGGTTTCCTGTCTCCTCTCACCATACATTTAGGACTAGTTAACTTTCTTTTATAGGTGTGTGTCCTTTCCTCAGCTAGAACCGGTCACGGTATGTTTTCCCTCCTGATTTCCCAGTAGCAAGGATTGAACAAACCCAGGTTGGCAAAACTGATAGGAATCGGCAAAAAAAACAACAGGCTGCACGGAGCTGTTGAAGTGAATTGCTGTGAGAATGAAGCCGGCAGTGTAGGAAGGGAAGATGGCTGAACAGCAAAAGGAGCAAAGTTGGGAGCCAAAAAATGCCTGTGTTTTCTTCCTGCCTTTGTCGTGCCTCACTTGTAACCTTGGAAACAGAGAGACGGAGGGGTTGGGAAAGTTGCTAATTGTAAAAATGGAGATAAGACGCAATGCACGGCTCTCTTTTCAGTTTCACTTAGTGTGTGTGCTGTCAGCACAGCCTGCATCTTGGTGGTGGTGGCTGTGAGACTGGCGAGGCGGCGAATGGCCGAGGACAGTGCACAGCTGTGGGCACTATTTATACCTCTGTGGACAGGAGAGTCTGCATGATGAAATAGGCACGGCTCAGCTCAGCAGGATTTCTTTGGGAATAGTTCCCAAATACGTAAAGGGAGATGCTAGCAATTAAAATACGGCCAAGAACAAACAGCTGGTGAAGAGAACAGCAAGTCACACAAGCGAGGACTTGCAGGTGGAGGGTCTGAAGCCTCTGCTGAGCATCCCTCCCTCCCAGCACACGTGCCCAAGCCCTTGGCTTCTCCTACAAGAGCCAGCAAAGGCAACTTCCAACTTTCCAAAGCATGTAAGGAAAATGATTATCTTAATAATTTTCTCTCAGCTGAAGGACCTGGAAAGGGAGCGATTTGGTTTGTTCTTTGTAGATGTGTTAATGATGGGAATCTTTCAAAAGTCGGCTTGCAAGGACAGAAGGACAAATGCAATTATAGGATGTGTAAAATGGAAATTAGGCACCGGGACAGAAACTGGATTGCTTCAAAGACGAGAAGCTGGGGTAAATTAAGAACTACCAGATACCATCTCGGAAATACTGGAATCTAATATCTGACAATTACTTTGAGAAAAGTTTGCTGAGGGAAAGCACGGGGTACTGCCAACACTGCATAGCTCTGTGCTCTACGTGTTTGGTACAGATTGCAGATAATTCCACATTGACCCCTATTTTATATCTGAAAAAAATCTGTGAAGTTACTGCGTTATTTAAAATACCTCGGAATGTTTCTGTGTCCCCTGGGGATGTGGTTGCAGTGCTGTCTTTACTTCCCGTTTCTCCCTTAGTGCTCTGAAATCCACAAGCTGCTGCTGTCCCAGACTGCTGTCTCTTCGGGGAAGCAGAGGATGGGTTAGTGGGTGAATTACAAAGTAATTTGATCGAGGGCTCTGAAGATACGATCTCTCCTCAGTTTTCTTCCCTTGTAATGTCAACACTGTGGTTTTTAGAGAATAATACTTTGCACGTACACTCTGAAGTTCCAGCTTTGGCTCCGACTTGTCCTAAAAACCACTTTGTTGGGTTTGATCTGATACGGGTTACCATCTGACAGCTCTTGTCCCTCTAAGAAACTTGTTTCCAAATTCTCTATTACAAAAGCTTGATCAAAAGATAAAACTTGAACTAATAAGATGAATAATTTACCAAGATGAAAGAAAAATGGAACGGGGCAAAGCTATGAGCCTGAGGCACTGATGTGTTCCCAACAGTCTGTCTTGTCTGTGGTGACTCTTGCTGACCGTAGTGTCTGTTGTTACTGCTTCTATTACTGAAAATGAGGCCATTTACAACCTGAAAATAAGATTTGTCAAGGCTTATGGAGCCATTGAGGTTGGTAAAACCTTCAAGATCATCTCGTCCAACCCACCAGCACTGTGTGTGCACTGACCATGTCCCTCTGTGCCACGTCCCTGTGGTTCCTGAGCACCTCCTGGGGTGGTGACCCCACCAGTGCTCTGTGCAGCCCATGCCAGTGCATCACCGCTGTTTCACAGAAGTCTTTCCTGATGTCCAGCCTGAACACAGCAGCTCAGTTAAATGCTCAACTTGACATGAGCACGTTTTCACTTCTTGCACAGTGTGTTCCGCCAGCTCCTGAATGCTGTGTGCTTCCCGTTCTTCAGGTGACTGCGATGTGAGACAACACGCATCGTGGGTGCACTGGGAAAATCTATGAACGCGCTTCTTGAAGGCAGGAGCTGCAGCACTGAGCAAAGAGCAGCCGGCTGTGCCACCACCGCTCAGCACCGTGCCCGTCCTGCACACACCCAGCTGCCAGGTACATTGCTGCCTCTTGCTTTGGGCTGTCCCAGGCACTTTGCTTCCGTGCTGCCAGCCCGGACAGCAGTGTCAGTGCTGCCAAGAGCAGTGCCACGCAAATGGGAGCATAACTGGGATATATAAAGTATATCAGAACCTATGGAATGATTGTCTGGATTTGTTTATATGAAGACTGCAACGGTCTGGGCTGAGTTAGATCACAGTATCATACAATGGCCTGGGTTGAAAAGGACCACGATGCTCATCTAGTTCCAACCCCCTGCTGTGTGCAGGTCACCAACCAGCAGCCCAGGCTGCCCAGAGCCACATCCAGCCTGGCCTTGAATGCCTGCAGGGATGGGGCATCCACAGCCTCCTTGGGCGACCTGTTCCAGTGCCTCACCACCCTCTGAGTGAAAAATATTGGATAGAGTCTTGTGGTAGTACCCACAGTGTATACCCAGCCACCTCTAGGGTGCAAAGCTAGGTTTGAAAGGCATGGCTAACCGGCCCTACAGTTTGTGTTTCTAGTTCTTCAACCACAGAGCTATAAATTGCTCTGAATAACCATCTTCAGTACAGCTACGCTCGAGGAGACTGCATTTATGGCTGTTCTCTGGTAGCAGTAGGGAGCCAACAGTTTAACAGCATGTCTGGCCTCCTGTTTGGCACTTGGCTGTGGGATCGTGGGCACACCTGCAATCCAGCAGGTTCTCAGCAGGGTGGGAGCTGCCAGAGCTCAGCACAGGCCGCCTAGCAAAGTGTCTGAGGGCACGTGGTGCCCATGAGATGCTTCGGGAGGCTTGGGAAGGGGCAGGGGGAGATGTTACAGCTGTTCTTTTGAGGGGCTGTGGAGAAGGTGAAGTGTGACGTCTCAGGAGTGAGAGGATGAGAAGAACACACTGCAAACAAGAAGTTTTTATGAGACGTGAGGGGGAAATTCTTGGCTGTGAAGATGGTTGGATGTTGGAACGTGGGCCCTGGAGGTGGTGGCACCTGTATCTCAAATATACTGAAGCCAGTTAAAGCACCATTGGTAGCAAAATCAAGTACATAAATGTGGAATTAATTTCAAATTTATTTTCTCTCCAGTGGAATGCTCATGCATTATGAGATTCAGTAGACATGTTCTTGATCTACGTAAGTTTTAATTTATTGTTTTTATCCACCTGTGGAGGTTGGTGGCCCTGCATGTGGCAGGGGGGTTGGAGATGCATGATCCTTGAGGTCCCTTCCAACCCTGGCCATTCTGTGATTTCTTTAACATTTGTGATTATAACATAATACTGGTTTGGAATGATTTGTCCGGTGAGCTTCAAAGGCTTGAACTTCAGTATTTTCTTGTGAAACAACAGACTGGATTAACAAGCATGCACTGTGTAAGGATTAAACTTGTTCTGGTTGAAGGGATCTTTCAAAAATACTTGAAAAACAGGAAAATGTGCTTGGAGATGTGGAGACGTGTTGGAGTAAGGTAGGCCATTTCTTAATTGTAAGAAAATGTGAAGCTGACTTAATAAAATACAAGAGGTGGCAGGGAAACCTGCAGCATTTGCCAGATGCGGTCACTTGAGTTGGATGCGTGTCTCATTCATGCTTCTGAGCTGGTAAACGGATTCTCTTCTGTCTGTAGAAGTTGGCAGATGCCTTGCTGAATTCAGCCCCACGGAGGGAGGCAGGTGGGATGCACTGTGATAGGTATCTGGAGTTGTTCTGAGCATTCCTGGAGTTAAGGGGACATCATTGGAATGAGGCTTCTTCAGGGGCGTTTCTCATAGACGTATGGCTGAGTTGCTTTGTGTATGTGTTTTGTTGCCTATTTAACTTCTGCAGTTCATGCATTTTAGCTCAAGATGTGCGCTCTGGGAGATGACAGGAGATGGCTCACTGGCCCAGCAGCCTGATGGGGCCCTGCTGAGGAAATCCCATGTCCTCTCACTTCTTTCTAAATTGCACAGTGTTAAGTGATTTGTGATTCTAGTGCGAGGAGCTCTGCTGTTACCCTGGATTGCTTGCAAGTGAAGCAAACTTAACACTCTTCTTATTGCTGCCACGTAGAGAGCTGCTGTGTGAGATGTGCCACAGGTTCAGCGTGTGACTTTGCAGCAGTTATTTAAGCCTCACTGTCCTTCAGATGCTTCACAAAGACAACTGTATCAGATCTCAGCACAGCAGCAGTTTGCTTCTGCTTCCAGGGGTGGTGAGTGGGATCAGATGTATAAATGACAGAGATCATGCCAGTTAAATGCTCTCTAAGCATTTTTTACTTGAACAAATTGTTAGCTTTAGCCTGGCGACTGTGTACAAATATCACTGGATAACCCAGCTGTAGTTGTAGTGTGTTCTGTTATCACAGAGCAGTCTGAGCAGCTCAGGCATGCAGAAACTTTCAGTGATGAGCTTTGTAGTGTGGCTTGATTTATTTGCTCTGAAGCAATACGTCTGAATATTTTTTTTTCAGGTTGCTAGGCTTTTAAAGCAGCTTTGGTTCTGTATCAGGCATGTAGAGAGCTGCTCAGTTTCTGAGAACACTGTAGGGCAGCGTGCAGCAGCTCACAGCCTGCCATCAGCAGTGACAGCATTTAATGCAACTTGTTAGCAAAGGAAGGGATATTTCCTTGTATTCTACTGCTTTCCTGGCTAATGAAGTTGTGTGTGCTGACTACAGTGTTTTAAAAGCAACATCAGTCTGGTGAGATGTTATTTATCCCTCTCTGCAAGATGCCTGTGGCATCATCATATGTAGTTCTTTGCAGTCCTAATACAAGATAGAAGGCATCACAGCAATTACAGAATCGCAGAATGGCCTGGGCTGGAAGGGACCTCAAGGATCACAAATCTCCAACCCCCTGCCACATGCAGGGCCACCAAACCCCACATTTCATAGCAGCCCAGGCTGCCCAGAGCCCCATCCAACCTGGCCTTGAACACCTCCAGAGATGGACGGGGCATCCACAGCCTCTCTGGGCAGCTGTTCCAGCACCTCCCACTCTCATAGTAAAGAACTTCTCCCTGACATCCAACCTAAATCTTCCCTCCCTCAATTTCAAACCATTTCCCCTTGTCCTGCTGTTATCTCCCCTTTCAAAGAGTTGATTCCCCTCCTGTTTGTAGGCTCCCTTTAGGTACTGAAGGCTGCAATGAGGTCACCCCACAGCCTTCTTTCCTCCAGGCTGAACAAGCCCAGCTCCTCAGCATGTCTTCATAGGGGAGGTGCTCCAGTCCCCTGATCATCTTTGTGGCTCCTCTGACCCTCTCCTACAGCTCTCTGCCTTTCTTGTACTGGGGGCTCCAGACCTGGACACAGCACTGCAGATGGGGCCTCACAAGGGCAGAGTAGAAAGGGACAATCACCTCCCTGTCCCTGCTGACCACCCCAATTAATTTGAAAAACTATGTGGAGAGAATGTATTTTTTTCTGGAAAGATTGCATAGGAGTCCTATAGAATCTGAACTAGATGACTTTCTTAGAGGAAAATGTTAAAGCTGAATATCTGAAGGAGTTGGGTCTATACTTTATGATAGTATTTGGCTCTAAGCAGCCAGACTGGCTGCATGTGGGTCTGCAACCAAGCCCTTTGCAGGTTGTGATAACCATAATGCACTGATACTGTGTGGTATGGCTGTGGCTTTAAGCTGGGAATGAAAACAACTGATGTTAAAGTCGGACCAACGTTTTACCAGTATTAAAAAGGAATAAAATCTAGTAGGAGTTACAAACAGATTAAGAAAAGCTTGAGTATATTATAGCCCAAATAATCCTGTAGTTGTCATAAAAATGGATGTTGCGAGATTGCAGCGAAGCTTCCTTAGTGCCTTGGTGCTGAGCTCCAGCAAGCAGGTATGAAATCAATGCGGAGGAGGATTTTTTTAATTCATGACACATTGCTGCACGTGGGATTCATGGTTGCCATCAGAAAGGTAATTTTCCTTGATGGCTGTGCTAAGCTACAGATTGTGAGATGGAAAGTGTTGCGTTGAATTAGCATACTGCCAACATGCCTTTGTGTCTCACAACTTCTATCCCCTAAATAGCTGTTTAGCTATCCTAAATGTCAGAAGCAAAAAAACTGGACCTTTCAAGGTTATAGCTCTTCCTGCTTGGGTAATGCAATTCAGAAGAGCCTACACACAACAAATCAAAGCTTGTGAAGCGATTTGTGGCTTCATGCTTCTACAGTTTTGAAAAAGTACATATAGATTTCCATTGTTCCATTCCAAAGAGCCCTTGAAGTATGTCAGGTATTTATAGCTTTGGATGTCTCACTTGTACATGCTGGAGTTAATGACTCACACCTTTTCCAAACAATTGAAGTGCTTCCTGAATAGCAGAAAAAACATTCCTTCCTCTGCTCAAGCACTGATTCACGTTCTGATTCACATTTGTTTGTTGTCATGTGGCAAACACCATTTGGCATGTTTACTCCTAGGTCTTAATTACCCTGCAGGAGTACTTTTCTCTTCATAGATCTTATTTCCTTTCCTCTTCTCAGCTGTGTCATGAGACAGCACCTAAATTAATCCCAAAATAGAAGCCTCCTTCATCCTTCCATCTTCCCTCCTCTCCCCAGCTGTGTGCTTCTGCTGCTTCCCTTCTCACCAGCACCTGTGGGCCCTCCTCTAAACTCAGTGTGCTTGAGCAGCAAGAATTAAACCCAGGGAAGGACAAAGATTTTGGCAGTAAGTATGCAGTCCTGACTGGCTTGTTGAGGAGTCCTGCTCACAAGCATCGATACCAGCACAGAGGAGGGACACAGCATATGTACAGCTGTCAAGAAATGGACCTCAGGAAAGCTAGGAATGTGTTGGTGGTGCTTTGTTAGCTGAGTGCTTACCCTAGTGAACTTAACCATGCAGAGGACTGTCAGCATCACCGAGGTGGCCAAGAGGCGGTGAGAAAGGTAAGCAATATGTTGCCTTTGTCTCCTGAGCCATCAGCTCTATGTTCTCATCAGCATTACACGATTCCTTGCCCCCTCATTTGTGCAGAAATGAATTCATGGGGCTACAGAGGAGAGCAGACATTGAATGTTGTGTGCTTGGGGTGTGGGGCTGTAAGGGCTCATTTCACTGCTCATCCTGTCATCAGACCCTGGGGAGCAAACCTGCAGAGCATTTGGAGGGTTGGGTGGAGAGACAGCAGCAGTCTAATTAAGTGTGTCACAAAAGAAAGCATTATTTACCTGTTGGGCTGTGCTGGTGTGTCTCTGCTTTTATGCAGGTCAGCAAAACGTTGGAGACATTAAGTCAGTAATTTGTTGTTTAAAAGGACAACTAAACATTTGTAGGCTTACTGTGGCTTTTGTGACAAAAGTAGGATGTGGTTAAAGCAGAGTTATTTCCAGCAGTGATGCTCAGTGAAACGGCGTGCTTTGAATGTGAAGCTGTGTGCTGCTGTTGTCTGCCCTGTGCTAAGAATTCGTAGCATGCAAGATCAGATCTCCCTGAGATGGCCCACTTTGCCTCAGCACTGTTTCCCAATCGCTCTTCATTCTGTTCATTCCTCTGCCCCTTATTTACACCTCTTCCTGTTTTCCCCCTCATTCCCAATGTACTTGAATGCAGTCTATTTGCCTCTCTTCCATTGAAATATTTCAGTGGTACTCATTTGTTTTTCCTCCCACCTCCAGATGACTCGGATTTGTTTCCCCCTTAGGTAATTTTTACTGTTGACTAATTAAAGTCACGACTTATTTCTGCTCCACGAACTCCACAAGTTAAATCTTTTCAAATTGTAGCAGGCAATCAATTCTGTAGGCAGTTTTGCAAAATAGTCTAGCAAAAACACCGGTAGGAAGCGAGCAATCTTCCCTTGCCCAAAATAAACCAATATACAACCCCAAGCTTCCCCACCACATCCCGCACAAATGTCCATCTTCACACGCAAATACAAATATTTGAAATGCTACGAGATTCCTGTGGGCTCTTTAAGAGAAATGACCTTCTTTTGCTATCCTGGCTTGTAAAGAAAAAATAATTTGAAACCCAACAAGCTTCCCCTGCACTCGCCCAAGCAGACCACACAGATTGCAGCTGCGTGTCAGAAGGACAGCAGAGGGCTGTGCTGTGAGAGAGCACATCAGAGGAGCCTGGAGGGAAGCCATGTGTAGACAAGGCAGATGAGGAGCACGACAACTGGAAGCTGGGTTGTTCTCGTCTTTCTCTGCAGCATTTTGGGAAAGAAATTGAGCTGATGCTCCTACCTTGAGGCTGTGCCTTTAGGGAGGCGTTATGTTCTCTCCCTTCTTTGCACAGAGGTTGCATTGATCATTTCTCATCCACACGGTGTTAATGCAAGGAAAAACATCTGCTTTTTAATGCTGGAAAAAAACACAGGCAGAGTTTGTTATCTGTGTGTATTGCAGGTGGTGCCCCAGCTTTGGGAAACTCGTTTTGGTGTGGGTTTTGGAGGATTGAAACAGTGATCTGTGCTATTCAGAAGGTTGGGAACTTTGTGCAGCAGGAGTAGGGCGAAGCGTTGGCAAAACATTTGGTGCTGTACCTTTTTGCTCTTTTCTATTTATCCACTGTACAAAAGAAACCCAAATCTTGTCAAATAAACTGGTTGTCATCTGTCTGCAAAAGCTGCCTCTCTCCTAGCTGCCCTGTCTTTCAGATTTTAATTACCTTTGTGGTATTTGGAGAGGTTCCTTTTCCACAAGGGAAGCGGTGACTTGTTGCAGTGGATGGATCGTCTCTCAGGTTTCACATTAGCAAGGAGAATCAGAATAAAAGCCTGCCTGCTTACCCTCAGATTCTCACAGGTTTTGTCTGTGAAACAGCTAAATAACCTTGCCAAGGTGCTTTATTTTGATATGCCCAATATCATGTTAACCAAGCAAATTAGGCTCAGATGACAAATATGTCTTGATGCAATGCACTGCAACAACAGTGTGTTGGTAACTTTGCATTTTTCTTGTTTCTTTCCTAGGTTGTTATACATGTGTGCAATAAGAAGGGGTTGTCCAATTTACATCCAGCTGTTTTCCATTTGCACGCCAGTCCAGCTGAGCAGAGATGGACTTGGTGAATTTGTTTTCCTCTTGACTCATTGCAAACTCACACTCCAGTCGTTCTAGTTAAACAGATCAGGGGTACCAGGGAAAGAAAGGAAAGGAGAGACAACTTCTTAATGTGTGTACAAGGGACAACCTGCTGTCGGGTATGTGGTCTGTGAATGGAACAAATGTTCTTCAGGTGGATTACATGGTAAATAAGCTGGGATGATTCAAAACATACCCATCTTCTTCCTTAGCTTAGAGCAGCGCTCACAGGAATGTGTGCTTAGACCAACAGCATAACTGATTGTGTTTGATATCCACACACAAATGTAAATAATCTTCCATAAAATCAGACCGGTTATCCAATAGATGACACAGAAATGGATCTGGTGTCTACTCAGGTAAAACTTTCATGATGCAGAGTTTTGTTTATGGACTTGTGGGGAAATGGAGGTGCTTAGGCCACTGGGAAGTGTTAAATGTTGGGTTGGAAAGATAAGAATTGGGTGGGGATACGTCTGTCTGTTTGTATTTGGAAAAGGTGGACAGAAGCTTTTGCAGTGGTAAACGTTGGTTCTGTGACCAAAATGATTCACAAGGAAGCATACATTTCCTGAGCTACTTTTCCCCACGAGAGGTGAAGACTCAGAGGGATGCTCCCTTCCACCAAAAGGACCGGTTTCAAGCTTCTTACGTAGGTGGCAAATCTGCACCTTAAAGAAGTGTTCTCACGTTGCTTTGCTTTCTGTCCCTCATTCCTTATGGAAGTGCTGCTTTGGCTGGATTGGCACAGTGTGCTTTTGGCTCTTCTGTCTGTGCTAATTGGCATTTCATCTTGCCGTGGGCTACTGAGGTCCCAGCATTCTTTTGCTGCACTAAATAATTCAGACTATGTGTGCACTGAGCACTTGCTCCACTGACTAAGCAGGATGTTTTGGGGACAGAATAATATGCATTTTGCTGTGTGCTCATAAAAAGTTGCTACTGAGACAGATAGGGACATTAAAGATTGTATCCTTTTGTTCCTTGTTCAAGTCCTTACTGTTCTCTGCAAAATTAACCTTTTACAGCTGTGGTGTGCAAAACCGTTGTGGATGCCCCATCCCTGCAGGCGTTTGAGGCCAGGCTGGATGTGGCTCTGGGCAGCCTGGTCTGCTGGTTGGCGACCCTGCACACAGCAGGGGATTGGAACTGGATGAGCACAGTGCTCCTTTGCGACCCAGGCCCTTCCGTGGTTCTGTGATTCTATGATGGTTCTATGAAAACACTATCTTGTTCTCTTGATGAGATCTCTCTCACTGGGTGTTTTTCACTGGGGTTAACGTGAAGACCTCAGTTTTATAAGGATGCCTTGCTGAAGGGAAGAAAGTATTAGTCAGCCTCAAGGTTTATTTGTAGAGGTCTGAATTCAGGAAATGGCATTGTTACGCAAGGCTTGGAGCAGCTGGAAGACAGGAGATGGATATGCAATGGCCTGGAAGGGAAGCTGGCCTGGGAGGTCTGTTAGCTCAGGCACTGCTCGTTGTACTTCGCTGAGCAACTTGCTGTGAAAGTTTTTCATTTCTTCCTTAGGAACAGAACAGGGATTCGGGATCAGAAGGAAAGCGTTGGTGTATACAGACTGAAGATGCTTTTATTCTTTGTGCAGAAGTTTCTTCCGCTCGTTCAGGAGATCTGGGCATGCTTGACTCCTGGCGTTTCTTTCCAGGGACTCATTACAATGAATGCACAAGTACTATCAGATCATTCTTATTCAGCTACATGATTAACAAAATGGAAAGATGCAGTGATTAAGCAATGAAACTGTAGCTGTCCCGTGGGAGCACCTCAGCAGTTGTGCCTCAGCAGTTCCTACCTGATTCCAGCTCTGCCTTCAGAGGCGGAAGCAGCACCAAGTGTTTCTGTGCAGATGGAAAGGCTCTGACGTCTGCAGTTTACATTATGTTTTAAGTTAAAATCACAGAACTTAAAAGATAATACGTATTTAATGACTTCTAGTGCTGTGTACAGTAACTTAGCATCAGAAAAAGTAGAAAACATCGAGGTTTTGTATGCTTGGAGCCACAAACTGCATTGCAAAATACCACATGAAGTCTCAGTGTAAAAGATCCAGATGAGGGTTGTTGGAGACTGAATAAAGGAGCTAGCTAATGAAATGCAGCATTTAAACTACCTGAAAACTTGTATGGCAGAATGCTCCAAGCCACTTTGCAGACATGCATTCTGATCAGTGCAAGCCAGGAAGGTGACACATTGAGTGCCCTGCTGTGTGCCTGTGTGCTCCTCTGTGTAAGTGTATCTGGTGTGTTTGTTCACTGCTTGCATATGGCACAAAAGAGTTAGCATATGCAGCCCATTACTTTGTGCTAGGAAGTGCCCAATAGGTCCACATTGTAAGATTTTACATGGGAAGTTTTGTCAAACCAGTGTGCAAAAACAAACCAGTGTGCATGTGTAATTTTGAGGTCAGTAAAAGTGTAGGAAATACTGCTCTGGGAAATTCAGAATAACATACTCATGATGTAATTTTTACATCAAGTATTTTTTACTCAAGTATGAGCCTTTGAAGTGTTACTGTAGATCATCTGTAACTTGCTGGAATCTACATAACAGATATTTGAAGATAAAAATCTGTGGGAATAAAACCAACCAAGCAAATACTGCTTGGGTAAGGAAGCTAACTAATAAGGGCATTTGGGAACTGGCACTCCAAGAAGAGCAAGAATATTTTTCACCCCCTTGAGCTTCATTGTTACTAAATAATACTTCATTTTCTACTGTTCCCATTTAGAAGTGTGTGTATGTTTCCTTTGGCAGGTGGGGTCAGTAGAAACTCAGGATGGTTTGGTTGCTTTGCAGGAGCTGGAGCTGCTAGAGAAGATGGGGATTTCTGTTAGAACAACTGATCGTAATGCTCTCGTTGGAGATGGAACAGCTTTCAAAAATCATATTACTTCTGACAGCTAGAAAAAGTGTTTCTGTGTGGAAAAAGCATTTGTGTGTTGAGGCAGAAGTGTGCTGTGAGCTGAGTGCTTGTTCAGATAAATGGTGTGATAGAGGGCTGGTTTTGACCCTGGCAAATCCTGACTCTGGGTTGCTTGCTGTTAGTTGGCCTGATTCAGGTAGGTTAAAGTGGATACTTTCTGGTTAAAAAAGATGTGAGAAGATGCAGCCTATTCCTGATTCCTCCTGTCCTGCTGGACGACAGTATGCAGTGCAAAAATGCAGTTGCACGCTGCTTGTTTCCAGGAAGGCCCCATGCGCTACTCGTATAATGTAAAGGTGCTGCAATTGTACTGTGAGTTTCTTGGGCTAGCTGTATTGAATTTTTGATACAGTGCATACAAGGATTAAAATATTTCTGTACATACATGCTGTGATGTACTTTGGCACTAAAACATCTGATTTTTTGCTGTGTTAAGGGGCAACATGTGTTCTGGAGCTCCTATTTCTTGGCTGTGCTGCTGTATTCTAGTAGGGGCTTTACAAAGCTGTGTAGCCATTCCAGATGAGATCCTTTTCTTCTAGGAGTTCAAAACGAGAAAGACTGGAGATAAGCTACCAAACTGCACTGTTTCTATATAGTAATTATCTTGCTTTAAACTCACACCTTTCCACAAAATCATGCTATGCAAGTTGTTCTTCCTTTCTGATGCTATGTGCTGCCTGTGGCAGAGAACAGAAAGCTGCCTGGGTCCCCAGGGCTTTATTCTGCCATTTTGCTGACCAACATTTCAATCAGTGGAGGCTTTAAAAGGTTGTTTTAGCAATGGAATGGTGACAAAAAAAATAATTAAAAAAAAAGGTCAAACAAAAACAAGCAAACAAAACGCACCGAAACCCCTCTGTGATCACCGTTCTTTTGGTGGTCTTGAAGAGTAAGCATGAACTGTGGTAAGGGATTTCTAATTATCCCTTCTTGTTTTATTTGATGCCTTTTCTGTTTCATGATCATTAAGTGCCATTGGCCCCCCCCCCCCCACCCCCACACCCACTTGCAGCCCCCAAATGGTTTCAGATGACCGTAGCAGTCAGATTCTGCTTGTGCTGTTTGTAAGGCTTCTGTAGAAGGCAAATATTAGAATGGTAAGAGGACAGAACAAATGTCAGCTCCATTTGTCTCCAGAAAGGCAGCATTGTTCTACGTTTCACTGCGTGTAATATGAAGGGATTTGTTTAAAGGGGGCCTTTCATAAAAAGGGAATTGTAGTTAAGGAAATTGTATGCTGTTGTTTCAGAGCAATCTACACCAAAATGGTGTTTTTTGTAGCAGTGGAGCAGGCGTGGGCTCTGAAGCACATCTGTGTTCAAAGTATTTTTATCCTTCATGTTAAAGTAATGAGAGATGGGTAGCTAATGAAGGAAAGCACTGTTAACATCCAAAGGAAGGCGATGTGGCTGGCCAGTGGTCTGGAGGAGAGGTTGTATGAGCAGTGGCTGGGGGCCCTTGGTTTTTTTGGGTCCCAGTTCTGGCCATAGCTGGGGTAGATGGGGGGTTATACCCATGTGTGGCACAATAACTTGCCCAAATACTCTCACCAATTGCTGTGTTGCTGGTTGTGGTTGGCTCAGGGATCACCCCTGTGGCCAGGCTCAGAATTGGAGGCAGTCTGTTTGGTCTGGTGTGTGTTTAGTCCCAGTGAAAGTCTATGTGCTGTTATTTCCTATCACCCGTTATTTCCTATCACTCTGCATTGTACTGTCAGAGCATTCTGTGCTCAGTGTGAATTTTGCCTTAACATGTGTAGGATGTTTATATTTCATACTGTGTGCAACCAGAACAGACCTATGCGTTGTCCGTGTAGTATGTCAAGTTGAAAAGATCTTCAGCATGTGCAGTACTGAACAATTTTCAAATCTTTTGTTATAATCTTCAAGACAACAAGTTTCCTAAGGTCCCTGATGCTTAGTTTCTAATAAGATAGTCTTTTAAAAGTGGATAACCCATTCCCCAGAAGAACATGTTGAGAATAGTTTATTGACTAATGTCTTCTGTAATGCCGTACCTCCGTTTGGTCTGGAAATCTGAGCAGACATCAAATTGTTTGCTTATCTTTTGGGATAAAATTGAGTCTTCTGAATTATTGAGCATGCTCTCGTGTTCCAGACCAGACCTGAGTGGGCTCTTTGAGCTAAAAGCTACTCATTAGCAGGTAAACTGATAGCTGAATGCATTTATTATTGATGCCTTAGCGGGAATTTCCCTGTCTGAGGAAGGATGATGGCCGATGGAAGTAGTTTGCATGGAGACGTGATGTTAGAATGTTGTGCATTTATTTTTTGGGGTGTTTGTTACCCTGTGTGTCATTACTGATAGAAGCAGCTTGAGTCTTGCCTTGCTGTCTTCACATGGTTCTTACAGGCAGGTCCTGTCCCTCCAGCTCCCTGCATCAGCCCCTTCCAGCCCCACCAGCTCCCAGCTGCCCCTCTGGGCTCATGCCAGCACCTGGGCACACAATCAGCCAGGGCCAGGAGCTCAGGAGCAGTGATGAGGGTAGAGCCGTGGCAGCCCAAATGGAGGAAGACCAGTTGAAGATGTTGCAGAGGCACACCCGTGAAGCATTACTCATCTGCAGTATATGATTGTTAAGTTTCCGCTGCGACTGGAAGCTTCTGGTTGAAATGGATTTTAAATTAAGCGAAGTATTTGCAAAACAATAGGAGAGAGGAAAAACTGTAGCGTGAGTCATAAGCGTGGAAACTTCCACCGCTGACTGCTGAAATCCTGGGGATTAGGTAAAAGAAAAACTGTAGTTCCCAGCGTGCCTCCTGTGTCCATTGTAGTTTGTTTATTGGGTAAAAGAAACAGTGCGGTCATCGAATCCTACTGTTAGGGCAAATATTGGTATATTATAACCAGTGTTTCTAACCACGCTGCTTAGATGTTTTGCTACATAAACAAATGTGCAAGGCATTAATAAAAATGCAAAAAAAAAATAGCCCTGCATATTAGTGTAGAAGTTAGCAGTGTATGGAAGCCTCCCCTGCCTCGTGCTGCCATCAGTCAGCATGCAGAGCTCCATGGCAGTTAGCCCCATGTGGACCATCTCAGGAGAAGGGTTCTTTGGAAATTTCAGCCTTCCAAGCCAACTGAATGCTCAGAACTTGTTTTCAGGGATCAAAAAGGGTTTTCTTGGCTTGGCTTCTACTACCTAGCTGTCCCTGCTGGGCCTGGTGGACTGCTGGAAACTTGGAAGACCCTTCCATTCATAGAACTTGACACCCACTGGCATCAAGGGACAAATTCTGCAGTTCCTGCAGCAGCTGCCAGAATGTTGCTTAGTTCTTCTGTAACTTATCAAGCAGGCACTTGGGCATCTTTGAAAACGTAATTAGAAACCAAAGCAGGAGTGAAATGCTGAACTGCATCTGTCTTCCTCTTCCAAAAACGCTTGCAGTTCTACACTGAGGCATTTTCTTAAACTCTTGCATTTAACTTTGTTGCTGTCTCTTTAGAGGTTGGGCAGTGGCATTACTCACAAAAAGGACTTTGCTCTTGATTGAGAGGGTAACGCTGTGGACTTGGACAACAGACTGTCTGGGAAAGCTGCTCTGTGAGCAGTGCTGAGAGGTTTGGGTGACTTTATGTGGCCCCGTTCTGTAGGTTTTGATTTCATTTAGGCACTGCAAATATGCTATTTAATACGTGTTAAAATTTCCTCCAGAACTTAGGACTTGTGTGATTTAAGGGGTGCATGAAAGCAATCACTTTGATATTTGGTTGCTTAAATACTTCCCCGCTCAGTCTGCTCCATACCTCCCTCGTTTTTAATTTGTCCTCGCTTTCCCATCTCTTAATGTTTCTGTAGATTATCTTGTGTAAGAGCAAAGCAGGTCACAGCTAGGACTGTATGGATGGTGGCAGTGCAGTTGGGTACGGCTCACCTTCCTGGCCCTGCTGGTCACTCATTTCCACTTCAGTGCTGACCCGTGTGTTTGTGCAGCCTCGTGGTGAACCGAGTCGGGAAGTGATGCAGCAGGAGGAGGACAGCCCTGCCAAAAATGACCAGCTGCCTGCTGTTGGCTTGGCTAGGCTGGCATAGGAGCAAAGAGCTGGCGGAAGAGGGGTAGGAGTGCTGAAGTTTATTCTTCTGCTGAACAAGAAATAATGGAGCCAAAGTCTAGAAACTGAGGCTTTGCCTGAAAGTGAGAGAGATGGGAAATTTGAGGAAGAGGTACATGAACAAGTTGAATTAAAAGTATTTGCTACTTCCTAGTTCATTTTCTTGAGTTTATTTGAAATCTATGTGTTGATTTAGCCCAGGTCAGTTGCTTACTTAGTTAAATTAAAGCAATAAAGTATTGAGTAAACAAAGCATACTCATGGCAGGGATGCTGATGAGGTGTAGGCAGCCTTTTTGCTTGCTCAGGCTTCCCTCAATGAAACAAGGTTTTCAGATGCAGTTCCTGAAAGCCAGTAGATGTGCAGGTCCTTTTTCAGGAGCACTGTGGAAGTCAATGCGAAATACCAGTGCTGGATGATGCTGAACTTCATGCATGCTGTGGTTGCTCGGCTGAAGTGTTCCACCAGGTTTTCAGTGCTCGTATTTTTGAGCAGTGACACAGCTTTGGGCCAACAGGGGCAGATGAGGAAGAGGACAAGGGTTGCTTACACTTGAAATATTTACCATCAGCCTTTCCAGTTCTATTGGATTTTTCTCTAATGCTGGAGACAAACTGCAACCCCACAGTGAGGTAGTGTGTGCCTTGCAGATAATAGCGATAGGGTTAAGATTGATGTGACAACCTGAGAATTACTCTCAATGTGAAGTTATCTATGAGGGTGTAATCCAACCTAGCAACTTGCCGTTGCTGAGGAAGTTCTGCACGCTCTGCTCTGCCCTTCCCTTCCTTCCCCAGCTGGGTTGGTGCTAGCACCTCTGAGCTTTGTCAGCTGATTTAACTCACTAACTAGGCAGAAAATGAACCTGGCAGAAGTGAAGAGCTGCCTGCTGTGCTAGCGGGATGCTGAGCACAGAAGAGGAAGCAGAACCACAAGGCTGACAGCAAAGGCAAGGAAGTGAGTGAATCTTCTTTGATCCATCTTTCATCTGTAACTGTGTTGAGCAATGTCACTTTCAATAAAGGTAGCATTGCTTATACCATTAACACTGTGTATGTGTAAGGTATGTAACCATAGACCTTCTGTTGCAAAGGTTGCCTTCTCATTGTGTCACCTGTAACACCCAATCAAAGCTAAGTCTCCATTAGTGGCCTTAAAATTACTGTAATTAGGTGATTTTTGTATTATAACTAATGGTAAGAATTAGGGAAAATGCATGTTATGCTAAAGAGGAATCCCATGAGTGTTGCAGTCAGTGAAGCAAGAAGGCAGGCTGAGATAGGTACTTCTGTGTCAGAGAACTCCCCAGGCTTCACATACCCAGCGAGTCCAAAAATGAAGATGCTCCATTTGAATTCCTTTTAAGTAACAGGGTAGAAGCAGCTGCAGTGATTCTTACAGAACATTTCTTTTGCCATCGTTCTGTGTGCCAGGTAATGCAACCTACTGTTTAAACAAGCTGCTTTGGCTCGAGAGAGGAAGAAACCTTCTGGGAACTGTCCTGTGCTGTGAGAGGAGAGCAGGATGCTGCGGAGCTGCAGGGGTGCCGCTGGCAGGCAGCAGCTGGGTGCTGTGCCCTTTTCCTCAGGTCGGGGGGCTGCTTGGGGCTTAGGCCTCTGGTGGCTGAGAGCTTCCAGATGCTGGAACTGCTTTGGGCTTTAAATCTCCATTCAAACAAAGCGAAACTCTGACTATTCATGGCACATCTTTCTCCATTGTATTTGCAGCTTGGACTGCTATGTGCTGCAGTGGTCTCCAGGCATTAGCAGTGTACAAAGCAGGAGCTCAGGGACTTTTTGCTGAAAGGGGGAAGGACTAATGCACCATCCTTGATGCTTTTGGCAGTTTTGACTATGAAGCAGAAGCCATTAGTTGAGGCTTACCTTCTCAAAGTCAGAATTTGCAATGGGCAGCGAGGAGGATGCATTTGGGCAGGAGGCTTTGTCTCTGCTCCTGGGAGCTGCACGTTTATGGAGGACTGCTGCGGTAGCATCAGCAATTGTGATTTCTGCCTTTCTTGGACAGAGATCCAAGCTGTGTTAAACTTCATTACTCACAAGCCCTGCTACAGCCAACAAATTTCCTGTTGGTTTTTAGTCCGTTGGTTTGCTACAAGGGAGTTCTCCAGCAGTAATCAGTGAAAATGGCATTAAGCTGCTTTTGAGACGTCAAGTTTGAGTAAGCGAGGCTGTCTGCACCAAAGTGGTCTGTCACAGTTTTCAAAACAAAAAGTTGAGGAAACTCTCCTATTCAGGTCAAGTTCCCTCTCAGCCCTCTGGCACAGAAGAAGATGCTGACAAGTGTGATGCTTTGATTCACAGTGCTGTCTGGTACATAGAGAGATAAAAGAACTTCAGCCTGATCTGCATAGACAGATTTTTAACTGCCTTCCTCAAAGGTGGGTGAATAATCACTTTGCTTCCTTGGCATAAGGGAAATCGCATCCAAATTTGTTCAATTACACGCGGAGAGAGGATTTACGGTTACCTTAGTAAACAAGCAAAAACGTTTACAAACCTGAAGTAGTTATTTTCACAATGGTGTGCGCTTTCCTGCCTGTATAAATTCTGTGTAATGCTCCAAATTCTACGTGGAAACGAGTCTGAGCATAAAAGAAAATAATGGGCATTATTCTTTCAGCCACACTTCTCAGCACTGAGCAAACTAATGCATTTATCTCAAGGAGAGGGAGCGAAGGAAGTCGGCATGAAACCAATCCGAGCTGTTAAGCTGCAGCAACATGAAAACATTAGTATTTAAATAAATGGTTCGAGTGAATTCCCGTCAGTTGGTGCTGGGCTGTTCGAATTTCCCCTTGATTTAAAAGAGAAAAGCAGGAAGGGTTTCAAGCAGCTCAGTTCATACAGAAATGACCTGCAAATGGGATTTGAGAGAATAATAGCCATCAGATTACAGGAAAATCGTGCCAGAGCAGCAGCTCTGCTTTGGATGCATTTATGCAGAGTGGGCAGCAGAGAGAGATGAAGAATTCCCCACAGCAAACTTAGCAGGGCCCCAGTGTAAGGCACTCATTTTATTCCCACTAACTGCTAATGCACTGCGGCTGCTTATGGCAGTGTTACATTAGGAAGCCTCACGTTGAAAACTTTTATGTCTGCCTACGAGAAGTGTGTTACACAGTGTGTAAATATGAGTGTTTTCTCCCATTTATGTGCCTATTTTCAAGTGCAGGTACATGCAGGTATCTCCTTCTGGCTTTGTTCTGCTTTATTGGAGGTCTGCTACCTCTGCCCGGTTCCAAGAGTCCTGAAACATGATGGATAAATACTGCATTTTATCAATGCCTTGTGCAGTCCTATAAGGCTGTGGAAGTAGAGATTATTTTTTTTTTAAGAACATCATAATTTTACCTACTTGCAGGGATTTTATCAGCGCAGCAAAAAACTTGTAGCCACCAAAATTCAATTATAACTGAATTGCTAAGCCAGAGAGCTCGGCTGTGACTCGGCACCACTGGGATTTTTATTGATGTATTTATTTTAACCTCCCCTGTCTTACCCTGGGGAACACGTGAGGTATATTTGCTGCAGTTTATTGGGGGGGGGGGGGGGGGGGG
>NW_024962269.1:327410-558019 GCF_019238085.1 Lagopus leucura
AGCTGCATCTGGGCAGCAGTGCAAGTGAGTGAAAATAAGAGCTTGTAACAAGTGTTGGGCAGGTTACAGGAATCTAAATATTCTAATGAATGGCACTTGCAGTAGTTAATACTGAATAATGCAAGGTATCATTTTTAATTCAACATAGAGAATTTATAATCGCATTTTTGATCTGAAGAAATATAAGCTATGCTATCACATAGAATACCTTGCGTGCATGCGTGTCCTATGTCTTGTTCCCTCATTTTCTAATAGGTTCTTTGGTGTTTGAGATACTGGAGGTTAGAAGAGAGTCGTTTCTCTAAAAGCTTAACAGGATTCGTTTTGTAGCAGCAAATGAGCATTAGCAGTCTCTAGGAACACCGCAGCTCTTGCACTCAGACTTGACCTTGCACAGCAGCTTACAAAAGAGGAAGATTCCGAATGTGTGTGTGCAGAGCCCACTGTGGGTCTGTTTTGAAGCATTTTTTGACATCAGATGTTTACTGGAAGGGGGTTGCACTTCTCGTGACCTCCCCTCACTACGCTGCAGTTCACAGTCAGTACTTCTGCTCTTTATCTGTAAGATCACGCAGTCATTCTTCATCCTCCTGTGCCTCCTCCCTCTGCCCATCTACTTGCTGTTTGTTTTACTGCTGTGATTTCTTTATTCTTGAATCTAAATGCAATTATAACATGAAATCTCTCATTAGTATTCTGCCTGCAGCACGGTTCTGTGTCTGTGTGGATAGAGCAGAAAGGTACAAAGCGCAGGCAAATGCAATTGGATGGACGGAGGGAAGCCCCCAGATCAGTTGGGCTCTGTAAAACTTGACAGAGGCAGAACAGAATCATTTGATTTCAACTGCAAATCTGAAGGGGGTTTTAAATTTTAAGTCGTTTTTGAGAGTCTGGCCGTCATGAAGGTGGATGATTGGATGACTGTGTAATAGAAATCAGAGTCAGAATGGCTTAGGGAACAGTGAATGGAGGTGATATGCAAGAGTTAGCTTCTCATCTGTTTTCTTTCCTTCTGCACCAGTGCCTGGCAGCTCAGACACACAGCAAGGTACTTCAGCTACGGAATGTCCTTCCCCAGGATGTTGTGGATACTAAATTTTACATGAGTTCAAAAGGTAACTGGGTAAATGGATGAAGGAAAATTCCATACAAGGCTGTCGAGTACAAAGACGCCGTTGCCTTTTCAGGAAGTCTCTGAGCTGCACGGTGCTGGGCTTGAGGGTCTGGAGAAAGTGCTGGATGTGCCCTCGGCGTCTGGGATGCTGCCAGAAGCACGTGAAGGATGCATGGGATTTCTGGTCCGCTCTGCTGGGTTGCTGTTGTGTTTTACACCATTTTTGTCCTCTCTGAGGCTTTCCTTGTATTTATAATCCTTCTGATCTTTTGTGCACTATCTTTGATAGCTGGCAGTTTTGCTTGATTGGCAGCTGTTATTTTGAATCTCATCAGCTGAACTGCATCATCCCTTCTTAGATGAAGTCTGTTATATTTAGTTAATACTTGAAGTTAATACTTTATTCTGCACAGATGAATCACTCTTCCATGGCAATCACCTACTCTGACTTTGTGGTTTGGAGTTGCATTCTGACCCAACATCTCATAAAACCATTTTCTAGAGGAGTATTTAAATGACATAAAAATTCAGAAAGCATTCCACAGCTTTTTCCCCAGAATTATCTGACATTGACCTGCCCTGTCTTCTTATGTCTTTGCAGTGTAGCGCTGCCGTGGCTAAAAGCATCCACTTGGCCAGTACTCCACAGCATGTGAATTGAACACGAGAGGAAAGTCTGTAACCTTCCTCACCTCCATCTCTCAAAAACAAAAATGCAGAAAGAAAAAATGATCTCTTAAAGCTCTCTCTCACTAAACGCAGGTTGGAGTTTAAGTGTTTTTGGCAGCCATACAATTGGAGCTGTGCAAACCAGCTGCAAGCTGGAAACAAAGCGTACTGTGCAGTACAGAAGCAGCCAAGGGCAGCAGACAATATGCAGCCAGCAGGGCTCTCCTCCAGCTTGCCACTAGCTAAGAGTGATACTGAAGCTCAGCATCATGCTTAATTCTGATAGTTGCACATCTGTGTTAATACAGCAACTTGTGAGCAGGGAGAAGGAGCACAGCCCTCGATGATGCCTGCAGACCACTGCTGGAGTGCCATGCTCCCACTCAAGTGCTCTCTTCTCTAAAGGCATCACTCCAGTAATAGCTCTTGTGCTGCAGCACTCAGCGTGGTTTCCCAGTCACCGAGCACTGCAAGCCCTGACCCAGCTTTTTGCCTTGCTGTTGTGGGGACTGAGCCTGGTTAGCCGTGCTCCTGATGCTGCTTCTGGGCTGGCAGAGCTGCCTAATGCAGTGCTAGCAGCATTGTGTTGCATTTATTTGCATTCTGGCTCTTCTGACCACTGCAAGTTGGTTTCTATTGCACTTTCTTGCTTGAGATAAACGTAGTATTTTATTCTTGCCTTTCTCACTCAAGGTTGAGTGGTACCACGCCGAGATGTCAAAAGGTGATGGTTGATAGCTGGCAGAGCTTAAGCATCAGTTATTTTCTTGGAAGTACTCCACTTTTTGATCACTTCCATTTATCTTACTATCTGCTTTTATGTAAAATGATGACATATAACAGCAATATATAGAAGATGCTTTAGGATTTATTTTGGAAATAATTTTTCTAAAGATCAGTGTGAATTCTGGAACAGACCAGAGTAAAAATAATATCATGAAATGTCATAGCTGGTAAGGCTATTTAAAAGAAAAGCAGTTTTGACTAATGGCCCACGTATGTGGCTTAACATTTGAGTAAAGATTGAGTTTCTGGTTACGGTGGGAAGGAGGAGCGAAGCTGTTCCCCTGCTGCTTCCTTCTGGGATGTGGTGCCTCTGGTAGCTGTGGGCAGAGCAGGGTGCAGAGTTGCCCAACGTAGTTCCCACTGCCAGCAGAACTCCTGCACCTGGTGTATGCCCTCCGGCCTGCTGTAGGTGCACTGCTTCTGGGGCAGTTGCTGGGGCCTTCTACTTGAACACCCAAAACCCCTTTTGCCAGAGCTATCAAGGCCGTTCCTGAAAATATTTCACTCCTAGTGTTGTTCCTTTTCCACTTTCTCAGTCTGCCACAAATCGCACATTACTTGCAGTCCAATATCTAAAAGAGCTTTTCCTTTCTTCTCTTTGTTGTTTTTTTTTTTTACTACTGTACAAATTGTTGCTCGTTCTCGTGTTGCCATCTGCCAGTTTTTGTACGGCAATTATAATTAATAAGCGAATGTTCTGCTTGTGCCTGTTCTAAGGGTCAGTCAAAATATATCACAGCTGATGCTTCTGCTTGCCTGTGGTCGAGTCAGAGGCCCATATGGGATCATCAGAGACGGGATATCATCCCATCTCTGCATGGATGATCCGCATGGGATGTCAGCTGTAAGCACAAGCCAGTGTCGCTGGAGGCTGACCCCATCATTTTGTAAAGCGCGTGCAAAGAGAAGATCTCTGCTTTGTCTGCTGCCTTCTGGTGACGTTCAAGGGAGAAAATAAGACATCTCGTTGCTCACTGCAACTTTGGAATGCCACCTAATGCACTTATTTCAAAATTTAAAAAACTATGTTGTGACAGAAAAGGAAGATTGGAGGTAAAATGGCAAATCCCTGTGTATGAAGCTGTAGAAGTACTAAATGTGAGTGCTTGGGCAACTTTAAATGATGTTCATTTAAATGAGGAATTAAAAATTTGATCATGGAAGGCAAATAGAGTTTTAAGATTATTCAGAGGAGGAGCACCCAGTGCTTGGAGCACTGCACTGAGGCCAGTGGGATGAAATTAAACAAGACCAAGGGCCAGGTCCTGCACTTTGGCCACAGCAACCCCAGGCAGAGCTACAGGCTTGGGGCAGAGTGGCTGGAAGTTTGTGTAGAGGAAATGGACCTGGGAATATTGGTCCATGCTCAGCTGAACACGAGCCAGCAGTGTGCCCAGGTGGCCAAGAAGGCCAGTGGCATCCTGGCTTGTGTCAGCAATGGTGCAGCCAGCAGGAGCAGGGAAGCGATCATCCCTCTGTGCTCAGCTCTGGTGAGGCTGCACCTGGAGTGCTGTGTTCAGAGCTGGGCCCCTCACTGCCAGAAAGATACTGGGGCCCTGCAGCGTGTCCAGAGATGGGCAGCAGAGCTGTGAGGGGTCTGGAGCACAAGTGTTATGGGGAGCTGCTGAGGGAGCTGGGATGGGTCAGTGTGGAGAAGAGGAGGCTCAGGGCAAACCTGACTGCCCTCTCCAACTCCCTGACAGGAGGTTGTGGTGAGGTGGGGGTCGGCCTCTGCTCCAGGTAACAGCGATAGGATGAGAGGTGATGGCCTCGAGCTGTGCCAGGGGACGGACAGGTCGGACATCAGGAAAAATTTCTTCTCCAGAAGAGTGGTCAGGCAGTGGCACAGGCTGCCCAGGGAGGTGGTGGAGTCACCATCCCTGGAGGTGTTCAAGAAACATTTAGATGTTTAATGAGGTTTAGTGGGAGAATATTGGCGGTAGGTGGGTGGTTGGACTGGATGATCTCGGAGGTCTTTTCCAACCTTGGTGGTTCTATGATTCTCTACTTCTGTTCTTCCTGATGGAGGCCACTTGCCTGAGGTGTCTGCTAGGTGTGCTAACAGCACCTCTGCATTTACCCACTGTGAAGAGCCCTGGAGAAAGACGGCTCCATGTGCGCGGTGTATGTGAACACAACCATGCACAAACTGAGTAAGTCATCTGGGACTTGTGGCTAGATGAGGACAGGATACTGTGATGACAACTACTTTCAGACATTCTTTAAATAAAAGAAGAAGAAAGTCCATGACTTCTGTGCTCAAAAATCTGCAATAATTTTATCTCGTATAACGACAAGCACTTGAACTCTGCTACTGGACTTCATAGACATTAGTACCTCTTTCCCACAGTGCTCCCCTGGCCTTCACCTTGCCAACCAGCAGTGCTGTCAGGAAACACTCCTCTGCATTTCTTTTGCTTCTGCTGACCTGTGATCTTGAAACTCTCCTGCAGCAGCAACATGTAGTATTTCAGTAAGTCCTATTTATTGTCAGATACATGGTTTTGGTTAAAAAAAAAAAAACCAACAAAAAACAAAACCTCTTGATCCCTAAAACCTTCAATTATTTTCCCATTAGAAATAAATATTCTCCAACTTCAGTCCTTCCTCTTTAATCTGTAAAGCACAGCACACACTGTGGTTTCCTTGTTGACTTTAGAGATAACTCTTAGCCTGCAAAAGGCCTTCTGCCTCAAGAACTTTGAAAAGAGATTTTTAAGGGGATGATGGAGTGCAGCTGCCAGAAGAACAGACGTGGGGAAGGGGAGGGTTACACAGATGGCTCCAATGCAGCTCTGAGAGCAGTGAAGGAGTGTGGTGGTGGGTGGGGAATGTATTGGAACTCAGACCATAATCCCAGAGCAAGTCCTGGGTTTAGGCTGTGGCAGAGTTGCACAAACAGCCATCTGAGGTTTTGGGTTGAGTGGGTTTTTGCATTGTTGCTTTTGATTTTCTCTGCTGCTGCAGTACTGCTGATTCCTCTTTCTCCCTCTGTCCTCATATCCATATTTATTGCCACCTGGGCCTTCCCTTGCTTTGCCAACAGGCTTCCTGTATCAGGCTATGTTTGGATACTCAGGAAGCTTTTGTCAGTGTGGAATAGTACCAAAAGCATACATTTTCAGTAGCTGTTGACGTAAGAGAGACTGTCTGTTGTAGAAAACAACAGTAAGAAAGATATAGTGACTTCTGTGGGTGTACTGGCAGGTGCTGCTCCTTCCTCTCAGAGCTGCACACTGCTGAAGCTGGCAATGTTGTCACCTCCACGTGCAATTGACAGGTCAAGGTTTTGTAACCTTTCAGGATGGCTCCCGCATCTGTTAGATGGGCACGTTGTGTTGCTGGGGAGTTCAGCACAGGGGGCAGGCATGTGTTTGGGGCTTGGTTTGTATCATCTGGCTACGTGGCCAGCTCGCTTCTTTAGGCAGACTTATTTTGACCTCATTATTAGTACCAGAGCAGCTAACGCAGAAACACGCTGCCCTTGCTGATCTTTCTTTTCTTCAAGTGAAGGAGTAGTGTTCTGAGAGTACGTGGAATTTCAGCCTACGCAGCAGCCCTTGGGATGTCTTCATCTTGCAGAGGCAGAAGCTTTTCAAAACAGTAGCTCAGGAGGAGCAAGTCCTTCAATGCACGAATAGCAGATACTCGCTTTTGAGAGCCCTTAAGTGTGAGGCAGCCACTAACTGCTGCCTTTCTCTGCGTGTGTCTGTTCTATTTTAAACAGTGTATTCATTCCAAACTTTGTATTTTTAAAAGCAAACAGAAAAAACGTTTTGACTTGTAAACTCTCGTTCTCCAAATCTCCGGCACATCTGTGAGTGTATATTAACAACATAAATATATGCAGGAAAGAAGGCACACTCCCTGCACAGGTTCATTCCTTTCCTTTCAACCAGTGTGTGCGCTCTGTCTACAGCACAAGGAGACCATTCTGAAGCAAAATCATTACAGCCCTCTGAAAGCAGGGTGCATCTCTTTCCTTTACCACCTGATCAGCAGTGGGGTGATGCCCCTTCAAAATGCCATCGTTTCTGAGTGTAGGAGGCAGGTAATTTTCAGGAGAGCCTGTGGGTGCCAACCGTGTTCTAGCCCTGGGGTCTGCACAGCTCCTGCAGCCCCTTGGTCAGGGCTGGCACGGGCATGAGCTTGTGGGCTGTGAAGTGCTAGTGGGGGGTCTACTGAGCTGTGCTGCTGTGCTGTGCTCCTGGGATGGGCAGTTTGGAAGTGCTGCTTTCCCCCGGCTTTACGCTTTGATGCAGAAGTGATAACACGTATGCTTAGGGTGATGTGTTTTCACAGGTTTTTGTACCCAAGATACCCACCTGCTGGTATGTGGATTAGCACTGGTGGTGTTGGATTCTCACTGTCTGACAGTCACTTGAAATCAAGGAGCAGCTCTCAGAGCACAAAAGGCAGCGATGTGCAGAAAGATACGGTCTAAGCAGCCTTGCACGGCCCTTGGAGGGTGTACTTGTAGCCAGCAGAAGGAAAATCATCCCCTAGATCATGGCTTATGTGTAGGTTCCTTCTGTTTTGCCTCTTTAGGTTGCCTGTCATAATTGTTATGGTGGCATTTAGAAAGATGGGCTCACTGTTACTGTGCCCTTCCACCCCAGGCTGGGGCTCGGGCAGATGGCACAGGTGGCCCCAAGCTGCTTGTGCCTTCTGGCCTGCGCTGAGCACCTGTCCCAGACAAATGGGCTTAAGTAGAGGCATGCATCTGGTTCCTGTGGCCTTTGATGATCCAGACACTGGAAAACCTATCAACAAATAGATGCAGCTTTCGGAACGTGGTGCTGCCCTGACCTGGGGCCGTGGGAGAAGGGCTGAAGCAGCGGGTGCTGAGATGTGCAGCGAGCTCATTGCCTGCTGGAGGCCTTGCGACACAGATCGTGGGTACTAGGATGTGTGAAGCACCTCCAACTTGAGTGGTAATAAGATTTCTTATTTCCTTATTACAGCTTTGTAAGATCGTTTGTACGGATTATAGAGGATACTGTTTCTTACTGCTATATGTCAAACTGAGTAATATTCCAAGTCTAACAATGGGTGAGCCTTAAATGTTGTGAGTTTCATTTATTAGTGAGAAATTGGAATATTTTGTCTGATGGATTGCTTGGTAATTTAGAGGAATCTGTTCCCCAGGGTTCATCTCATCTCCATTGCTGAAAAGCAACAGCAGGTTTGGTTTTTGCTGTGTCACTGACTCTCCCTTCCCCAGGTCCAGCAAAACTGCACTTCAGGAGGCATTGTGGAACCATCTCTGTAATGGTTGCAATTCATCTGGCAGCTGACTCCTGCAGACTCCAAAGTGTACGCATTGACACAGTGCACTGTGTAGGTTGGTTTCTGCTAATGATGAACAACATTTCCATAGCATTTCCTTTTTCTTTTCTGCTGTTTTCACTTGCTTTTCTTATTCTCTGCCCTCCATCTACTCGTAATTGGGTACAAACCACTCAGAATACATTAACTTGTATTGCAGGGCTGTATTGTATCCTTCCCACATCTGTGTGCCAGAAAGGATGTGGAATATAGAAATGCCATGCTTTTTAAAGTGGGAACAGGCATACTCCATCTTCTCTAAGTTACCAGTTACAATACAAAAAATTAGAACTTCTAATATTCAAAACCTCCTTTTACTGTGATTTAAGGCATACAGTGTTGGGCTTCTTACTGTCGTATGTCTTAGCTTTTCATGGATGTTTGGCTGTTCATCTCAGCAATGTAAGATGTAGAAACAGAGCGGAAGTGATCCTGAGGGCACAAACCAGCAATGTGAGCACAGTGCAGCAACACTGGGATTCCTGTCTCTGCTTCGTGCAGGATGATAATATTTAGAGTGCCTTGTATCAATGATAAACACACTGTGGGCTTCATAGGATATCTGTATGTCTGTATGTATGTGTTCTTGTTAGCTAGAGCTTCAAACTCTATGGTTCCTTCTTTCATAGAATCATAGAATCACAAGGTTGGAAAGGACCTACAAGACCTTCACCCCCTCTTTGTTGTCAAGAAGGCAAAAGAACAGGTCTGTCATTGCCTAATATGTAATTTTTGGTAGAAAAACGTGTTCTACGTTTCTCAACCCTGTAAGGTTAGCTGTTTCCCTCACCTAGCCCACCCGTGTACATTGTGCTGAGTGAGCACTTGGGTGGGAGACCAGTTAGTGCCCTGGGATGGCAGAGCTTCTCTCAAGGTCAAAGGCAGATCTGAAAGCCACATTCAGGTACCCGAAGTCTGCTATGCAAGTACAGGCTGGTACTTAGCAGGCTCCCAGCCCTAAGCAGACTGCTTTGGCCCATCCGTGGGTCAGTAGGCTGGTGGGAGTCCTCCCCAACTGGTTTCCCATCTTGGAGTTCCCTGACAGCTGCTTGAGTGTTGTATTTATTTCTCCTAGCTGGTGTATGGGAGAGGAGTAGGGCTTGCAGATTCCGTCCATCTGCAGCGGTGACAAACGAAACTCAGGGGAATGATAAGAGATGGCTTTTGTTTTTTCAGGTTTATAAGTTTACTGTGTTCTTACAGCATTCCTTCTCTGTTCCTCTCTCTCCCTCTCTCTGTAGCTCTCCCTCTATGAACGTGTACGTGTGCTCACAGGTCTCTGCTTTGCCGGATGCCTGATAAGAACGAGATGACAAGACAGTGTCCAAAGCTGTGAACTGGGGCACTGGAGATCTTGGATTTCTAGAAGACACTTATGGGCCTAGAAATATTGACAGGACAAATTGAGAAGCAATGCAGACTCTCATTTGTTCTTGGTAGGGAGGGAGCTTGTTCCACCTTGATATGTCTTATTCAGTAGCTACAGGTTGCTTACAACCACCTTCTTTTAAGGGGAAGTTTCTTAGAGAACTGGAAGGACGTGTTTTGTTTGTTCCTTTATATGCTGCTGCCTAGCAGAGCACCGAAATACCGAAATAGCACCAGCTGTAAATCTGTCAGGCTCAGGGCTCCAGCCCATGGCAGTTTCCCATCGTCAGTGCAGAATTCAGCCCTGAGGGTGCCACACCGACGGATTCCTTCTGTCTCCCAGAGCAGCTGGAGGGCGTTGCATGGGAGGAGCTCTTGGCTCAGGGAATTCAGCTGGGAGGGTTCAATCCCGGCTCTGGAACGCATTTTTTCCACTTGACTCACTGAGTGAAATCTCAATAAGCGATAAAATTTCTAAAATTACTGTTGAATCAGTTAGAATAATAAAAAGCACATTTATCATCAGGAAGGGAAGAGCAAACTAAGGGGGAAGATGCAGTGCAGAGGAAATCACCACCCTGTCCATGGCAGGCAGAGAGTTCACCACTGCCCCACAGCCACCAGCTGCCTTCTACCTTCCAAGGGAGTGAGCCCTGTACTGCCTCTGGTGTGGTCTGCAGACAGATGCCCCTAGGCTGCTCCTTCACATAGGTGGTGTGCATGAAAGGGAACAGCTCGCTCCTTCCTATGGAACACACTTCTTCCCAGAAATAACACCAGCTTTTGTTCCTTCTCTTTGATTTGGCACATAGTGCAAGGAAGGAGGATAAGGTACTGGCACCGAGGCAGCCTGGCATGCTGGTGTGTGCTATAGATATAACTAAGTACCTACATAAGGGGAGGTAGGGTTATTGGCTTAAATGTGCTTTTAAGAAGATAACCATGAAAAGGCTCCTTTAATGCTTTTACGTTTGCATAGCATGTTTCCTTTGTGCATTCCTCAACCATTTGCCTAACTTCACCTGCTGTATCAATTGCCCTCTACTTATGATTGGAAAGGCATTCTGGGCAGAGCCGTGTTTCCGGCTGGCCGCCTTTCTGCTGGCGTGAGGAGCCACAGGATTACATTGCTACACAATAGACATTAAGCTTTGCCCAGGTGTAAACCATGGAATGACAGAATTGCTTGAGTTGGAAGGGACCTCAGCGTTCTTCTATTTCCAGCCTCTGTGGAAAGGGTTGCCAAACAATCAAGGCAAGGTTCACAGTGAAGGCTTGGGGCTCAGGTCGAGATAGGAAACTCAAGATGTGCTTGGCTTGGAGGGTTAAGAATAGACTGTCCTTCCCTGAGTCCTGGCATGCTACTTTTTAGGCTCAACCATACTTTTTCAGCTGACGTTTAAATGACTGAATATAATGATTCAGGATGGAAACATCAACACAGGAAGCAACAGCAACATGAAAGTATTTGTTTAATGTCCCTATACGCAATTCTTTCCAAAGGGCAATTGTGATTTTTTTCACCAGCTTGCTTTAGTCGTCATTTTCACTGACACTCACCTGTGAGATCAGTGCCATGGCAGCTCTGTTCGAATGGTCGCCCTTGATGGTTTGTCTGACAAAAGGAGACTGATGGCTGTGTGCTGTGGTGGTTGTCCCTGGAAACTTAACTGAGCAGGTCAGGCAAAATGGAAGAATCATCTCATAGACTTTGTGGAGCTCCAAACCAATACAGCTCATCATTTTCAACAAGCTGCTGTGTTTCCATGAATCGACTCAGCTGCCGGCTTTTAGCTCTGTAGGCGATGGGATCGCTGGCTGTGGGAGCTGTGCATTTCCAGAGGCTGGCAGATAAGGAGCCTTTTCTTTACAGCAAGGCCTCCCATCTTCATTTCCTCAATATTTGTAACCAATTCAGCCTCTGTTAGTTTCCATCATGTGAAGCTAGCGTTCTGCATTTTGTGATTTTGATTCATGAGCTGTTGAGTTGGTGATTATTAGATTGTGTTTTTCATACTGGGTCCTTTTATTCTTATCTAGTTTCATATTGTATGACACAGCATTGGCAAGAAATGCATTCCCATTCTTCTTACGGGGAAGAAAAAGCACTGAACACATTTCAGATTCTGCTAATTAACAGAAGGATCAGCTTCAGATAATCTCCACATGTAAATCTCCTCCTGCAAACAATCACGTGTGATTAAGAATAGATTTCTTAGGTAGCTGCCAATAGAAAAATAATTTTTTAGTGTGCTGTTCAGATGTTGAAGAGTTGCAGCCTATGGTATCGGTGCTATTTTTTGCAACTGTAAATCAAAGCAGTTCCATTAGCTCTATATTCTTCCAATTAGGAAATGGCATATAGGCAGCTATGTAAATACTTCTGGTCTGTCTGAGAGCAGAGTGAGGGGATGAGAGCAGAAAGCAGCATGTCTGAAATGCACCTGAGAGGCAGCAAGAGGCACCCAGGGACACACAGCCCTTCCTCCTTTCTTCTTCACTGTCCTGTGGAGGGGCTGTGCTCACACACAGCTGGAGTGCTGTGTTTGTTCAGCGCTTGATAGGAAGATGAGGGAAAAGCAAAATGCAGAATGAAAGAGTCCCTCTCTGGAATTCTTCACATTCTTACCTCCCCACCCGGATTTTTTAAAACACTCCAAGTGTGCTACTGGGATGGATGCACAAGGTTGTTCTTCTTTGTAAACCCATGTGGGGTCTAACGATGGCCGACTGCTTGTGTTCTTACTTTTTTTCTTATTGCACTGTGTTTTTATCATTGGTTTCTGTGGTGTCTTTCTGTTCTAAGTCTCGCACCATTTTTGTTTCCCCAAATTAAACTATTGCAGATTTCTTATTTCTTGCATTAGTGACTAGAAATAAAAGCTTTGGCAGGTACTGCTCTGTAACAAAAAGCAACAGAAGTGTTTTCTCCTGCTCAGTGTAAGTCTAATTGGCTACAGAACAAAAACTGGAAGCCAGAGGAACTGAACTTGTCTAAAAATTGGTGTTATGAGAGAGACGTTAAATTAATCAACATGTATGAATTTGTCTTTTAAATGGACAAGGCATTTTTTCTGCATCTAAAGAAAGAGAGCACCAAACCAAGAAGAAGTAACATTTCCCCAACCGTGTGTCCCTGAGCAATTCTAAAGACTTTGGTACCCAGTGAGGTTGGTTTCAGGGATGGATACCGGCGCTTACCTTGGCTGCTTGAACGGCAGCGGCGTCCTCGAGTCTGGCATCAGTCAGTGCTGGGTTAATTGCCTTAGTATTGCTGCAAAGAGATCAGTCTCCAGCTGGCTGTAATTCAGGCTGGGTTGTTCCATGACTTGAAGATGATTTTTATATTCACGGGATCCACAGCTTTCTGTTGCCCTCTGCAACATAGGAGTACTTGTATCTCAAGGAAGGGGGGCAAGGAGTGGGTGACACTGTGCACCTAATTCTTACCAGCATCCTTAGGTATCTACCCGGGCAATAAGCAATTCAAGTCTCAAACAAAAGGAGGACTTTTAGCTAAAAAACGTTATTTCAGCTGATTGGGAGACCATGTGGATCTGTAGAAAGCACGGTGGGTTCTCTAATATCTGAGGTCACTGCTCTGTAAAGCTTGGTGTTAGAGACCACCACCTGTGTATGACAAAACTTGGATAGCAAACCAGGAGTGCACGTCACCTGGAGCAGTCAATGCAGGCAGGTAACTCAGTTACAGCGGGGCCAAGGGTGATCTGTTAGACCTGCTTTGGTGAAATGAGTCTCCCTCTGTTTCTGCTGCTGTATTACTGCAACTGCAGTATGGGCACGTGCTTTTATGGATGCCCTGCTTTCAGGAGGCACTGCTTAGCTTGCTTTCTCTTTGCGACTCAGGTCATCATGACCTGTGCTCTGTGCAGCCCCTGGTGTTTTCAGCCTTTATTGCAACTCATGATCAAGAAGAGCAGGTTTTCAAATTATTCCTCTCTTTGGGGAAGAAATAGCTCTTTGTTTAATTTTCTTGTAAAACTAAAGGTAATTAATATGATAAAGGTAATTACCATCTGTAAGTAGGTAATGCCAGCCCATAGCCACATTAGCCAGTCCTTGACAGTTGGTAGAACAGGGTGTGTTGTTGGCGATGTCCCTGAGCTGCTCACGGTGTGAGCAGTGTTTGGCCCTGGGGAGTCTGCTGGTCCCTGGCTGCAGAGCTTAGGACAGACTGTCCCAGTCACTGTGAGTGACTGAGGGCTTCTCTGTAACAGATGCTTGAGAAGGACTGGAAGTTTTAATGCAACTTGAGCAAGGCGTAGAGCTTCAGAGTGGTCTCTGTCCTACCATAATGCCTGGAGGCATTCAAGGCCAGGCTGGATATGGCTCTGGGCAGCCTGGTCTGGTGGTTGGCAACGTTGTGTATGGCAAGATGATTGAAGTTAGATGATCACTGTGGTCTGTTTCAACCCAGGCCATTCTATGACTCTATGACAATGCTTGCATAAAACTTGCTGCTAAAAGTTCTCTCCTGGGCACTGCTTGCTTCTCGGGTGCAGAGGACAGCAGAGCTGTAACAGCTTCACTGCTGCGCTGAGCCATACAGTGTCATCTCTGTGTGGCTGAATGGTTATTTCTTATCTTTACAAGCCTGTTCAACTTGCTAGACTGGGCGAAAACTGCTGTTCCTCCCCATCCACAGGTTACTGTGCTGATGTTCCAAAGCTGAGTTGGTTTGGAGATGTCAGGAGAAGAGCAGAGCCAGTATGAGTAGAGTGATAAGGGTAGGAGGAGGTGAGCATTTCCATCTAATTGTAGCTCACAAATGTCTGATAAGCATAAGAGCCTCAAGAAACTTACTGCTAGACAAACTCAAGGGTTGATAAAGAGGTACAAGTTAGATTCCTTCTTCTTTGCTTATTACGTGCGAAATATTTTCGTATTTGCCCATCTTATTCTGATTACCTTCATGCATTTTCTTTTCAGGTTTAATTCAGACAGGCATCTCCAGCAGTGGCTGTGCAGGTACCTCTGAGCTCCACTTAGAAAATGTTCTTGCAGTGTGGTCTCTTAACTGTTACTGCTCAACTTTCTGCATGGAGGCATTCCTTAGTGCTGTGGCACTGTTTGCTAGACAAACATAGCTAATTAGTGCATAAGTGCACTAACAGTGTTGCAAATCATAGGTGCAGAATGTACACACGAGAAGGTAAATTTTATTTTGTGCTTGGCAATTAACTTTTCCAATTTCCTTGTGTGTACTTGATTACCTTTCTAATAGGGCATCAATGTATGTTTTGGTATTTAGACAAGAATGTTTTATTTACTGAACTGTTGTGAAAGTTTATATTCTCTAAGCACAGAATTTATAATCACAGATCCTGTTTATTGACTGAAAATAAGTCTGTTAATCCTCGGGGTATCTAGACAGTTCCCTTGAAATTGTACTGTGATGACTTTGGACAAAGAGCTGACAGGTTTCTGGAGCTGATCCGCGGCTCTGTACGTGCATAGCTGGTTCAGCTCTAGCCATACACTGGTAAATCACGCTGTAGAATTGCCTACGTGTGGTTTGGTGCTGGTTGAGTCAGCCTGGTAACTGGCTGTGATCAAAGGGAGATGATAACTGCCCTCCTCCCCTCTTTCCATAGGCCAGCCTTTCTGCTTTTCTGCTTTCTGCAGCTGTGCCTCTGCCCAGCCCAGGGAAAAGGTGGGGTTCAGGGAGGTGATGCAGTTCCTTCCCTCCTCTCAGCCTCTTCCTCTTTCCTCCCTTTTGGTTCCCTGCAGGGGAGCTGGGTGTGGACTCCCATTTGCACCAGCCCTGGAGGTGCAGCTGAGCTGTGGTTTGTAACATCAAACACACAAGCTGTGGAGTTTCAACAGCTTTTACTGTTTTTATAGACCACGTATTTGCAGGCTCCATTCTGCATGTTTATATTGGTGCTCTCAGCAACCCAAAGATGGTATGTTTTCCAAGAGCACTAAAAGAGAACTCAGTTATCGTGACAGAATGTTAAAGATACAACTTTCTACCAAATCCAGAAACTCTTAAAAAAACTCCCTTGGCGTTACCTTGTGGTCCATGAAGAAATGAATCCCGCAGTGAGCTCACATTGCTGCCTGCCTCCCACTGCTGAGAAGCTGAACCATGCATCCTGCTGCTCTTGGCACAGAAAGCCCTGGCACCTCAGCGTGAGCACTAACATTTCAGACTCACTCAGAGCTCTGTGCTGGCTGCAGTACCTGCTGGCCTTCCTGCTGTGCCGTGCCACAGGAGGAATGGCTCTTGTGCTGGCATGTGATGGGAGCGTGCTAATGTTTAATGCATCGTCCTATACTAGCTTGGTGTGCTGTTATCTCAGGCTCTGCTGCAGTTGTTGTTTCTTATTTAAATGGCCTATCTCAGTTGAGATTTAATGCAATTAGAATCAGGCTGTGGAAAAGGTTCTGTTTTCATGTCTTAGCTATTGTTCCAGTCAAGATGGTAAAGCAAATCAAGCAAGATACAATGAAAATGACAAAAACCATTCACAAGAGACTGTTTTTGTGAGGAATGTAGAAGACATCAATGTGCTTTGTTTTGTTTTCCATTTCTAAGCTGGTGTATGTCCAAAATATCTCCCTTGAGGTTTGTTGAATACACCTGAGAGCAGACTGGCACGTATGGCAGCGATCCGACAGAACTGGCAGGCAAGGGAACCCAAATTCCGCAGCAGTAAGCCTCACTTTCTCCTCTTACAGCATTATTGCTTACATTCTGTTCAGCCAACAGTAGACACGCTTGTAGTACTGTGTGCAGCGGAGTTCACTGTATGACATCTTGTCCTGCAGCTATCTTGAATGGCGAGGTATGTAGAGAGTGCAGTATCCAAAAAGATGCATACCATGAACTGCAGTGTGACTACATGTATTTCTTAAAAAAATGATGATTCTGGTACACAGCAGTGGATGAAAGAATGCAAAAAGCAGAGCGTTGTCTTGGTGTGGCTAAATGGCAAAATCACAGCAAGGCTGGTAGTCCAAGCTCTTTTCCTAGCTGCTGTCTCCATTGCTTATGTGATTTCTGACAAATTCACATTACTTTAAATCTTCAACCTTTATGTTAGATTTATAATTTTATTTTTCAAGCTCCTTTGCTTTGTTGTCCCTTTTCTCTAAGTTTCTGGTTTGAGTACTGTTTAATTTTGAGAACATTTGTGCACAAGTGCATATTTTTTGTTGCCTTGAACTCCTTGGGTTGGAACAGAGGGAAGCAGTAATTTCTTCCTCTCTCTTCCCCCATTCCTTTCTTTTTTAAAGCGATGATTAAATGCTTAGAGTACAAATGCTGCACATGAATATTTATGAGAACTTTGATAACATTCAGCGGGGCAATGCTTCGTGGCAGGTTTTTTCTGAATGCACATAATAAAGTACCCATCATTTCTCTGAAGCTACGCTTGCTCCTTTCAAATCTGAAGGCAGATTGATTGCAACTGTAGGCGCTTCGGGGTGGATGGGCTGCAGTAGTTGGTGATGACAAAACGCAAAGATCATTGCCACGTTTCCTACTTCTCAGTTAACATTTGTGTTCAACATTTAGCAAGAATAAATTTTTCATGTGACATTTACATTTAAGAAGTAGAAAATTACTGGGTAGAAATCTGTTATCTGCACTGGATAAATAGTTGATTTGCTGTGTTTGTATTTGCATCGTGGAAGAAACAGTTAAATGTCTTCTGCCTGAAACATTAACACTGGTAGAGCACTGCCAACCAGTTGAGGGATCTCCCTGTTAATACAAAGGAAGTTTTAGTCTCAGTTCTTTCCCTGCATCCTGTGAATACCTCGTAGTGCCTACTGGGCCTCGAAATATAACGGGCCCACAGAATGTGTTAACTGAGTATTTACGAAGTTTATTTTAAAGCTGGACTGCATTTTCTGCACCTGGATGTTACTTTTTGGAACTTCACTGATGGTGACGCTGTTGGTGAGTGCGTGTGTTCTGATAAATGCTATTGCATGAAAGAAGCCCTTTGGCTGCCCTTAGTGGCCAGAGTGCTGCAGTAGACAGTCGTCACTGCTTACATTCACCACGTGCTAAAACTCTGCTTGGAACAGCTTGGTACAGCACTCCTACTGCTAAGGCAACACTGAGAAGCATCCCTAAAACTGACTGTTGGCAAAGCCATGTAATCTCGTGAAGTTGGCTACAATAGGTATCTGGAAAATCTGGCTAGGTTTTAGTGTACCATTGCTAGCCGTATTGTTTCTGTGACTTGTTTCTGTCAAGATAAGTTTTAAATCATAGAATGGCTCAGGCTGGAGGTGATCTTTAAAGATCATCCAGCTCTAACACTGCTGCAGGTTGGGTGCCCCCCAGCTCAGGCTGCCCAGAGCCCATCCGTGGCCTTGGGCAGCTCCAAGGATGGGGCACCCACAGCTCTGGGCAGCAGTGCCAGCACCTCACTGCCCTCTGCATAAAGAATCTCCTCACATCTCACCTAAATCTCCCCTTGTTTAATTTGAAGCCATTCCTCCTTGTCCTATCACTATAAGATGATGTAAAAAGTCAGCCTTTCTCCCTTCAAGTACTGGTATCTCTGGAGCCTTCTCTTTTCCAAGCTAAACAAGCCCAGGTCCCTCAACCTTTCCTCACAGGAGAGGTGCTCCAGCCCCCTGATCATCTCTATAGCCCTCCTCTGGACCCGCTCCAACAGCTCCACATCCCTCCCGCACTGGGGTCCCAGACCTGGACACAGAACTCCAGATGGAGCCTCATAAGGGCAGAGCAGAGGAAGAGAATCCCCTCCCTCTCCCTGCTGCCACCCCTCTGTTGATGCGCCTAGCACACAGTTGGCCTTCCAGGCTGCAGGAGCACACTGCTGGCTCGTGTCCATCAGGACCTCCAGATCCTCCTCAATGAAGGACAGGGCTGCTCTCAAGAGTTCTTCTCCCAGTCTCTACAGGTACCTGGGATTGCCTTGACCCAAGTGCAACACCTTGCACTTGGCCTCATTGAACCTCATTAGGTTCTTGTGTGCCCACTTTTTGAGAGCATCCAGGTTTTTCTGGGTGGCATCTCTTCCTCCTGTTACATCAGCTACATCGCACAGCTTGATGCCATCAGCAAAGTTGCTGAGGATGCACTCAATCCCACTGTCTATGTTCATAAAGGTCCCCCATGGGGCACCACTCACCACCATCCTCTACTCGGACATTGATCTGCAAGAATTATACTGCTGTAGGGTATGTTTCAGTATAGGTAGAGTAATAGTGATGTACATGCAAGAAAACAGAGGATTTGTCCACATTATGGAATAACACATCAAATTTATCAAAACAGCTTTTAAAAAAATGCAGCCAGTGGACTGAGTGTTTGAATTGCATTTTCCTAAGTTTGAAATCTGACTTTCAAAAGATGTTTGAGATTTCTTACTGATTTCTCTTTTTAAGCTTCATTTTTTAAGTGTGAAAATGAAGTGTGCACCGGGAGATGAACAGCTCTATCAAGCAGTGGGATTCTGGGAAAGGCCTGAGAATTTCATTTGTCTTGTCTATGGATCGGGGCTTACTAAGGGCTCATGGAGTTTGGAGGCAGGATTTATCTCATTACTTAGATTTGAAGCAATTCTTCCATCGTGCTGTGTAAAATGCAAACTCTCACTCAAGTTGTCATGTTGCTACGGCTTCGGGAATTAAAATAAGTTCATACAGAACTCCATTTCTCTCAGGCAGTGCATTGTGCAGAACAAGTAATCTGCTTTTTTCCCTCTTTAGCTCAACCCTGCAGGCCTTAATGGTGATGTTCCCTAGTTTCAGTAAGCAGCCCTCTCGTCGTCTTGCTGAAGTCTCTCTCCTGCTCTTTTCCTTTCCAGTTCTTAGGTCTTCAAGTTTTAGCATGCAATTAGAAATGTACATCAGCCAAAACTGGATTTCCAACTGCTGTTGCTTGTAAAATGTAATACATTGCCATCTCCTCCCAAGGCAGTGAGTGAAGATCTCGTTTAATTTGTCGCACTTGAGATTCAAGCAAAATCATCTGCTGAGCATTTCAGTCTATCTGTGTGCATTACGATTCATCTGGGCTGCTCTGAAAGGCGGATTGTGAAAAGAAGATATGCTTGATGTACCAATCTTTTTATGTCTAGAGAACAAATTTAACATGGGGCGTTAGAGATACAGGCCCACAGTCTATCTTCTGACTACACAATGCTAATTAGCGTTATGAAACTGTCCTTTTGTTAATCACGTTGAATTATATCAGGCTTGGAGGAATTCTCTGCTGGAACAAAAGCACATATTGCAATTTCTGTCAAAATGCAGGCATTGGAAGCACTGTGAACATACAGGCTTCTTAGAGCTTTCTTGAGTGGTGGTGATGTGAGTGATGATTTGAAGACAGGGTAATTAACACAGCCAAGGACAGTGATGGTTGTAAGGGTTAACTCTCGGGGTATGTAAAGAATAAATAAAACAAAAAATGATAACATCTTCCCACAGATCTATGAAGAAACCTCAGAAATTTCTGAATCTTTATGCAAATTGCTGCTTTTTCTGCTGAATAACTGCCTGATATTGTTGTGAAAGAGCTGCCAAGTTAGCAACAAAAAGTTTGTTTCTTTTAAAACAGTTTCGAAAGTCAAAGCCTGGTTCCTTGGCTTGGCAAAACCAAGCATCTTTCTTCCTCCGTACATCATCTTCCCTGACACTGAGTATGATTACTGAGCTGTGAATGGATGTATTCTGTTAGCAGCTATGCAGAAGGCAAAACTTACATTCCAAATGTGTTGTTCATAAGGAAGTGAAATGATAGAAGTGTGGTGTATGTTGTGCGAGCGAGGCCTGGCCAGCTGGTAGGGCTGAAGCATGAGGCTGTGTTCAGCTTGCTATGCAACGGTGTGTTACTGATCCTCATGCTAAAATTGAGCAGAGTTTTTGAGCACTTTCAGGAGTCTGGGCTTAAAAGGGCAGCTCCTTGTCTTGGCGTGCAGAGGAATCCATTTGCAGGGCTGGAAGGGCTCCCTTGCACTCTGCTCACCACCGATGTGAAGCTCCAGGAATGCCTCATTGTCTTCTGGCGAGCAGCAGTCTAGGAGTGTTAATAACAAAGCACAGAGTCATTAGGGATTAAAGGCTGGAACAGCATGTTTTTCTGAGAGGGCTCAAGTGCTCAATTTGCTTTTTGTTTTGTTTTGTTTTGTTTTAATGTAAAAAGGTAGAAACCAATAGCACTTCCTAAGTATAGGAGCAAAAGAAACGAGTAACACTGTCTGCATAGTTGTGGCAATTACCATCGCAATTCACCTAACAGTTGGGATCCTGTGCACTGTTTATGTCATTAATTTCCCACTGCCAACATGTGTTATTAAGGCAAATTGGAGCTCACAACCTTAAAGAGTGCAGTAGAGATTTCTCTGAACAAATGGCAGGGCTAAGGACTACAGAGAGCATGTTGTCTCTTCCGTGCATTGCATTTTGGAGCTGGCACACATCACCCTCTTGTGTGTAATGGCTCTGAAGTGCTAACAGGGCAGTGTGACTTGGATTTCTGTGAGCTGATGGAGTCCTGATGTTGTCTCGTGTGCTGCTGCACGGCCTGAGCCCAGGATCTCTGTAGAGAGCAGTGGAAAGACTTTGTGCCTCTTTCCTGCACAGAGGCATTGGTGTCAATCTCTGTATCTCCCAGTCCACGTTAGATCAGTCCTTATTGTTAACAGGTGAGTACAAATAGCATAGTGCTGCAGGAATAGGAGCTCCCTCTGAGAGCTGGGAGCAGCAGCCTTCCACTGGGTTGGTATTGATGATGGAAGGTAATGCCCAGGGCTCGGTGTATTTGCTGGGACAGCCATCCCTGCACTGCAGTGGATCGCAGCGGTCTTGTGTGGGAGTGAAGAAAGCTGTCAGGAAGCCTTGTTTGAAAGGTAAGGAGCGCAGGTGAATGTCATTCAGCTTTTATCTTCAGGCCCCTGTAGGTTAGCATTGAGTCATCTTAGTAGTGCAAGGCTGGAAAATCCACACTGTGGTTTTTCTGGACAGAAAAAGCTTTGAATTCTAAAAACTCTGTCAAGCACAAATGGCAAAATGAACATTTGGCTAACAGCTCCTTTAGGAAACTTTTATATGTTTAAAAAAGAACTAAAGAGAGAATTCCAAAGTCATTGCTGTTGGTTTTCTTTCTTTTTCCTTTGATAACACTTGTTTGCAGTGCTTTGGTTCTGTTGTTTCAGACGTGGCTCAACCCAAGGAGCGAACACTGGCTCGGCTTCAAGCCTGTGGTTTTCAAGCACGGTCAGCAGCCCCTTAATTAGGATCAGAGAGCTCTGCCAGCAATCCTGCCCATCCATGGAAGGGACAGTGCAGGGGTAGCGGAGCCTGGGGGGAGCTGTGGCAGGGACAGAGAGGAGCATAGCATGCTGATCTGAGGGTGCACTTATCTCTGTGGCTTTCAGCTCTGGTCTGTCAGTGTTAGAATTCCCTCACTCTGAAGGGATACAGCTGCATGGCAGAGCCCCTCCTGCAATGCCTGGAACACTTGTGCAGTGTGGACTTCAGATTTTCCAGGGGCTGGTGATACCATTGCGAATGCAGTTAGGGAGCAGCATCTCTTCTCACCTCTGACACTGCTTGGACTGCATGGGGGAAGCTGGCAAGGGTGATGCACAGAGAAACTGCAGCAAACTGAATGCTGGTATTGCTGCCCTGCAGTGCTGTGCTGGGAAGGAGGAGAAGTACTGTAGTACATTTGGACACAACGTTTAATCAGATATTAAAAAACTTGTTCTTGTTTATTACAGATGCTAAAAAGCACACCATCTTGGTATCTGCCAGTTCCTTTTCTGAATAAAATTTCACCTGCGATGGTGCTTTTATCCCTAGTAACATTCTCATCAACAGTTGCTTCCCGTTTTAGAGGGATGGATTCTAGGCAAAGGATATCTATGGATGGAAAGGAAAATCCATCTTAGAGTGCCACTGTTGTTCTTTTTAACACCAACATTAGCAGTGATGTTTGATCTTCTCACTTAGAGCTCGTCACTCATCTCACTGCTGTGGCTTATGGCTGCAGATGACAATTTATTGCACTCTTCATGTCTGGTAAAATAGTTTATTGGGATGAATAAATGACACACTGATTAGAGCAGTAGTCTAAGTGAGAATGAGCTGCTTGAACTATCTTTGATGACCAGAAAATTACCTGTAGCTAGGTTCTCAAGATTATCAAAGAAATACTCAAATTAGAGTGTTTCTCTTTGATCATAGATGCAAAGAACAAAACAAAATGAGTGCAGCAAGTAGAAGGCAATGGAGGAGGCGGTTACTCTGGAATGGAAAACTGAAGGAATTTTTATGAAGATGCAAGGCCTTTGTAGCCACCTGCTGCACCGAGCAGTGAATGAGGTATATCAGTATGTGCTTTATATTTATCTGCATTTCCAAGTAATGCATATTTTGTTTCAAAAATTAAATTGCTTAGGTTAGTTGTGGAGAGAAATCCCTTTCATATCATTTCTGTCCTGCAGTATGGCAGCATTCAAAGAGCACTCATCTTTTTTAAGACTTTCATCTGTTTTCCTTACCCTTGCAATTACTGCTGCTGTGGATCTGCAAAAGGTATGCTAGAGTAGCATAAAGTTACCTGACCCAAGTCATATAGACTGAGGTCTCTGTTTTCCATTGGAAACGTGAGAATGTTGTCAGAAAAAAATGAAACGAAGGAAAAACTGTTTCCAGATACAAGCCTGAATTATGAGTTACAAAACAAGGAGGGGGAAATCATAGAATCATTGATGCTGGAAAAGACCTCTAGAATCAAGTCCAACCCCAAACCATCCCACTGTGCCCACCAGCCATGTCCCTCAGTGCTGCGTCCACCCTTTCCTTGGGCTCCTCCAGGGATGGTGACTGCACCCCTCCCTGGGCAGCCTGTGTCCAACTGCTCTTTATGAGCAGAAATTTCTCCTCATATCCAGCCTGAAGGAAGAGATCTTACCGCTGGGATACTTAAAATCTTATAATGCTTGTAAAAGATCTTACCAATGGGATATTGGTATTCTCAAAACAGTTTAATATAGCAAAATAAACAGTGGGATTTGATAAAAAGAAAAGACAGAATGATGCTGCTACCGAAGAGGCTGATTTTGAGAACAGCCTGCCAAAAGAAAGCTTTTGTAGGTGAAGTCCCAAACAAAAGGAACATGCCATACAAAGATGGAAACATATGTAGAACAGACTGGATGAGCAGCACAGGAATTTTTCATATGACGTCTGGTATCCTGTGGTTCTTCTGTGCATCAGATCTGCTGCAAAGAAGCGGGAGAACTGGATGTGTGAGTGTGAAAAGACTGACAGTCGCTGTGAGATTTCATGGGGCGGGCAACTTGTACACAGAAACTGAATTTCCCCCCCCAATATGGTGTCGGTATCTCAATGTCTGTATGAACATCTCGTATTTATAAGCATCCAATGGTTGGACTGGATGACCTTGGAGGTCTTTTCCAACCTTGGTGATTCTATGATCTGATCCTTTTCTGGGTCCAGCTGACCTCTTGATCTCAGTGCCATCTTGTTTCAGGAAGCATTTTATGTAGAGTAGTTGTCTTTCTGCAGATGCAATGCACAGCCTCCTGGGCTTGTTGCCCTTGTTCCCTGAAAGACTAAATGAGAACAGCCAGTCTGCCTTCCTTACCTGATGATCACTGATCAACTGTTATTTTTTTGTCTCAATTCTGAACTATCCCAGTCTTTTTGTTTCACTTAATAGGAAGGGCCTCTCTTCTCTGAAAAACATCTTCATGTGTTTATTTCAGTGCTGTATTTCTTCCTGAGATGTGATAAATAGAATTGAGCGAAGTATTCAGAGGATCATGTCATTGATTTTCTTGCACTGAAAGCATGTAATCTGTGAAAGCTGCTTGCTGCGTGCATTCTGTGGCACCATTGGCACGTCCTGCAGTCAAGTGGTTTTTAAGAGCTTATTAAAAGAATTGTTTCTCTTTTGCCCATTATCCCATGGTCAGGTAGGAAGAAGAGCAAGGTTTCATCATGGAAGTCTTAAACTGAGAAGTCCCTCTCATACTGTTTTTGCCCATTGGCCCCTCTCATGCTGGGTTTGCCCATTGCTGCACTGATGCACAGCTCTGGTAAGGGGCCATGTCGCCCTTTTGTAGTTCAGTCCCTGGGTTCTCAGCTTTCTCTAGTTGCTGGCTTCACACAGTCCTGCCCCACTGAGCTGTTGCCCTTAATTTATCAAATCCTTTCAATATCTCCATTGTTTTTGTTTTAATAATACTTGATAGGGTTTTATTTCTAAACAATTCTCTCAAGTATTTATTAAATCAAAAGCCTCTTGGGTAGGGGGTTGTGACTGATGGCAAGTAACCATGTGGCTTTTCTGCAGTGCATTTTATCTCATTTATTCCAGCCAACCTCTCACAGTATGGCTGCGGTCCACCAATAACAATAAGTTATTTATCTGCTTCTGATATTACAGTGTTTTGTCTTCGGCTACTTCTTTCTGAGATCCTGAATGTTGTTTTCATTCCTGTTTTGTATTTTGCTGCCCCGCAGTTGCTCTGATGCATGCTTGGCAATAGCATTTCATGTTTTGCTGCATCAGGGGTTTTGCGGGGAATTTTGGAGCCGTAAGTTGCAGCAGTACATGAAAGAGATTTTCAGGTAAATTGGAGTTGCAGAATGGATGGATTCAATAACACAGGAATAACGCAGACGGGTTTGTTTTCAAGCAGTGCTCAGCAGAAGGTTAACCACAACCATTACCTGCTTTTGTAGCTACAGAAGCAGTGCAGTGTTTTTTGGGTAGTTCATCGCTGTTTATTGGGAACACAAGAAGTTTAACAGTTCTGTAAAGTTTACTGTGGCAGCTGTTTTCATGTGCAGCTGGAGAAATAGGCGATGGGCAGGATTTCAAGCGAGCCTGGGAAGAGGACGTGGATCAGTAAGTAGAAATAGTAGCATAGTAGCAGAGTATGAAGTAAGCTGGTGAAGGTGTAGTCATACAGTGCACTCTCTGAATGCTACACTTAATCCTCACAGCTTTTCTTGAACAGATTTGAGGCAGACTTAAATGCCTTGAACTTGAGGATGCATTTTTCAAGTATTGTTTTGCTAGTTCATCTCAGCAGATGTGCTTCTGTGCTTGCCCTTCATTTGCTGCTAGATCTCGGAATGTTGTACGCAGCCACCTTTAGGCATCCCAGTAAACAGTGTTTATAGGGTTGGCTTATTGGGGCGTGGGGAGGAAGGAAAAGGAAAGCTAATTTCCTGGGCAGGTGGGAAGTGTCCCAAAAGAATATGCTCAGCAGTGCTGTCTGAATGATAGCTGGTCATTAGAAACTTAGGGTATATTAATGAAAAAAGATGATTTTTCCGAAAGGAAAAATATTTTATTAACAGTTTTTACAAGGTAAAAATCTGTTCCTGTCAGAATTTAGAAGATTGCATTCAGATACATGCCTTGGCTGGTCTCCTGGGCCTGAAAACCAACTGTGAGAGCTTGTCCTTGCTGTTTTTTTCTGTTGTAAATGTGATGATGCAGAATCTAATCACATTACCTGCGCAGATCCTGAGGATATTTCTTGCCTCTTCGCTGCTCTGTGGCATTATCTCTTTGGGTTAGGTAAATTGTGAAGAAATGCCTGTTCTCTTCTGAAGCATCGCAGATTGTGTAGCCAAGGGCAGGTTTCTGCTGCAGTTCGTTGGTTATTTCTATCATGTTTCTTTTCTTACAGGTTTTAGGTGGAAAAAAACATTCAAGGGTTTCCTTCACTCACTTGCTTTTGTGAAATATTAATGTCATTTAAGCTCTTCTTAACTGAGAGATAGTGCAGAATGGGAGGTTAGAAAAGAAAAGCTCCCAGTGGTTTTCCTGATTGTTTCATACTATTCTCACAGCAATTTTGCAACTATTCTTTTACAGAACTTTGTTCAGCATTGACTCTGTTTTACTCTCCCTCCATGGCATGCCCTCTGTGCTGCTATTGATCTGAAGTAAGTTGGCAGTTTTACACATAGGCTGCTCCAAAAGAAACGCCGCCTGTTTTGTTTCCATGGAATACAAATAGCACTACCTGATAGAACAAATTCTCAGCTGGGACACACGATTTTTCAGCACAGTCACCACCATTAGCTGTGCATATCAACCTCCACTGCCACACCAGCAACATCCACCTCTGACACTGTGGGACAAAATAATGAAAATAGGAGGCATCACTTCTGGAGTATCCCTCGAGGTTTATGTTGGCCTAAAGTTAAGGTCATCACCTCTTTAATATCCAGAGAGATCCGTTGTTTTCTGCAGATCTGTCATTTTATAGCCTTGAGCAGATAGCAGTTCTGACCAAAAGAAAATATTACCTGAAACAAACTTTCTCACCAGAAATGATGACTACACATAGCATTCCTTGGAATCTGTGTCCTGTAGAGCCTGCCAGAGCTCACTTCTGGCTTCCTACACCAGTGACCAGATATTCACTGAATTATTAGCCCACTGTTGGGGATAAAACTATGATAAGTCCCTCGTGTTGTTGCTTCATTCACATGCTTTCCCGGTGTCCCTGCTGCAAACTGTGTGCTGTGGCTGAACGTGGTGTCACACATCAGAGTCACAACATTTGGATCTTATTTTTTTATATTCCATCAGACTTTGAATAAGACTTTGAGTCACTGTTCCTGGCTATAAAGTCTACACTGTTCAATTCTCGTTCATTTTTGTCAGGTCCTGTGCACTTCTCACATCTTTAAGTGCTGATATGTTAGCCTTTATATCCAAACTCCACTGCGATGCTGTACAGCATCTTATTATATAGTTTTTGCTTAATCTGAATTCCATTAATAAGTGCTGCAAGGTCATTCAGAGCTCAGTGCTTCTGGGCACTGCCTGTAAGCTGGGGACCCTGACTTCTGTCTGCCAGGCTCTCCGTGCTGCAATCCCAGCACAGAACAGATGTTGCCGTTAGCTTCACTTGGAATCTGTTTTCCTTTGAAGTTGAACAAAGGATGTAAAATTAGAGAAAGTTCTTTGGTTTGGGGTTGATTTTTTTGGTGTGCTTTGTTTTGTCGGCATGGAGAAAGCATGCAGGTGGCTGCAGTGCCAGTTATCTGTGCTGGCTGCCCAAGCCTGCAGCCAGCAGGCCGGAGACGGGGCACAAAGTTGGAACATTTGGGGCTTTTTCTTGAAGTTCCTTAAAATGTTTTTTATTGCATTTGGATGTATAGATACACATCTCAGACTCTGAGAAGAACAACAACGATTTCAGTCTTAAGTTTAACATACAGGGCTGTGTGTGATGATCAGTGGCCGTCCAGATCCCTGCAAGCACTTCAGGCACAACCACAAAGCCGTGGTGGTTTCGTGGTGCACTCATGCAGAGGAAGCCCAGGCAGGATTCCCTCACTTATTTTTCAGATTGAGGACATGCCTGTCAGTGGTGAGAGCTTAGTGGGTCGTTTGCCAGCAGTACAATGGGCTGCTGCCTCTTACAGAGGTTTGTCAGTGTGATTTATTGTGTGGCAAAAAAAACCCTGGGCCCGTTCTCATGAGTGGCCTGAAGTTAAAGAAACAGCAAGAAAGGAAAGCTAGATCAGATATCCCCTGATTGGAGACCAAATGATGAAATGCACGTGTGTACGTATCGCTCAGTAATGTGGTAGGCATTCATTTAAGGGGAGGTTTTGCAGCATACAGCATTGAAAACACATGTCTAATAGGTGCCTTCATTTTAATACGCTCATTCATGGAGCAGGCCTGATTAATTAGTGCATGTCACCATCTGGTACTTACTGAGACTATTCATTTTTAAAATGTTGAAATTGTAGGGAATGTTGCACACCAATTAAGTTCCTTTTAATTGGATTATGTTAGTGTAAAGTATTACTGGAGAAGGCCTTCATCGTGATTCAGCCGGCATGCATCTAAGGGAGAGCTGCTAGCCTGAAATTACGTAGAACAAAGGGAAAATGCTGGAAATGCATGTTTATTGCTAGCTATGTGCACTCAGCAAAGGTGATGTCAACAGATGAGAGCCACAGAAATACCACTGCATTTGTGTGCAAGGTTCCATTCCTGATGGGAGGACACCTGAGCTGGGGCTGCTCCATTTCTGCACTGCAGCTCCAAACCTGAACCTGATGTGAAAGTGAAATACGCTTCGGCACTTCTCTTTGTTTTATATCAACTGAACAGGGCCACGCTGAGCTCTCCTGTGTGCAGCCACCGAAACAAGCGGTGTTGTTTCTCATTCATACACACAGTGATTTAGCCTTTAAGCCTCTCAGTGCTGACCCAAGCACCTAATGAAAGAAGTGCCGTGATACTACAGCTGAACTGTCTGTCTGTCTGTCTGTGCTCGTTCCTGGCACTGTGGCTTGGTGAATGTTTGCTGCTGAACGTCATCGTGCTGCTGTTTCTGGGTAAAAGTTGCAAGTATCTGTATTTATCAGCTCACATAAAAAGCTGCGGTGTGCAGGATGACACGTGCAGCAGTACTGCATATGTCCTGTGTACACTTCAGAAACCTAATGCTGTTTCGTATTGAACATCTGAGGGCTTTTTTTGCTTTCGCTTTCCTGAGACTGAGCGTCTCATTGTGAGTTCTGTCCCCCAGACAACATGTTTCAGAGCAGCCTGCAGCTCTGCAACGTGCACATTCCCATCCCTCAGCCATGGGAAGGGCTGTCATTGCAACAGTAGAGATACCAGGAGCACCATGGAGCTCAGGAGATCTCACGAGGGACTGCCTGGTTCTCCTCGTGGCCTTTTTAGTTCTGAGGAGTAGGGCAGAGACGAACCATGTCGGGTTGTCACAGCAGAGCAATGTTTCTCATGCATTTTGTGTGTGTTCTCATTACCTTCAGCAGGCTCTGCTGCCCCCTGTCCAGCTGCAGCTGTTAGCAACCATAGGATCCATATCCTGGACGTGTGAAGAATGTTACAGGTTTTATTTGTGCTGAAAGAAGATCTCATTCATTTCACTCATCATCACTCGCATCGTCATTATCACTCATGGTAGTGATTCTGTAGTTGGAACAGAAATGCATTGGCTGTCTTTAAAGGGAAAGGAAAGCACCAGAAAAAGATGTCTGCAGTTGTACGTCAGTGAAGAAGCTGCCTGAATTTTTTTGAGAGCACAGTACCACTTTACACCTATAAAGGTCAATGTGAACATCATCTGTAATAGCATAGGAGCACTTCTGGTTTCAAAGTATGGAAAGAGCTCAGTGTTGGAATTCTTTTGTTTGTTGGCTATTTGGTTGGGTTTTTTTGCTTAGCAGACATTTCCTCTTGTCTGAAGGCACACATTTCCTCTTTGCTACAGCTGCAGGCAGTGGCAGAGCAGCTCACAGGAACCGCTCATCCTGGAAGCCCTCGTGGAGCAGGCAGCAGCTCCTGCCTGTGTCAGGAGTCCCATTAGAGCATGTGGCTGTGTTCAGTCCATTCCCATTTGGTGCTGAAGGGTAAGAGATCTGAAAGTTCTAACGTGGCTTATGTAGCTCCTGTGTGCTCGTGACATGTCTGCACTGACACACATGTAGTTCACATGCACACCTTCTACACAGCACATGACAGGAAAGCTGATCCATATCAGTGCATCTGAGCAAAGGGGAGTGAGTGCGGCCAGCAGGAAAACATGAGACAAATGTCCGTGAGGGTGTGCAATACTACAGTGCTTTCTCATTTTACCCAGTGTTATTAGCAGGAAAAGCATTGCCTAGCAGGCCATAAAACTGCCTGTGTTGTGATAGGATTGCAGAGCGAGTGCAATTCGTGCCATTTCTGAGAAATAATATTACCCAGTTAAATGGTAAAAAAACCATCCTCACCCGCACTAATCTTTTTGTGTAAATGGTCTGCTTGGAGATTTTCTGTAATGGAGAAGTACGTTTTCCAAGAAAATGTTCCAATTAGTGCAACTTTTCTCCTTATATTTGTTAAACACACAAAAGGGAGGAGTTAACTAGGGTATAAAATTCCGGTACTCTCTCGTGTTGTAGCAGAATTACTTCCTAATGCAGTTTTTCTGGCTGTGGGACGCAGGCTTGCAAGGTGTTAAACCAAGAAGCAGAGCAGTACAGAGTCAGCACATAGATAAAACAGGGGCTGAAGGCTGGGCAGAGCTCTGTCTGGCGGGCTTTCTGTGTTAGGTCATGCAGAGGAAGCTTTTGGCACTGACTTTCTGGGCAAAAACTGTGTCTGGAAACATATTTAGTCGACGTATGAGAAAGGATGGCTGTGGTAGCATGTGTCTGAGGGCACTGTGCTGGAATACAGTTAGACTGCAGCCCCATCTGCCGTTGGAACAGCACTGCTCCTGCAGCTCCGCAGCGCAGGGCAGCCCTGTGCCAAATCACAGTGTGACGTGAGGAGACTGACAAAGTCGTGCCGGTGTCAGTGTGACACGTGGCTCTGATTGTTTGCTGCACTGATGGAAACCAGTTGTGGCCATGGAGGGTGCAGCACGGCTGTCCTGCTGCCTGCTGAAAAGCCACCAGCTGTGGAGAGAGCTGCGTTCTTTCCTCAGTAAAACGTCTCTGATCGTGTTTGAGTCATGCTACAATGAGGGGGGGACCAGACTTGTGGCTTTGGCTTTGGCTTCAAGTCTTCAGGCATTAATTCATAAACTCTCACAGCCAGGATGCTCCAGTGGCTGTAAAATAGAACAGTTGTGTTCAGTTTTCCCCCAAGGCCGAGTGTCAGGAAATGGTGTCAGGAAATCAGAGAAAGAGGAGAACTCACTTGGAAATGAGTGTATAATTGTATTTCAGTTGTTACTTCGGGGAGGGCAGGGATGGGCGTTAGGTGGAGAAGCGACATGCAAAACAAGTTGGAGACTAAAAATCCACAGCTTTGTTTGCAGGATGTAGGAATATCTTATTGCCAGCGTTGCAAGCTAAAGGAGAATAAGCAGTGACTTTCCACAAAGATTGCCCTAGCATTTTTTTTATGTGATTTTCCAGCCCAGCACTCCAGCCTGTCTTGTCGAACAAAGCATCTGTCCAGTTATAATTCAACTCTGCTGAGAAAAAGTGCTAAAATGGCTGAGTTTGGAATTGCTCAGACATATTTTGCCACTTAAGTTGAGATCATTCACATTTGAAGCTAAAACAATCTAAATTGCATTTGAGTGTAAAGCATACTATTACTTTCTTGTGCCATATTTAAACGGTTATGTTGGAGGCAATTTGCACTAATCCTTGATTTTATATCCTCTTCCCAGCATTTGATTTATTGTGTGAAAAATAAAGGTCAATGGTCCCGAACTTGTCAAGAGAATTACTCCGTGTCTCAGTCATTGCCATTTCTCTCTTTCTGTGCTCTGTGTAATGCTGATCTTAGCTGCCAAAGTTTTAATTCTTCATGTCTGAGAAGAATGATAATTGCAATGATTTGGGTTTTTTTGCATTTCATTTGAGCGGGTTTGTAAATTTAAGTAAAAAGAGCTGAGATCAGCAAAATGGCCTCTGGATGAGGAGTTACGAGATATGGTTTTGTGATAACCAGGGTGACGGGAGGACAGTTGGACTGGATGACCTTGTAGGTCCTTTCCAACCTTGTGATTCTGTGGAAAGGTCAGTGGGTTATTCTGAGTTGTTGCTCACTGACCCGTTTTACCCATTCTTGTCCCCGTTCTCTTTGGTGTTTCAGAATGGTTGCTGCTCACAACAGTAGCTGTACCACGTGAAGAGAGGAAGCACACAGACGAGGTTCTTACCATGCACTGAACAGCACGGCGTCACGCGCAGAGTGCTGGGAAAATGTCTGCTTGCAACGCCTTCACTGAGCACGTCTGGAAACCTGGTGAATGTAAGAACTGCTTTAAGCCAAAAAGCTTGCATCAGTTGCCCCCGGTGTCTGAAAAAAAAACCCTCTCGCATGACAATCTGAAAACCAATGCAAACCAAAGTAACAGCCAGCGTGGCAGGAACACGGGGAGTTTCCGACCGCCTGTGGCAAAGAAACCCACGATAGCTGTGAAGCCCACCATGATGGTAGCAGATGGGCAGGGCGTGTGTGGCGAAATCGGCGCTCCGGATCATTGTGAGAATAAATCGGTGCCCGCGGGTTGGAACCGAAACAAAGCTGTCTTGCACAAAAAACCACTGAACAATAATAATGAAGATGAAATTGAGGGCTACAGCCACGTTCCTAGGCCTTACGGCAACAGTGATGGGGTAGGGAAGATACCAAATAATAATAATAATGGACTGACAGAAGTCTTGAAGGAGATCGCAGGTTTGGATACCGCACCTCAGCTGACTGGAAGTGAAATGAACTCGAGAGAAACCTTCTTGGGAAGGATAAATAATTGTTATAAACGATCGTTAGAAAGAAAGATTCCTCCAAGCTGCATGATGGGTGGGATGAAGGATTCTCACGGCAAGCACGTTATTCTGAGTGGAAGCACGGAGGTCATAAGTAATGAAGGCGGACGTTTCTGTTACCCAGAATTCTCCAGCGGAGATGAGAGTGAGGATGACGCGTTTTTTGGCAGCATGCAGGAAGAGCATGAAAGCTGGGATGAAAGTGATGAAGAATTGCTAGCAATGGAAATTCGGATGAGGGGCCAACCTCGCTTTGCTAATTTTAGAGCTAACACTCTGTCTCCTGTTCAGTTCTGTGTTGACAAAAAATGGAATACCGTGCCTCTGAGAAACAAGTCTCTGCAGCGGATCTGTGCTGTAGATTACGACGACAGTTACGATGAAATTTTAAACGGTTATGGGGAAGAGACTGTGATTCTGTATGGGCAAGAGAGCATGCAGAGCATGGTATCTTCTGATTCTACATCTCCCGATTCTTCTTTGACAGAAGAGTCTCGTTCTGGAACAGCCAGCAGCTCTTCACAGAAGCTCTGTAATGGAGGATTATCTCCTAGTACTCCCCAGGACATCAAATTGATTGAACCAGAATATGAGAGTCTCTGTGATAGTTTACAAGTGAAGGATGTGTCAAAAGCTTCCAGGAACGTTCCAAAGAGTCTCGAAACCCACAAGGCCGTCCTTGCTCTTCGGCTGGAAGAGAAGGATGGCAAAATTGCTGTGCAGACTGATAAACAAGAGAATAAAAGTTCTTCGGATGCTAGCGGTCAGGCAGTAACTATAAATTTGGTGCCTGTGGAAGAGCAAGCTAAACCGTACAGAGTGGTGAATATGGAACAGCCAGTTTGCAAGCCATATACCGTAGTGGATGTATCAGCAGCCATGACGAATGAATGTAAGGAGAGTCAGACTGAAACCTCAGAAGCCAAAAATACATCATCTAACCCAAGTTCACCGGTAACCCCAGGCACACCTATTAAATCCTCTGCAGCATCACCTGCACGAGTCAATGCCAATCTGAAAAAATCCAGTGCAATCAGGTATCAGGAAGTGTGGACTTCTAGCACTAGTCCAAGACAGAAGATACCGAAGGTGGAGTTAGTTTCTAACAGCTCTGGACCTTCTGTTCCTCCCAGGAAGACAAGCCACAAGTCAGCTCCTACTTCGCCTACAGCTACAAACCTTTCTTCTAAAACGATCCCAGTTAAGTCTCCCAATTTATCTGAGATAAAATTCAACAGCTATAATAATGCTGGCATGCCACCTTTTCCCATTATCATTCATGACGAGCCCACTTATGCTAAGAGTTCCAAAAATGCCATTAAAGTTCCAATTGTCATCAATCCAAACGCATATGATAACCTGGCTATCTACAAAAGTTTTCTAGGGACCAGCGGAGAGCTGTCTGTGAAAGATAAAACTACCAGTGTAATTAGTCACACTTACGAAGAAATAGAGACAGAAAGCAAAATGACTGAAGCCATAGGAGGCAAACCCACTGAAGCAAAGGGGGTGACGAATAGCACTGAATGTAGACTCGGTTCTGTGGCTCAGAAGGTGCAGGAGTTTAACAGCTGTCTCGGTAAAAGTCAGATATCACCACAAAGAAGTCATAGCTCTGACCACAGCTCCCCACCGAGAATTCAGAAGGCAGCACAAGAACCTGCAGATGTGACCCCAGAGGCTTCTGCTCCCACCGGCATCAGCAGCAGAGAGAATGCAAGCACGGTGCTTTCACAGATTGTGGCTTCCATCCAGCCTCCGCAGTCTCCTCCAGAAACTCCGCAGGCTGGGCCCAAGTCTTGCAGTGCAGAAGAGCTGTATTCCTTACCTCCTGATGCCGATGCTGCTAAGAACACCCTCGTACGACCTAAATCCCTGTTTACATCACAGTCTGAAGTAGAGTCATCCAAGACCACGGAAAGCACTGCCGTTAAAATGCAGAAAGACACAGCTTCACAGCCAGTTGCCACCAATTCCCCAAAGCCAGTGAGAGGCACCCCGAATACCGCAAGTCCCAAGACAGAACAAGCACCACCATTCCCTCCTCCTCGATCCACATCTTCACCCTACCATGCGAGTAATCTGCTGCAAAGGCATTTTAGCAACTGGGCCAAACCCAATAGTCCCACCAGGTCGACAGAGGCGGAGTCCATCCTGCACTCCGAGGTCCGGCGAGCTGCTGATGCTAAACCCAAACGCTGGATATCGTTTAAGAGCTTCTTCCGCCGCAGAAAAACCGATGACGAGGAAGACAGAGAGAAAGAAAGAGAGAAAGGGAAACTGGTGGGTCTGGATGGAACTGTGATTCACATGCTCCCCCCTCCTCCGGTCCAACGGCATCACTGGTTCAGCGAGGCAAAATCAGACTCCAGTGAGAAGCCATCGATTGTTTTCATGTATAGATGTGAACCAACACAAACCGAACCACTGGTTGACCATCAGTACAAGAATGGAGTGGAGTCTGCTATCGCAGATGTGCTTGCAAAAGACAAAGGGGAGACACAGGAGAAGTCTCCAGAGAGCTCTGAGCAGAAAGTAACGAGCCATCCATCACCACCTCAGATCCTGAAGAAAATCCCCAGGTAACCTTCCTTACTTTTTTGCAGTGTAAACTGCACTGCGTATGCTAGCAAAAAGGGAAGAAATGAGGGGTTTTATTACATGTGTACACATATTTATTTTAAGGATCTTAAAGCATATTCTAAAAATCTTTGCATGATACCAGTTATCAGTAAGAAAAAAATTACCAGGTGCCCGTTTGGGGTGTGTGTTTGCAGGTCTGCTAATACAGTGTAATTGCCATGTTACATTGGATCTGATACATTTCCCTGAATTTCTAGTTGAAGAAATAGTTCTTACGTTGTAGAAAAGCTAAAGAATTCCTCTGCAGAAATAGATGACAGCAATTGAAAATTAGAGATAAAAGCTCTGTGAGACATAAAAGGTGGTGTGCTAACTTTATCTCACATAGACGCGATAACAAGAGGTGCTAATTAACTTGATACGACATTGCAGCATCTCTGCCATGCTCCAGAAATAAGCCATGTGAAAAGTAATCGTAGAAGGAAATTATCTATAAATAAGCAATCTACCTTCCACAAGGCCTTCAGCAGATAATATACTTTGCCCCCAAGCTGTGTTGCATTCAGCAGAGCCCGCTGCTTCATTTTGCCCAGCAATATTGTTGAATGATCTCTTCTTGAATTTTTCTTAATCATTATTTACTAAAATCATGTTTTGTTTTGTTTGAGCATATTTGACCAGGTTATGTATTTTACTCCTATAAATTCCTGGTACTCGAATGGCTCAGGCTGTGGTTTATTCCGCTATCAAGGACACACATGCTGCTTTGGCTGTGTCAGAACATGATCAGAACAGACACAGGTCAGAACATTTCCAGATACTCATTGTTGTCAACACATCACAGATTTCTTTGCCACGCTTGACGTGTTTGCTGCAGTCCATCGTGGGGGTGTAGTTTGCATTTCACTGAGTGCAGAACGCAGCCATGGATGTATCAGACCAAGCCTTCCAAAGTTAGTGATTATACAAATCAGTTCCAAAATAACTTCACGTTTGCATTATTCATTGAAGCAATAACCTGATGGTAGGAAATGGGTCGTTCTGTAAACTTTGTGACTTACACGTGTGAGCCTCACAAAATAGCTGCGTAATGGCAGCGCCTTTTTGTGGTTTCTCCTCCTTTACTGCCTTATCCGTTAAAGAAAATTACAGTCATTTTAGATTTAAGATGGTTTGTGAATTGACTTAAGCTAACAGAAGTCCCTGTGTGAGCATACAGCTTGCTGTAAGCTGTTTGTTGTCTGCCTTGAAGTGAAATAAGTCTTAACTGACCAGGAGTGGCCATCGCATCAAGCGGAGTTAAATCTTTTTAGATCACAGTTGGGAAGAGCTGTATGGTGTTCTCATGGAAGGCAGCACTGCTTTTCAGGTTGCTTGCCTTTTGTCAGACCTGGAAAGCTTTAGGGTTTGTAATGTAAGGTGATGATAAAGTTTAGCATAGTGTGATACAGGGCTGGATTTGGTAAATTTAAATTTGAAGCAGTTGCCCCAAATGCAGTGCATGCTGTAGCCTAAGGCTGAAGACAGTGGGGAACGTACCCAGGATGAATAACTCTTCATGGGAGTCTAATCTACTTTCAATTAAATAGGGAGAAATAAGCAGCTTTAGAGAACCCGTGGCATCAGAGAGGTTTGTTCCCTTTAGAGGAACCCATATTTTCCTTTGTCTTCTGGAGGAAGTGGCTGTGTGTCAGTATCACGTCAGCAGCATTGCCAAATATGTTGCTCCTGTATAAGGAGCTTCACTGCCTTCCATGTGCCACCAAAACAGTTTGCTTGTCACTTCTGGTGAGCAGACAGGGGAGATGATCCAAGGAGAACACTGCTTATGTGGGGGTAACCTGCCCTGAAAGACTGCAGGCTGCACGCACTGCTGGCACTTGTTCTTGGACTACCCTAGAGATGGTGCTGTTCTCTTGTTTTGTGCTTTTGCACTCACTGGAGTCCCTTGGACCCATACTACTGAAGGCAGGTGGTCGTTCCATCCATATCTTATTCCAGTAGTATTATTGCTTTTCGTTTTCCTGCAAGCCATGATGATACAGGCAAAAAGCAATTTTCCCTGGTGGCAGTCAGAATTTTCCAAACCTTAGAATTGAAATGTCTTCTTTCTAATGATTCTGTTCTGTGGTTTCAAAAGGGAAATGCACTGAAATGCTGCAATGGTTAGAACAGTGGATGTCTTTATTTTCGGTCATTTTTTTGTTAGCTGCATGAATTTTTAATACTGTTACAGACAGAGAAACCTAATACTGCCAAAAAAATAAGGAATTCCATTTAAGAGTTTTGACTTTTCTTTTTAATATTCTAGTAGATAAGAATCAGGGTTGTCAACTTCCATTTTCACACAAACAGGAGTCCTTAAGACGGTGCTGGTCTTGTTTTGTGTTAACTCACCAGATGTTTATGAAAGGTTAGTACTGATTCAGGCCAAGATATGTGTTTGGAAAAGGCATTTAAAATTTTTGGTTAAGCTTGCAGAGGCTTAGAGGGAAATGGAAGATAGGAAGATAGCAGTCAACAAACGTGACATGTTTCTGAGAATGCCAACAACAGTGAAGTCACTGAAAGAAACAAACAGATGACCTGGAAAATAAGATAAGCTTTTAAAATGTCAAATTACTGGGGGGTCTTGAAAGCAAATTAAATAAATGCACAATGTTTCCTTACTTTTCAATGGATTACAAAGCTGGTAGAGATTGATAAGATAACCACAAAGCAGGGCTGTCTGGAGGTATTTAAAGTTATCACCAAGAAGTCATTTCATCCTTTGAACAGCATTGGCAAAATACACAGTTGTTTGGGAAAGCTATATGAAAGAGCTTGGTATGATTTTATCCTTCTGGTGGTTTTTCTGTTTCAAGCCAGGCTGCATACAGGGTGGTTCCAAAGGAGAAGGCAAATGCTAATGTAATACTTCTGCCAAAAAATTATAGGTGGATTAGATTTTGCTGGAAATCAGCAATCACATCAGCCACATTGTAATGGGATGGAAACCAGGTGTTCTCAGACCTCTTGCAGGGCTTTTGTGTGTGTGTGCAGCAGATGCTCTCAGGCAAAAGCTAATGCTGACCTCGAAAAGGAGAACAGGACAACGTCTGTGGCCTAAGCCATCGTAAGCGATGGAGGTGGAATCCACACAGAAGTTTAAAAAATGAAACAAAGTCATCTTTCTGCTTCTTCAAAGGCTTGGTTATCTAATGGATCAGCACCTTGCTGTGGGGGTTTCCCAAGATAAAGTTTCTTCTCTCATTGAGAGATCATCGCTTACACCCCAGTAGCAGCTTTTTGGATTGAGCCATTTCCTGAAAGAAAACTGCAGCTCTGCCTTCTGATTCTTCCTTTCCCATCTTCATAAACCACATCAGAACTGAACTAAAATCGTTCAGCCCTGTTCGTAGATCGCAGCATCTTGTAAATCAAGGTGCAGGTGAATTGTGTGCAGCCATTTCCATTCCAGTTCTGTGTTAAGCTGAGTAGTTAGTTTCCTTCTACAGCCACAAGTCACTCCTGACTTTCTTTTATGGTCTGTATGGCCCAGAGTTGGATAAACTGAAGATAGAACTGTATGTTTACTGGAATATTTCAAGCAGGGAGGTCTGTGTATTCTTTCCATTCTGGTTTAGGTAAGAAAGCATTTCTTCATAGCTAAAGCTGGGATTACTAACCTCACCCCTAAGATGATGGTCAAAAGGATTTGGAACTAGGTTAACGATCAACAGACATGAATTTTCTTGGCCCATAGCTACAGAAGAGCCCTGCTGTTGTTACACCTTTCGAAATGAGTGAAATGCCCATTGTGTCCATGGTTGTGTATGTTTTGAAGATTTGTTTTCAACGTTTCCCTTAAAAAGCATAATTCTACGTCAACAATTTGGTTTTCTTTAAGGCTATTTTTGTCAAGAAATAGCCTGTGGGAATTTTACTGGGCATTTTAATGAGTTCTATAGGTATCAGAGGACAATGAATGATCCTTAGATGCTTTTTGATGTGTTGGTTGTCTTGAAGTTGCTGAATTCTGTTCAAACTGTTTGCTGTAAATTACAGTAAGCCAAAGTTACACCAACAACCTGAATTAGGAATCAAATTTCCACTTTTAGGTAGTTGAGAAAGACTCTCTAATGAGGTGATGTAGATCACCAGGACTTAAAGGGCCCTGTGTGGGTTTGCTCTTCCATAGATTTTTAGCTGCTTTTGTTACATCACTGTTAAGTAAGGAAAAAAATAGAAGTAACTGGGGTGCCATAGCATGCATCACCTGTGGCCTGGACTTTGTGAAGCTGAACAACATAGGAATAGAGCTTACACATAGACTCACTTGATTTAGTGGATCAGGAGCCAGGAAATGTAACAGATTAGAAAAGAGAAGGCTCCAGGGAGACCTCATTGAGGCCTTCCAGTACTTCAAGGGAGCTTACAGGCAGCAAGGAGACCAACTTTTTACATGGTCTGATGGTGATAGGATAAGAGGGGATTGCTTTGAGCTAAAAGAGGATAGATTTAGGTTAGATGTTAGGAAGAAATATTTTATTCAGACGACGGTGAGGCACTGGATCAGGTTGCCAAGAGTGCTCTGGGTGCCCCATCTCTGGAGCCAGGTTGGGTAGGATCCTGGGCAGCCTGGTCTAGTAGTTGGCAACCCTGCCAATGGCAAGGGGGGTGCTGCTGGGTGATCTTTAAGGTCCCACTCTATGATTACCATTCATTATTTTGCAAACTTTGATTAATAAATGGAAAATTCTGAACTCCTCTAATGCAGTCTGTAAAATGGAAAGACTGAAGACGTAAGAATGGCCAAAGAAAAGTGATTTTCATAATGTATAGTTAATCTGGAACTCATTGCCATTGAGTTTCACTGACACTAAAGAGCTTAGCAGGACGTCTCTGCTGGATTAGGAAATGCATTCCCATTATTTATGCAAACATTGCATTACAAAGACTTTTAAAAATAATTATAAAGGAGTACCAATTCTCATGCTTCAGGAATAAGCTAACTTGTAAATAACAGCAACTGGGAATAAACTTTATGGCTCAGCTATCGCGGATTGCCAGTTGTAAAGCTTCTTTCGCCTTCCTCTGAAGTGACTGTGGCTGCCACGTGGCAGTGATGAAAACTGAAGTGCACGAGGCACTGGAAGGGATTTTCTGTACCCACAGAGTACTGTGATCTGCAGAGATAAAGTGGTATGTGCTCAGGATGGAGGTTTGGGTTGGCCTTTGACCACCCCCAAACCATGAACCTCTCTGCATTTTTCCTCAAGCATTAATCAGTGCATTTAGGATTTGGTTTAGCTTAGTTAGCTGAAAACTGCTAAGGTCTGAGGGAGTCTCCCAAGGATCTCCTTGAAACTAAATGTATCTACAAGTTCTCAGGCTTTTTGTGTAAAATTAAGTCATCTTTTTTGTCAGGCTTCTCATCTCAACCTGTGTGAGTACTGTTGATTATTGCCCTGCTAATATCCACTGGGGAGGAGTGGACATCAAAATTATTGGAGTCTCAGCTGAGCGTAGGGCCACGTCAAGTCTTTGCTGTGCTTCTGTCACTGATTTCTGCTTCTTGGACACAAGGCCTGCCACAAGGACTGCTGTCCCTCAGCTTGACCTCTAGATCTGACCCAGGCCCATGAGGACACTTCCAGAACCACTCACTTCTTTTTCTGCCTCACATTCATTGCTGTTTATTAATCACTGATGGAGAAGGCATGCACTGAGCAGAGCAAAATGTGGGTCACACAATAGCTGTGGTGCCACCGTCCTTACAAAAAATAACACATTTCCTGTTCTCAGGAGATTGAGGCAGGTCGAACCACATCATCTTACAGAAACTGTAGAGCAGGATAAGCTGAGGGAAGAAGCGGAGGCATTTGACCTTGCAGGAAGCTGCTTTTAAAACAATTTTGAGCTTGTACACGTGCAAATCTCAGGTGTGTGCTTTCAATAATGTCTGAAGGACAGTCATTGCTATGTCAAGCTTTTTTGCCATGCGTAATTTCAGCTTGTTGAGGAAACACGTGCTGGCTGTGTATGGAGGGCTCCTCCCTCCGTGAGCAGAATGGTGTGGTTTGTGCCCTGTGTGCCTGAGGAGCAGAGCTCCTTAAGGGAAGTAATTCATTTCCTGTGAAGTTTGTTTCTGAAATAAAGCAGGGAGCAGTAAAAGGCTCGGACAGGGGAGGCTGCACCCTCTATGGCAGAAGCTAAATATGTGCTCTTACGCAAGGCATCAAAGAATCCATCCTGGCAAAATATCTATAAATATCCCCAAATAAGGGGATAGCTTTCAGTATCACTTGCAGTCAACAAGAATATATGAATTTATCAGGCTTTAATGGTTCTGATCTTAAAGAACAGTTTGTTTATCAGACACTCTGCTCTACTTTTCTTGGACACTAACATATTTTTAACTGTTTAGACGACTGCACGAAGCAAAAGCAATCGTGCCTTTGGTTCTTGTAGTTTAATGAGCGAGGAGGTTTTCCCTTTTTGTTCCCCCTGTGTGATGACAGAGATGATTACAGGCTGGCTTTTTGCTCATTGAGTCAGCATACGTATGCTTCATCTCTCAGGATCTCTCTCTCATCACTGTTAAGTTACAGGGAACCATTTCCTAACATTTCATGGCTTGACATCTCCTTGCTGCAATTCAGTCTGTATTAGGTTCGGACACTAAAATGGGTTGGAATACCAGCTCAAGATTCGCTTACTTTTAGCAGTGAAATCTGAACCTGCTTTTCCTTAGCTAATTTACATGACTAAGACCATAGCTGTCATACCAAAACCCTGATGCAGTAGCTTGTGACCTGTTTTCCATGCACGGAAGCAGTGGAAGAGTTAAGAAGGCAGGGCTGTAACTCAGTGCTCTCCTGGGGCGCTCTGGCAAGTCCCTGGGCCAACCCCCGAAGGTAAACATGAAGGTGCAGTAGGTGTATCACTCTGTGCAGAGTTCAGCCTGTTGCTCACAGCTTGCACAACTTGTAGCGCATCAGAACACTGTGGAATCAATGGCTCGCCAGAGTTTCAAGACATGATTAAAAGACTCAAGAAGGCCCTGAAAGAATTTCCTTTAATGGGGAATTGTGTGAGTGAGTACAGTGGGTGAGTTGGTTTTTTTTTTCTTTCTTCCTTGGCGCTGTTGGTTTACGTTGTTTGGCAGAATGCTTTTGAGCTTAGGTTTAGCGTATGTGCTTGCATGTGTCTGGTGTGGAGGATGAGTCTGCTCTGTAGCACACCAGTCAATACTAAGCCGTGGCTTGGAGCCATGCTAGTCTTGCTGGACGGCCATGGCAGAGCTGCAGAGCTGTTAGAAACTCTTCCTTCTGAAAGAAAACTTCCTTACTGAGCAACGCAGGTATGTCTGTAATTCACAGCAGCGACCTGAGCAGGTCTTTAGTTTAATTCTCATCGTCTGAAGAGCCTTTTCACTGCTTTAATCTCATATGCGCTCTACTCGGGTGTTACCGTAGGTTAACTCTTTCATGTGGATCTGTTCAGGGCACGTGGAATGTTCTTCACACCATTGCTATGCACGGTACTAAAAATGAACAGAATTTTTAATGCTGATTAAAGGCTGCAGCTATTTGAAGTGGTGCCATTTCCTTCTTTACTAACAAGTTCTAATGAGTTTTGTTTGCAACCGCCTGCAGTTACAGCTCGTGAGGCTGAGGGCAGAACAGCATGCACGTGCTGCGCCATACGTGGGGCCTTGTGTTGTGCAAACTGTTGGCATGTTTTAATCTTTGCAGCCGGGTTGGGATTGCTAGAAGGTTGTGTATCATGATGTTCAGTATTTTGGCTTGGGATTAGAATGGAAAGACCTGTGCTTATCACTTATGTTAACTCTTTGAGGGTTCGGCCTGCCTTCCCACTGTAAGGATTTGTGCCGTGGAAACTCAGCTGCTCTGCCTGTTTCAAAAAGCAGATTTTTTGTTGCTGCTCATCAGAAGTTGCATTGTTTTAAGTCTTTGGCATAAAAATTAATCACCTTTTTACATGATGTGGTGATCGTCTTTTGGAGGAGGTGCTCACCCCTCACCCTTACGGAGGGCACGAGTATTTAAAATTCCTCCTGTTTGATTTGATCAGGATGGAATAATGAGAACTGATGGGTAGGACAGACGCTCTGAAGAGTTGGCTATCATCAGTATTTGTTTCTGTGAGTGAGGGAGCATAAAAATACGGAAGTATTTTGGTCCATCTCCAGCGTGTTTTATCTGGCACGTTATTGATACCTGCTGCTACATTTTCAACAGCACTGTTTGTTCGTTTAATAAACCTGAACACAGTGCTTTTTTGATATATTATGTATAATTTTTAAGTCCTATTGCTGCAAACGTATCCATGAAAGCTGATTGAAGCCATCAGTTTGTAGTTCTGTGCCATAAGTAATCATAGTTCGATTAGAAGCTCATAGCTAAGAGCAGAGGAATGTTTTCCTGGCCTTTGTGACTGACCTAGTACACGAGAAGATGGATGCTAATCCTGGAGAATGTCAATGGGAAATTGACAGCGAGGTTTCCCAAAGTCTGTTCCCAAAATCCTACCAGTATATGAAAATGCATTATTAAAGTTGTATGCATTTATTAACACTTACAGTCCCCTCGCTGTACCCCAGTATTTTTGATTTAGGTAAAATTATTCTAACTGGTAAAAGGCACTTTAACCTCTGCTGCTGTTGTATGAGTCCACATCTTTTATGCAGAGTCATTCCTGCATACACGTGCTGATTGTAGTCAGCTGTAAAACATTTCATTATCTCTTTTGTGTGAAAGGTAGGAATTATTTTTACTGTTTGAGTCAAAAGTTGTTTCACCTTAGTAGGAAAACAATAAGTGTTTTAGAAGGTTATTCTTAAAAGAAGAGGTGGGCAAAAGGAGCTTATTTCTTAATTTCCTTCCCTCTGTATGTCGTGCACGTTCTGGTGTTTTGCCGTTAGGGTCTAGCCCTGGTCTCCAAATGATTTTGTGCTGTTTCTTTCAGTCAAGTGCCCGATGATACCACGCTGGAGGACTTGTCCCCCCGCGTCCCAAGAGCCGTGTTTGTGAAGCAGGACAATGGTGGCAGTGCCTCGGTCATACCAGTGTCTGCTGTCCGCGCCCCTCAGGGGGAGGAAGACAAAGAAGAAGCTCCACATCCCTCTGACTTGAATCCTTGCAGTGCTACGTACAGCAATTTAGGTAAATGCATACTTACAGAGGAGAATAAGAGTTAGATCCGAGCGTGTTTGTGAAGAACCTTGTCTTTCAAGCTACTTACTGCGCTTTCATAAAGCTGGTTCCTAAAGATATGCTTGTAATTTCTATTTACAGAAGGATAAATTATCTTGCCTCGTTCTGAGGGATACAACCGGGAAAGTAAAGATGGAACAAGCACAAAGGCTTGGGGTGTAGGGGGGGCTGGAGGGATCTATGGGGTGTTGTGGGGGGGGCTGGAGGCTGTCAGGGCTGTCTGGGCTGGAGGGGGGGCAAAGGTGTCAGAGAGGCTCTAAGAATGCCTCAGAGATGCTTTTCAAAGACACGTTGTTTTGGCTTGGAGAAGAGAAGGCTTCTGGGAGACCTGACTGTGGCCTTCCAATATTTGAAGGGAGCGTATAAACAGGAGGGGGGAATGGTTGTTTGTGAGGGTGGATGGTGATGGGACAAGGGGGAATGGTCTTAAACTGAGGCAGGGGAGGTTTGGGTTGGATATGAGGAGGAAGTTTTTCACACGGAGGGTGGTGATGCACTGGCACAGGTTGCCCAAGGAGGCTGTGGATGCCCCATCCCTGCAGGCATTCAAGGCCAGGCTGGATGTGGCTCTGGGCAGCCTGGGCTGCTGGTTGGTGACCTGCACACAGCAGGGTTTGGAACCGGATGAGCATTGTGGTCCTTTGCAACCCAGGCCATTCTATGATCCTATGATCTATTTGGAGGAATTTTATCAGAGAGCCTTAATATACAGCTTAAATTATCAATGTTTTGAAAACAATAATTAGGTTTCAGTGTATTTCCAAGCTTTAGCAGAAGAGAGGGCCCTTTATTTTACAGTATCACTAGCTGCTGAAACATCTGCAGTCATCTTTTGTTGCCTGAAGCCTTTCTTATCCTAGTTTGAGAGTTTACCTCTCTTCTTTTGTATAAATGTAAAGTAGGAATATCCTGAACAGACTGCACCATTGGCTCAGCTACCACTGAGTTCCTGAGTCATATGAAAAACTGCATGTACACAGGGCTTCTGTGGAAGGCAAATAAGCATCCTCCAAAGCACAGTAACAATGTGATGCACCTTGTTTTCCAAAGTGTTTTGGTTTGGAGTACTGTGAATTTGGGAGGACCCGCAGCCAGCTTTGTAGAAGAGCAAAAATCCCTCATTTGTTCATTTTTAGCAATGTGTAAATACAAGAATAAACTGACTGCATTGAGATGGCTCAGACATATAAGACTTTGGCATGTCCATACACGTTTGAGGGACTGGGGACCAAAGTTTTGAACCATCAGGTGCATACATTTCTTAAATATTTACCAATACTGTTGCATATTTTTTGCTGAAATGTGAATTTGGGGCTGAGATTGCCTGTTCTTATAATAAAGCATAATTAAATTTAGATTTACTGTTTATGAAATGTGAAGAGGAAAATACCTTGCCAAAGAATGATATCAACATCTACCAAGAAGCTGCAATTCAAGAACAACTAAAATGTAGATTTTTATGGTGGAATTATCCAAAGACCTAATTAATTATTTTCCATTCATTGAGATATACGGATAGGTCAGCATCAATATGTTTTCCATATTTAGGACATAAATACATTACAGATATGATCCAGACAGTAAATCTAGCTACATAAAACTGCTGATGTCTGGTTAGCCCATAATCCTAACCAGACTAACATAAAAAGGATGAAGCCTACTGTAACATTTAATGCATGACATATCACTGCTCATGAGGAGTCACTGTTTTGTAGCCATAGTGTTCCTACAGTCAAAAGATTGCTTGCATTTCACATCCAAAGCAGCGTCATTGTGATTCTTGTATTTAAGTCTTTACTCAGTTGAGTTCACTTCTGCAAGCTGTTAGGCCTGGTGGCAGCTAGAAGTGCTTTTGTTTGTAGACCTCTTTTCTTCCCACAAAGTGAGAGCAGTAAACTCATGTGAAATGTAATCATAAAGCATCGTGAAACTCTGGAACAGGTTGCCCAGAGAAATTGTGGAACATTCATCTGTGGACATACACAAAACCCACCAGGTTCAGGGGGTGTCTGAGAAGGAAGGAGACGAGCATTTCGTTCCAAATCTTATCCTCACCCTCAGCTCACATCCAGCTTCACGGTCATCAGGGTACATTTTAGATATGAAGGAGTTAAAGTAACTTGTAGGCTTGACTTAGCCTGGCTTGGCAAGCTTTCTGCTAGTTGTTAAAAGCAATGCTACCCTAAATGGCACTGCGTTCTCTGGCTGCAGTTCAAACTTCTTCCTGGTTTATTCGAGCGGCTTCACCAGAATTCAGATGGCTATCATGAGATGAGTAGTGAGGGCACAGAGCAACTCCAACTTTTTGCACTCTTCCACCACCCCAGCAGCAAAATCATATATTTTGTGGAGTTAACAAATACCAATGTGTGGAAATGAGAGATAGGATAATAAGGAAATAGGTAAGATAATTGAGTTAAACTATGCTTACTTTTGTTTCGGCTACAGTTGTATCGACAGTTACCTTTTTATGGTTACGTACTGCAGTCTGTGACGGAGTTTGGAAAACATACAGCAATTTGCTATAGCAATGAACATGGCAATTTGCAGCATAATGCACAAGGTTGCCTTTTTAAATACTATTCTAATACACGCTCTTTCTTTTTTTATGGAAAAGCAAACAATATCACATCCTTACTTTGATAAGTGTCTCGTCTTCTGTTGTGACATGTTACATGAAATGTTAGGAACAGAAATAACAGTAAGATTAAGTGGGGTCGTAGTTTACAGTAATGGTTCTGGCCCTCCACTTCTCTCACAGCAGTTGTCCCATCAGCAGTTTGCAGTCCTACCTGCAAGCAATTATCTGTCAGGTACCAAACTGCAGATGCAAAGCTTGAGAAAGCTCATTTATAAAATACAAGCCAGAGCTATACAAGCCATAAAAGCAAAATAAAATGCAAGTTGTAGCTGTTACTTCATCTAACGTGTAAATGCATACATCTAGGAATTAAAACAGTGCAGGAAAGCCTTGCAGGATAAGGGATTCTCTTCTGGGAATTGGATACAACGTAACAGACTTGGGATTTTTTAGGAAATAAAAGATCCCACCATAGTGATGGTATAAAAGAGCGCAGGGTGTTGCTGGGTGTATCAATAGGAGTAGAGAGGTTACGTGTGTCTCATTTTTAACCCTCAGCTGCCATGACAGTAGCCAAGCCCTTCTCACTGCAGAATTGTTCTGTGCAGTCTCAAACTATTGATGTTAGGATACAGCCATGCCGTCTGCCCAGCCCTGTCTCAGCTTCCCTGCAGGCACATAAGGAGCCACGCAAAAATTGCTCTCCCTCTCTGGTCTCTAGAGTACAGAATCCATGGATTTCACTTTAGTTCTGCTGGGATTTTGCTAGATGCTGTCTTGGAAGGTTGGTTACCCACGTTGTATGTGTATGATTATTCACGTTGGCTTTTCTTGGCCATGCAACATGTGAAAATTGTGTAAAAATGATAAATCAGTTACCCAGAGAAATAAAATAAAATCTGTTTTAGGGCTGATTTAGAATTTCATATCTCTGCATGGTGTCCAGAGACTATTAATTAATATTTAATTTGTAACTTATGAATTTGCATTAATTGTGTAGTAAGATTCTACAGTGGAAGATTTTGTTCTGTAGAATTACTTAAAGCTCTCCATAAAGCTGCTGTCTTTATAGAGTTAATTTTTTTTCAGTCTCTGAACAATCTAGAAGCCACTTGAAAGATCTTTAAGTGGTAGCTTGATATTGTGCCTGTTCCTCCTTTCATCTTGCAGGGTTGTAAGGTTGGAGAGTCTGTGCAGTAGTTGAGGAAGCTGAGTGTTCAAGGGAGAACGAAGTGGTAGGCAAGAAAAACAGCAAATGCTTTGCCAGTACTTGTGTGCAAAAGAATGTTTTTGTGCCTTCAAGCAGGAACAAAACTGAAGACAAACTTTTTCTTCCCAGGCAATGATGTAAAGAATGTGCATGCTGTATCCATGCCATGCTTGGGAAAGGCTGAGCTGGAAGGCCTGGTTATCTGGGCATGAAAGTAATGCCCTGTATTAAGAAGTCAGCATAAAAGCAGGCCAGATAGTGTTTGGCAGGCACTTAACCTGCATGGATAGCTTTTGGTATGGAAAACTGGTTCTTGTGGTGAGGAGCTGCAGTGAAACACGGCAGCTTTACAAGCTCATTTGCCTGAGTTGGGAATACTTGAAAAAGAAACTACATGATGACTTGTTCTTGCAGTTCTCTGTATCCTGCTACCCTACCAGACATCTGAAAGGCTTATTTCTGGTTATAAAAGCTCCTCTGGTTATGTTTTTATGTCAGCTCCAAAAGCTATACAAAAGCTGCAAGCAGTGAAAGTCAGTGGTTGCAGTAGCAGCACTCCTCTGTATGAATGGCTTTTGGAGGACAGGGCCATTAAAGCAGGCAGGAAATACAGAGTCAGGAAGAAACACTTATAAATCTTACCTTTCTTGGAGAGGGTTTCGGCTGCTGCCACTCTGATTTGTTTTCTCACTGGTGCAAGCTTAGGAGTCACGCGGACAAGGCAAATTAGGAAACTGCCTCCTGAAAGAATAGCCTTTGTCCAAACCCACCAACTAGTCTATTTTGGCATAGTGGGGTAGAGGGTAACGGTGATAAAACAGAGAAGTGATCTGAGATACAGAATGTCGCTGGGAGGAGGACAGAGGGCAGGGATTCTGTAAGAGCAGAGAACTGCTGCGTGAGACGGCGTGTTTGGATCAGCAAGAAAAATGGATCCGAAGTAGAAGTGAACTTGTCTCATGTTGTGCGTTTGGATGTGTGATTCTGGCACGCAGATATCGGCTCTGCTTCTGCCTGTGAATCGTGGCACTCCTCACACCTGCAATCTGATGCAGTTTCATTCCTGCTCAGCTGGCAGCAGTGTTAGGAGCTGAGGAGAGTGAGGGAAGCTCTGTAGAGCACACTCACTGCAGAACAAAGGTGAGAAAGGAGCAGCAGAGGATCCCCAGGGTTACTTGTTTTTTTTAAGTGACCTTCATGATGGTTTGAGAGACATACACAGGGATTCTCCAGTCTTTCCAACCTTTAAGCATTTTTATTAATATGTGAGCTAAAAAGCGGTGACCCATGGGAGCAGCCCTGTGCAATTTTACCTGACAGTCAGGCTGAAAAGATCCACAGCCAATGCAAATACCAAGTTAACAGAATTTCCTGCTCAAGATGCAGTTTGTAAACATTGGAATATCCAGGCTTATCACAAAATCCATCTGGCTTTTCTGGGGGATTCTTGAGCTTAAACAAAAGATAGAGATATGACTGTCGCTTCTGATGTCTCCTTGGAATGACTGAAAAGAGAATGATTGTTAGAAATTGAAGGCTCAAGACTGTTCTGTTTGTGGGTATGGTTCTCTCTTTAAGGATTCAGCACGTACCACATCTTGGACAGTCAGACGGCTGTGGCATATTTCCATGGGCTGTTCCCTTCTTGGTAAAGATGCTCAGCTGAAATTCTGCAGTGCATAATTGTGTTTCGTGGCTGCTGTGCTACAGCTGTCGATATCAGCTCCCCACCTTACTGTGATTGCCAGTGATCCTTATAGCAGCAGGAGAAAATGGATGGAATAATTCTTCTGAAAACAACAGTTGAGTATGAAGAGGGGAAAAGTCTTGTTCTGGTCTGAGTGACAATTGTTTAATTGTCCCAAACAGCAGCAAGCTGGCCATTTATTGGTCTGTTTGTTGGGTTGTTGGTTGGTTGGTAGGTTTTGTTTTTACTTCTCTTACATTGGTGTCAGTTATTCTTTATTTCCAAGAACTCTGGCAGTTATTAAACATAATCATCCACTCCAAAATGCATCCAAAACACATCAGCAGCAGTGTATCTTCTCTAGAAGCACACACCTTGAAAGCTAACTGGTCTCTGAGGAAATCCCATGCGTTTGTACATGAAACCTGCTGTGTGGAATCTCTCGACTGAATCTCTGTCAGGGTGTCTGTGAACTCAGTATTGCCAGCAAGGGTGCCTGTGTCCAGTCAGGAAAGGAACTCTTTGAGAACGCTACGGATGGGGATGGGTGTAAAAAATTGGTGGGTAGAAGATATTGATATTTTTGTAATATCAAACTATGATCCTACTCTCTCTGAAGCCAGTAGCAGCATGCTTGTCAACCTCTGTGAAAGTAGGTGCAACTTCCTTGTTTTCAACTAATGCATCTGCTAGAGCAATCTTACCTTTCTGACGCATCTGCTGAAGCTGTTAAATTACAGTGTTTGCCTGGGAATTGTTCTGTTCTACCTTGTGAAACAATGCTTTCAGCCCCTTTAGCACATTTCAAATCAAAGCGATCGAATTCCTTAGAAACTGTTATGAGGATATATAAAAAAGATGACTTCACTTTCTAGAGAGATGTACCTTCACAGAAATAGTACACAAAGCCACTTAGCAGCACCCACCCAGCGCTTCAGTCCATCGGAATAGGAAGTAAAGGATCCCATTACAGATGTTTGGCTGCAGACGGAACCAAGGGAGGCTGAGCATAATTACTGAAACTGAAATTGACCGGAGTGCCAAAACTCATTTTTGGGTTTTGCTTGCACATTTTGTAATTAGTGCTATGTGATATAAAATGCAAGCACTGTCAGCACTGGAACTGATCTTAATACCCGTACCAAGGTCAAATAAAGACTGGCTCTGTGTGATAATAGATGCACGGTGCTGACTTAGTCATTTTGCTTTCTCATTAGTTCATCATTTCAGGTGATTCATTCACCTATTCTCCAAATGGGAGGAGGGGGTTCTAGTCAGCTTCTTTCTTTTCCCTTCTTAAATTTGTTTGCAAAGTGCAAATATGAGCAGCAGATGCAAAGTACTTTAATCTTGAGTTACTGTTGTTTTCTTACCTCACAGGACAGTCCAGAGCAGCCATGATACCTCCGAAACAGCCGAGGCAGCCGAAGGGAGCTTTGGACGATGCCATTGCCTTTGGAGGAATAGTAGAGCAGGAGACATTGAACAACTTACAGCCAACACCGCCTCCACTGCCGAAAAAGACAATTTTGAGAGCTAACACAGAGCCCAGTCCCAGAGATCTCCAGAAGCAAGCTCTTGAGAACAATCTGTGCATTGTGGCCAATCCCACCTATGACATTGACACCAACTGGGAAGCGAGCAGCGCCTGCTCCTCGGTCAGCTTGGAGCTCAAGGCACTGGACAACGAGTCGGGAGATTCCTTGGACAGGCCTACAGAAAAGTTAAGGACAACCACCTCAGCAACTAACAGTGTTTCCAGCCTAACCACTATCAGTATTAAGGACCGCTGTTCCAATAGCATGGAGTCTCTGACGGGGAGACGTGTCTCGCAGTCTAAGCAGAGCAGAGGTGTCCAGAAGCCACAGAGGCAAGCACTTTATCGGGGAATTGAAAATCGAGAAGAAGTGGTAGGTAAAATCCGAAACCTTCACACCGATTCGCTGAAGAAGCTGGCACTTAAATGTGAAGACTTGTTCATGGCCGGACAAAAAGACCAGCTGCGATTTGGAGTAGACAGCTGGTCGGATTTCAGGCTCACCAGTGACAAGCCGTGTTGTGAGGCAGGTGATGCAGTTTACTACCCGGCTTCTTATGCAAAAGATCCTCTCAACAATTATGCAGTCAAGGTAAGAGGGGTTTTGAATAGTGGTGACCTTAGACATCAGTGACAGATTGTAGCAACAGTAGCCATAACTGCACTGCCCCCAGGTGTGGTTGGTCCTACAGTATTACTTGTAGTGGTGCATGAAAAATAAGAATCCCAAGACAAAGGGACAAAGGCTTTTCCTTCTGTCAAGAGCCGTGTCTGGAATTCGTACCTGCTGTTGAAGTTTCGTCTCTTTTTATTGCAACTCCAAAATTATTAAAAGAAGATCAGTGCAATTCAGTCTTTGGCATGATCGTTGTTCAGTGAAATATTGAAGAGAAAGCTGTATTATTTTAAGACTGGTCAGCACTTTTCTGGGAACTTGTAGTACTAAAAATTCACCCGCACGCAGATTAACCTGTGTTGAAGTACTAAATCAGATGATAATAAATCAGCACTCTTAATTATAGAAGACCTAAAATTTTTTCCACTTTTAGAGCCGTGTAGTTTTAAATGTAAACTCCAGAGCTGTATGTTTTTCTGTTGCCATACTGGTTCTTAAATTGTCACCATGTCATGACTAGCCTTTCAAAATCTGTCTGGCCATCAGTGTTGCCCTATGAACTATAGCATGAAAATGATAAGAAAGCTGAGCTTGTCCGTTTCGACTTTGTTGCCTTTTGCTAAAGAAACAATTGATTTATGATGAGGTGGTTGTTCAGCAAGTCCATAAAAGCAGGAAGATTTACTGGACTTACTGCTCTGTATTAATGAATAGTTGGCAGCTGTCTCGCTAGGTGTTGATACTTCATAGGTTTTATATTGGTTATTTTTTCTGAGCTCTGCCTCTCTCCAGTTCTCAGTGTTTATGGGGTAGGAGGACAGTGAGAAAGGCAGCTGAGAGTCATGGGTCTGTCAGACTTCCTGTATGTCCTTGAGCAAATCACTGAACTCCTGCCTCCTCCTCGTTGAAACTGAGATAAAGCAGTTATTACCCAGCACAGGTGTGAGACATAAGTCATTATTCCTCATAGAGCATGTTGGCATTCTCGGAAAGGTGCTGTTTTAAAGGAGCAAAACATTGCTTTCGCTCCTGCATGACTGCTTACAGGAAAGATAAGTGAATAACAGAAAGGTAAGGTTGTTGCAGTTGACACCTTCATCTGAAAGGGCATTTTTTCAAGGCAAATTTGTGGGCACAGTCGTTTGCATTTCTTTAGTAACCAAGGCTCTCTTCTGGGAAAGATTTGAAGTTAGATATGGATGCTGTGTGATGCCATGCCCAGTGGTGCAAAGCAGCCGAGAAAAGATCATGAATAAGATGGTGAATTTATCTGCCAATCTGGTCTGGTTGCAGAATCGAGTTTGGTGTTACTCAGGTTCTTGTCAGTTTGCTTTCAGCACAGTGATACAAACAACATTGCTTCTGGGACCCAAAGTTGTAATTTTCTACATGGGCAGATTTGGGTTAGCTCCACTACAATTCCTCTTCGCACGGTGTGTGTGTGCCTTGAAAGTACAGCCTGACAGGCAGGACCTGTGCTTTTACTTTAAACGTTTAGGCAGAGGACAGGCACCTTGTACAAAGCCAGTAAGACCAGAGCATGGCAATGTCATGCACTCAAATACCATATATTATAAGTGCTATATTTTTTCCACGCATTTTGTAGTTCTTGGACTACAAAATTGTGTCATAGCATCCTAGATGTGACAAGCATGAGTGACGTATCCACCACGGCATCATTCAGCTGGAGATCACAGAGAGCCGTTTGCTGTCATGTGAAGATGAGAAGTTATTCTGGGAAATGCCCTGCCCTGCAGTTGATGTGCTATTGGAAGATAGTCTCACTACAGACACCCTCTGATTTCTCCACAAGCCAAGCAAGGCCCACATACAGGATTACTGTTGTATTTTCATTTTCTCTTTCAGATCAGGCTCTCTTTAGTTCTACACTTCTTTGGTAGTTGTTTTTATTATTGCATTCTCTATGCTAATACACTGAATTGCATTGCCAACTTTAAACTACAGCTAGTGGATTTCTCCCCTTATGATGAGCTTCAGTACATTTCAACATTGTTTTAACATTTGCTGCTGAGTTCAGCTTTGATTTTTTATAAAATCTTCTAACAGGTTGCTCCTGTATCACAGGGATTGTTCGAATTCAGTTTCAACAGATGTGCCAGATTTACTATCATGACTATTTTTGGTATGAGTCAAATGATGTCATCATCTGCCTCAAATAAATGCATGTTTCTGTCATTTTAACCCTCTTGCCCCAAAACAGAAATAAAGGCAGGATTGAGAACCAGTTTCCTCTACAAAGTGCACTGGACAAGTCCAGTTCTTACAGTCCCTAAACAGACTTAATATGGCAGCAATATCCCAGGGACCTTAAAAAAACAGTAATAATGCAATTACGCGGAATGAATAATGGTTAGACAACGTGAATTACTGTGCCAGTGCAGTGGAAGGAAACAACTTCTACTTTCGATATCAAACTCTCAAGGAAATGATAGTGCAATATAATAGGCACACATAGTAATTATGGTTCAGAGTCCATGCAAATGTAAGGAAATCAAAGAGCTGAGGTTATGGCCTTCACCACACGTGGTCTGGCCATAGGCATGTGCTGCAGTGCGGGTCAGGTAGGATAACAGGACTTGCAAAGGTACAAACAGCTCCAAACAAGCAATTAAATATATATTGTTCTGATTGCTTCAGGGTGGCAGAATTTCTCTGTGAGTGAAACATTTCTGCTAAGGTTCTCGTTCCATGTATAAAGTGGAGCAGTGCAGAAATAAATAGTATTGGCTGACAGCTTCCTAGTTGCACTGGCAATTATATTCCAGTTATATTTAGTTTGTCACTTGGTGTGCTGAGATTTGGTGGGTTTTTTTGTCGAGGCGGTTTCCTAGCAGAGCCTGCAGAACTTTTCTCAAATGTCACCCCAGAACGTCATGCTGCAGATCAAAATAAAGCCACCCACATTAAACTTCAGCCCCTTCCAAGATCAGTTCTAATAGTGCAGAATTCTGCGTTCTGGCACATCATTAAAAAGTCAAAGCTCTGTTTCGAAGCCAGATCAAGAAAATGAGGTCAATCAGAGATCAAACTGGCCTCCTCGGAAAGAAAACACTGTGCCAAGAACAAGCTATCAATTTGGGATTAGCGAGCTTTCATTCTACACAGAATTTCATTTGCAGTTGTCCCTGTGTGTAATACAACAGAGCAGCACAGATGGTGCAGCCTTTGTGATCTTCTGTGTTTCTCATTTTCAGCACTTGTAAATTCATTTCCCACAATATTCATCTTACTTTAAATTCACCGATGCCCTGTAAAATGCACAGGACAGAGTGGAAATGAGATTCCCTGCTGGTGAAATGGAAGCCAGCCTATGGCGCAGTAGGCTACAGGATCCGTAATGGAAAAATAAAAGCTAATGCAGAACAAGTTTTAAAAACTCTGAAACATTAAAATGTTGCTTCTTTGTGAAGGAGAAAAGAAAAACAAAACCAAAAACAAGAAGAATATTGAACTGGCAGGATATAGAGAATTTTGTCCTGTCCAAATAAACATGACCAAAGTTTGGTTGCTGTGGATGTACTGAAGAGAAGACCAACACATACCAAGTCTGAGATCACCTTGTGAGACAAGTCTGTAGGGCCAGACCACATACATCCCTGGCTCCTAAGGGAGCTGCCTTATGTGGTTACTGAGCTGCTTTCCATCATATTTGAAAAGCTGAAGCTGTCAGGTGAAATCCCCCATGACTGAAAAAGGGGAACCATCACTGCCATTTATAAGAAAGGGAGAGATGAGGAGCTGGGCAACTACAGACTGGTGAGCCTCACGTCTGTACTTGGGAAGATGGTGGAACAGATTCACCTGGAAGACATATCAAGGCACGTGAGGGATGAGCGGGTGATCTGAGACGCCAGCATGGCTTTACCCAGGGCAGATCATGCCTGACCAATCTGATGGCCTTCTGTGAAGGAGTGACACCATCGGAGGACAAAGGGAAAGCAACTGGTGTGGACTTTTGCAAGGCCTTTGTCATGGTTTCCCACCACATCCTTATCTCTGAACTGGGGGAAGGTGGATTTGAAGGGAAGATCATTCAGTGGATAAGAAGTTGGTTGGAAGGTCGCAGCCAGAGGGTTGTGGTCAATGGCTCGACGTCCAGTTGGGAAGATTTAGATTAGATGTCAGGGTAAGGTTTTCACTGAGAGAGTGGTGAGGTGCAGGAACAGGCTGCCCAGAGGGGCTGTGCATGACCCATGCCTGGAGATGTTCAAGGCCAGGTTGGATGGGGTCCTCTGGGCAACCTGATCTATCTAATACTTGATCTAGCTGTTGGTAGCCCAGGCTGCAGCAGGGAGGATCGGAACTTGAAGATCCTTGAGGTCCCTTCCAACCGAAGCCATTCTGTGATTCCTTGGTACCAGCAAAAAGGGAGGTGGAAAATTCCCATTCCTTCATACTCATATCTCTCTTCTTTCATCTCACTGCCTTCTTGCATCACAAGGAAGGGCTTTTTACTGACATTGCTTCACCTTTTGAACAACCAGCCCATTATCAGCATTAGAAAGAAGGCTTGCCAAACTCAGGTCAGCCTCTTTCTTCATAGCTTAGAAAAAGCAACAGATTTCTGCATACATTTTTTTTAACAATAGGTGACTGGAACAGACAAATCACACAAAGAAAACTGGGTTGGATATTAACTCACACTTTTGAGATAGCTTTAACCATCCCCAACAGAAAAGCTCTGCATCAGCTTCTTTTGCAATTCATCACAGTCTTGTTAATGAGTTGTTAATTCTTGTTAATGAGTCCATCAGATTTCACAACCTGGCCCCTAAATGTTTTCAAAGGTAAATACAGACTTTGCTTACCTAACTTACTTTGCTTAATTTACTTTGCAAATTTTGAATCTCAGTCATTCAGATTATAGTTGTAGATGATGGTGGGGTTGTTCCAATACAAAATGCAAAGCCTTGTGTTATTAAACATTAATGGTATTAAAGGCCAGCATTCGCTGCTCTGTTTCAAATTCAGAAGATAAAGTTCAGAGTATGGAGTGCAACACAGAAAATAACAAAGTAGCACAGAAAGTTTCTCAGCCCTTATTTTTTCTGATTCCATTTATCTAGTGAAAGTCAGTAAACGAAATTTCATTCTATCAGCTTAGAACCGATCAGTGGGAAAATAATTGTGTGTCTCCACTGCTTGCAGCACATTCTCCCCATTCTAGTGAGGTATTAATACAGTGAGAATCTGAATTCTGCAGTCTGAAAGCCCAGTGCTTACCTGGACGGCATCTGTATTTCAGCAGGAGAATGAAGAGTAATCAGACACTTAAAAGCTCATCACATTGCTGCTGGTCCTTCTTTCATTCACTGTTTTATGAATTCAGACAGGTGTCTGATTCATACTGCAGTCTGTAGCTGCTGTTTCCAGGCAGTTTAGCTTTCCATTCCTGTTTGTCAATTACAGAACATTTAGTGTACAAACTTCAGTGTTTGTGGAGTCACCAATTTAATCAGCCTTAAATAAAGCAGCTGCCTTTTCCACTTCTCACATCGTGTTGTTTGTAAACAAAAAGCAAGAGGCAGGAAATACATCTCTAATCAGATTTCAGCTTTCTTGTTTCAGTAGATACGGTGTGCTTGTTCATGTGCCCATATACTTGCATGTATTAAACAAGGGAAATGAGAGAAGTGTCCGTAAGCTGTCGTTGTTGGGCATTTGTGTGATTACAGTTTGTTTTTATTATCTTCTTTAACAACAGGATAAGGATGGGAAAACTGTTTTCATAAAAGCAGTCACTTCAGTATTGATTTTAATCAAGATACCATTTGGTCTTCTAATTGCTGTTCTGTTGATACAAAGATGACCTCTAAAAGTCCCTGCAGTAGGAATGGAATTAGCATCTCCATTTTTGATGGAGTCTGAAACAAAATCTCTTATTTAAGAGCTGGTGCTGGGGGACATTTGGCTGAGCTGTGGATTCTGACTGTATAATTGACAGTGATGTGAAGGATTTTTGCACAACAGTAACAGTGGAATCAGTGAGTTTTTCACCCTGGGAGGGATAACAGTGATTATTATATATAAGGTTCTGTTCTCCTTGGTGCTGGAGAAGTCTTAAATGAAAGAGAACCCAGAAAAGAGCAACAAGAAGCACAGGGTTAGGAATAAATCTAAGAGTAATGAGGGCTGGCTGTTTTCCAAATGCAGAACAGTTACATTTTCCTGAGTGTGAAAGTGCAATGTTAAACGGTGGAAATCAATCATTTTTAGTATCAGTTAGGATAGGAGAATCAGATTGATTGAAAGTAAAATAGAGCTGAAAAGCAGGGGAAAAAAATGAGAGGAGGTAGAGGACACCTCCCTTCCAGGGTGCCGTAAGTAGGCTGGGAAGGCATTTCATAGGGATGATCCAGCTGGCAGCATACAGCTCTAACCTTGGAAAGGTTAAAACATGCACTTACAGGCTCTGAACGGTCTCAGTGAAGTTAGCAGAAGTGTGGTTAACATGCAGCAGTCAACACAGATGAGTCTCTGTGGGACTGCAGTTTTGATGAGTAAATGCCTTAGAACAGAGCCCCCAACAGAGGTGGTCCAGTGGCTGTCATAAGGAGATTGGAGCTTCAAGTTGTTATGACAGTGCACGCAATTAATAAGGATAATTATGGTGATCGTGTACATATCAAGATCTTTCTGGGCAGCAATGAGATATGGCTTAATAGAGCAAAATGTCAGTGTGTGCTTAGCATGCTGACAAATGATTGAAAGCAGTTAAGGTACCATTTTCTAATGAGTTTGCTGAGCCAGAGCAAATCTCTCCATCCCCCCACACACACCTGACTGAAGAAATGATGTGTTAGTGTGTAGGATTTCAGTTTCCAATTACAGTGGGCAAGGAGCATGCATCCAGTTATTTAGCTCAGCTGATAGGTGGTAACTTGTTATGCCACTCTGAGTCATGCAATCATCTGATGTTCAGATATTCTGTGCATATTTATTTATAAATATTGCTATTATTTTGTTGTTGTTGCTCAAGCTTCATACAAACCTGAGGGAAAAACAGGAAATAAAATTGTATGGATAAACAACTGACTTTATTGTAGGTTTCACTGCAAAGTTACCGTGTATCAGCTGCTATTCTGACTGGAAGCACAACGTGCCTGAATTGTATTTTCCAGGCAGTATTACATGCACGGGGTGCTGCTTGCACATACTGATCTGCAGCTACAGATCCAATCCAGTGCAACACATTCATGTGCCAAGGTCAGTTCAGCACAAAGTGTTTCAGTGCTGGTGTTATTATAGTGCTAGACTGTAGACACATTACAAAAAGGATATAGAATTTACAAATGAATCATTATGTTATATCTGTTATGTTTATTTTCTTCCCCCAGATTTGTAAGAGCAAAGCTAAGGAGTCCCAGCAGTATTATCACAGCCTGTCTATCCGGCAGAGTCTGGCTATCAACTTTAACATCCAGCAGGACTGTGGCCATTTCCTTGCTGAAGTGCCAGTTCGCCTCCTTCCATGGGAAGATACCGATGCACCGGAGGTGGAAGAAGAGCAAGAAGAAGAGCAAGAACCTGAGCACAAGAACGGAGGCGTTCCTTCCAACACAGAGGCTTCGCAGAAGGACAGCTCAGGTAACCAGGGGACCATCAGCAAGCCACGCAGCCGTGTTGTGGTCATCACACGAGAGGTGCCGTACTTAACAGTGGCGGATTTTGTGCGAGAGTCTGCTCCTCGCCATGCCAAAAGCCCGGATTTATATGAGAGGCAGGTCTGTCTTCTCCTTTTACAGCTGTGTTTGGGCCTGGAGCACCTGAAACCCTATCACATCACCCACTGTGATCTGCGGCTAGAGAACCTGCTGCTGGTTCATTCTAGACCAGGAGGCAGCCCTCTGAGCTCTGAGTCCGTGGAGCCCAGTCCCAACACTGCGTGCCCAGCCAGGTTAATAGTGAGCAATTTCTCACAGGCCAAGCAGAAGAGTCATATGGTAGATCCTGAGGTCCTACGGGATCAGTCCCGCCTGGCTCCAGAAATCATCACTGCGACGCAGTACAAAAAGTGCGATGAATTTCAGACTGGCATCCTTATCTACGAAATGCTGCACTTACCCAATCCCTTTGATGAGAATCCAGAGCTCAAGGAGAAGGAATACACTCATGCTGATCTCCCCAAGATCCCTTGCCGCTCCCTCTACTCTCAAGGGCTTCAACAACTTGCCAGCTGCTTGCTGAATCCCAACCCCTCTGAGAGGATCCTGATATCAGAAGCCAAGGGAATCCTTCAGTGTTTGCTTTGGGGTCCACGTGAGGACTTGTTCCACGCTCTAAGAACATCTTCCAACCCAGCCCGGAAAGATGCTGTACTTCAGAACTGGCTGGACATCAAAAGGACGCTGCTGATGATAAAGTTTGCGGAGAAGTCCTTTGACAGGGACTGCGGAGTGATTCTGGAAGACTGGCTGTGTTGTCAATATCTGGCTTTTGCGACTGTAGACTCCCTTCATCGCATTGTGAGAATCATGCAGCGGCACTAGTTTATAAGACCTGCTGCTTTTTATGAAGCACCTCCAGCCCAGCCCTCGCTCCAGCCTGCCCTAGGGCTCACACTTTGAACAAGTGTTTAAAAAAAAGGCCTAGATGTCAAAGCCAGCAACTCTGAGCAAATAGGTTCTAATTGGAGAGATTGCCTCCTGTACCCAGTATGACAGAACTTTGCTTTTTTGCCAGGCCTCTTAGGGATTCGTTTTATACATATGACTGCATTTGGATCAGACACTTTGTAGCTAGATAAATATCTGGATGAAAAGGAGAGCAAACTTCGATACCACTATTTCTATAACTACAGTAAACAAATTGCCCTCCTCTTCTGGGTAGTTTCTGCCAATTCTGTGTGTAGCATTGGTAGTGAATAGCAGAGATGAATTAGTTGTAAATGGGAGATGGATGACCCACATTGCCCCACTGCTTTCATTCCACATCCCATGCGAAATTTCTTGGTCCCCCACAGCTGGGCTGGACTCTTCTTTCCTTTGGACTCAACCAAGTGGATTCTCCTCTCTCTCTTACATTTTATGCCTTCTTTTTTCCTTGCAGATGTGGTTGTCCTGCTGATTGCACCCCTGTCAGCAGGCAATAAGCATCTGTGCTTTGTTCTCTTCCCTCCTCTCCGTCTGACACACTGCCTACCCACATCCTTTCTAATCTCATCCTTGATTTCAGCAATGTTGCCTTAATTGGACTGTTATCCTTGGCTTAAGACCTCTGCATTAAAAAGCAGAATATGCACACTTAGTCTATCCTGTTTCCCCTACTTGACGCTCACCAGTCTGGACAGCTGATGTACTGTAGCTATAACCACATTTATACCATAAAAATACAACACATGGTGGGCAATTGAAATTCCCCTTCCATCGTAAAAGGCACTAAAGCCTGACTTGAAAAGGACAGGCCATGTATAATCTTCTCTGACAATCACTGCTATGAATTGGGGTCGAAAATAACAGCCACCTCTTCTGTTTTATTTTGGTTTGCTCTTGTCACTTGTGCCATATTGCAAAGTGGGACTGAAATTGGCTCTGCTGGCATGTTGGCAGGAGATAGGAGTGTTTGGAGCTCGTCTGCATGTAGCTAACAGGCCAAATGGAGACACTTTTACTGCAGACACAGTTCTCTGAAGGGTAAAAACAAGGGGCAAAAACAGTGTTGTTTAATTATCAAGGGAGCTGTTAAGTTTGGCAGCCACAACTAACAGCATCGTGATCCGTTTTTCCCGCAGCGGTGTTTGGCTGCACTTCTCTTGTCTGCTGTAACCAGTGCATGCTCATGTTGCTGTAGACAACACCCTGAAAATGGCACGTTGTCAGAATAGCTCAAAGATCAAAGATTGCAGACGGGGTTTGGGACGAGAGCAGGAATTACTGAGAATGAGAAGCAAAATTTGAAAAAATTCAACCTGAAGGAGCTTTGCATTTTTAGAGACATCTGCTGACTTCCTTCCCTGACCCAGTGGCTGTTTCCTCCAGAACCTCTGCAGTTGAACAGACGGTGTGTTTGCTCAGTATTGCTAGGCTCTGAATTGCTCTCTGAGTCGCTCTGAAGAACTCATTCGGATGTAGAGGAGCAAGTGATGCTGAATATTCTAACCCAGGTGATGGAAAGCAGACAGCCCTAGTTATGAGCCTGTGCTTCTCTTCTATGGATCTATGTGCAATTCTTGTATGTATTTTTTAAAGCTGTATGTTACAATGTTCACTTTACACACCAGCCTTTACCGGATGCTAGATCTGCAGCCCCTTCCTTTACTTTCCTGGCACATAAATGCAGCTATCCATGTGTTCCTTTTATGGATGGATGTTTCATTCTAATTGTTAAAACTGTGAGGAATCAATTCACTTCAGCCTTGAAACAAATAGCCACTTTATACAGCGTATGCATGCTTGGACCAGATGCATGGAAACAGAACAAACAGTCCTGCAGGCTTAAGGTCAGCAAAACTAGCTCTGGATCCACACCATTCATTTGGAGGGGTTGAAATTTCTGTGTTATTCTTCTCTGGCATCTCTCAGAGCTAAGCTGAGTACTGTGTAAGCCTACGTAGATTGTGCTGTAGTATGTAGACAGTCTCTGTGACCTTTCTCAAGACTTTTTGAAACTTCTGATTATTATTCTTGTGTTTGATTCACCTGTATCAGTGAAGGATCAGGCAAGGATAAGGGTAATATATTTTCACGTGAGATTTTTTCTTTCTTTTCTTGGCAAGAAGGCAAGGATGGCGGCATTGACGGGGGAAAAAAAAAGACTGTGCTTTAAAAGCCCAAGTGCAATGTATGTAGTTGAGATGCTTCGCTGCATCAGGAAAGAAAGTTTCTATACTACTGCCGAGCAGCTTGTAGAACCTTTACAAAGAATCACACACACGTTGGGTGCAGCCCTGCTTTACCTGGAGACAGGAGGGCAGTGCCCTCACGGCTTACATACACCGAGCATGACAAGCCACATGCATCCTATCTGCTAGCTGTTAGTCGCAGTGCTGAGCTGAGAGTAGGGCTTCGTGTTCTCTGTGGTCTGGTTTGTGTTTGTTTCATAGTGCCTGCGTGCACATAACTTCTCACCCAACTCATGTAGGCTGTTGGAGCAGTTCTTGGACCACTTGTCATTGCAGGGGGCTCGTTCCTTGAAGCCAGTGGGTTTCCGTGTTTTCAGATTCACTTGCATGTCAACACACACATGCCAAGTGGAATTTTGAACGTTTTACAACCATATGTACTTAATGCAGCGGGTCCGAAGCCTTTGTATCTCTAGCTATCTAATTTCTGTTTGTATTTTTTATGATGAACCAATACTCATTTTAACTCTGCAGTATAAGCAAGCATGGATAGATGTTCACTACCCATCCCTTCTTGTGCAGCACTGGGTAAACTTTAGCAATTTGTAATGTTGTGTGTGTTTTTCTTTAGAGAAGTCAAACACATCCTGGCCTGAGGTATTCCTTCGGGGAGCTTGAGGCTGACTTTGCAGGTGTGCCCATAACTCTGATGCTGGTGATGGTAATGTTTGTGATGGTCCTTCATCCTGGCAACAGATATTGCCACGTAAATATCCGAGAATGTATGCATTAAATTGATTGTAAACAGATCCTAAGAATGCTACAGCATAATTGCGAAGCAAAAGGAAAAAATCCCCTTCTGTTTGCAGCTGAGATCCTGTGTACAGCAGGAACAAAACCCCCGGCTGTGCATGTTTGAACTCACATGGATACGTGCACAGACCTTGAATTTTTTAGCAGTCGCACTTTCAGTTGAGCTCAAGAAATAGGAAGAGCTGCAAATCTAAGATAGCAGTATTGATTGTAAATATATATTTTTCTATTAATAAAAGCTGTCATTCAGATATTTTTATCATGAACTCTAAAGAGTTTTCCAGTGGAACTAACTTCTGGAAAATCACGTGCTTGCTTGAAGAACTATCATGAGTGGTTTCTGATCTCATTAGAGCCATTAAAACCCTCTCTGATGTTACAGAGAGGACACAGTGATTGGATTCACAACATGTAGTGCCTTGTCCAGAAACTCAAACGAAGCTGGTCAGTTGCTGGAAATCTTATTCTTCTTGTAATAGCCCTATAAATAATACTGCCCACGTTAAGATGCAGACAAAATAAATTAATTAATAAAGTAAATGCTGTATTTTGTACGATACTGAGTTGACCTATCCTATAAGATCTGTTTCTGAAGTTGCAGTTAGGTGAACAGGTTCTTCTCAGTTGCTTGTTGTACAGCATTAAACCTGATTAACAACCAAAACTGTGGGCTTTCAGGTCTGGAACTGCATCTGCACAGGGAGAACAGGACGAGTCAATTGGTTAGACTGACGGCCGCATCAAAACAAGCCTAATGCACTGACAATCTCAGCTCTAGGAGACGAGGAGCTGCTTTAGTTTGGAAGGAGCAGTGAAGGTAAGGTGTGCTGATCCCGAGGGCAGTAGTGGATGTGCTGCACACCGTGCTCTGTGGATGGAATGTATGCCTCTGGTAAAAGAGAGGTTCTGAATAACCTACCCCTTGAGATGTTATGGAGGATGGGTTTGTTCTGTCTTTCTTACTTATTCCTCAGATCCGATACGGTCAATATGCATAACCAGGTGAATATGAAGAGAATCTATCAGCAAAACCTTACCTAGAAATGTTCAGGAATGAGAGTATCCAGAATCTTATTTTGGAGCCTCAGCAAGGTTCAGTGCAGAGGCCTGATCTCTCTTCAGTATTCAGACATTATGAAACCAACAGCACAAGCTAGGATGCTTTGCTGCTGGCCCGCAGACGGGAACACACAGCATTTACTCAAACACTCCACCTTAAATCTGGTGTGCTCCACGCATCCCGGCAGCCCCCACAAGGTATGAATGAATCATTTTGACATTTCAACACAGAGGAGTTCCAACATTTTAGGAAAAGATATTATTTAAATAAATCAGATGTGTGTTAGTGATCGGCCACTTAGAGAATTGATTCAGCAGCTTTGCACCGTAGGGCCGTAACTTTAGCATATAAAAGTAGTATTTGCTGCTGAATTAAGATGTATCTGTTTCTCTGGTGCTGAGAAGCCCCACTTAAGTTAATATATTTTGTTTGTAATAACAAATTCATGTGGAAATATAAATTAAATAGTTCTGGTTTTATTTAAATCAGTTGCAACTTTTCTAAGGGATACGATGGTAACTGAATCAAACCGTTCAATGCTATCTCCGTTCCTCTTTACTCCAAACAAGAGCTAAAGCATGCTCCTCTGTGCAAGCAGTGCACGACCATTTCTCAGTGCGTGAGCGTGTGCTCAACTGTGGTTTTGCAAAGACGGTCTTGGTTCTGCTACAGCTCCTGTAAAACCTACAGCACAGAGAGCCTTCAGTGCACGGCACAGAGGTGAGATGGTGATGTGGTGACGTGGTAACGTAACATCAGAGAAGGGCAGAGTTAGAGTTTTTAATGCCTGTAATAATAGGCCTGTGGAGATATTCTGTGGACTATCATCTGGATTCCAAACATACTAAAGGAATACAAAGAAAATGCTTTTCAGAAGAAATTCTGGTAGACGTTCCTATGGATTTTACTATTCACCTGGATGCAGTATTTGAAGGATGGTGGTTTTGAACAGACGTAGAATGTAATTTAAATAATTCCCTGTAAGCCTCCTTATTGGTGCTCCACTCAGCATTTAGTTGGAAACCACAGAATGCTTTCAGATCAAGCAGAGTCGCCAGTCAGAAATGAAACACTCAGCATACCTGTACAGAAGCATATTCCCACTCTATAGAATGTGAGGATTTGGATTGTACTTCAGATTATGAAGATTTCCTTTTCCATAAACCCAAGGGGAAAATTTCAGGGATTTACGAGATGCTGGAATTTGTTTATTTTTTAATGTGGAAGAAATGTATGTTCACATATATACATAAATACATACGAGTGTGTGCAGGCACATTTATATGTACCTATGTATGTATATGAATTTTTGTATCCCAAAAGTATTCTTTGCCCCCTTTAATCTGAAAATATATATATTATATATCGTATATGTAATATATATTTAAGATTGTGTAAGTTTCAATACAGTCATTTCATAAGGAACACCTCTTCAAAAGTGGCTCGGGCCTCTATTTATCATTTGGCTTGTTGGTATTGGAAAGTTTTGCAGTTGAAATCCTTGGGTTTTTTTCTTTTAAAACTTAATTATGCTGAGCATCTAACAATATGTTCTTGTCTTTAATAGAAGGGGAGAAATTATTTTTAAATTAGGGGTTACAAAATGGATGATCTTTTATAAGCGAGATTTCTTTAAAATCCCTTGACTGAGGGATTTGTTTTTCTTGAATTTGAACTCCATTCTTGTGGGTAATTTGTATTTGGAATTCCTGGTTGCATTGCTTTATCTGGTGCTTCATATCAACATGTACACATTTTTATATAAGCATATAAACTTCAAGCCTTCCTTTGTGATCAGGGGCAGTTACACTCTGGTTTGCTGTGGTACTTTGCTGTGTACTCTGTGGCATTCATGTTACTGTGTAAATAAACTAGTTTTATTACACTCCAGCAAACATCACCTTCTCTCATTTTTCTTCTAGGTAGTTAGCTTAGAATTCACATCTCTGAGGAAAATGCACATGGCAAGTTGAGGAAAAGATTGTGCTCCAAGCAAAGCTGGCTGGTGGGCAGCAGCAGATGGGTGTGAGTGCTGGTGATGCAGCTTCAACTGATGAGCAACGCCCGGTGCCTTGGGCTGTGCTGCAGTGGGGCTGGGGTCCCTGCTCCCAGCACAGCCACCATGCTGCTTGCAGCCTGTGCTGCTCTGTGCCCCAGGAGCCTGACCGCAGCTCCATCCGGACAAGTGGCAGCAGCAGCAGCTCACAAGAAAGCCCTGCCAGCAGCTGCTGCTGATCAAACCACTTGGAAGGCCCTCCTGGAGGGAGGTGACCTGGCACGTTAATGACAGGGGACACTGAGCCAAAGTTAGCAGTTTCCCTGGTGTGGACAGGGTTCAGCTGATCTGATGAGGAGTAAAATGGCTCTCAAGGAAATTTTTGTATGCTGTGACCGTGTGGGATGCCTTCAAGGCACTTGTCTGCAGTGGAATTCATTTTGTGTCTGATCTGTTACCTTGAAGCATACAGCCTGATGGAGGGTGTGTGAAAAACAGATGGGATCGTACGCATCTTCCATGCTCATGCAGACACACATCAGCAGCAGTGAGATGAAACAGCTCAATTTGGTACCCGGACCTGATAGCAGCAATGGTAGCTGCAGATGCTAATTTATTAGCATAGCACAGATGACACCGTATACATTGGAGCAATGCTGTGGTTCTGCATGACAATTGCACTGCTCATAAGTATTCAAAAAAACCAACATCCTGAGGGCTCAATTCTTGCTGGAGCTCCAGTGGCTTTGTGCAGGTAATGTCATCGATTTTGGTGGGATCAGAATCAGTCTTCTGTAACTGCTACATGCCTTTCACAACCATTCCTCAGACACTGTTCCAAAGCCTTTCCAAACCAGCAGAAGCTAGAGTCCTTATGCTTTTTAAAAATACAAAGCTGACAGATTCCAGAGATGCGAGTAAATACGCAACCTGTTTAACAGCCCGGCCGATTTTGGCTTTGCCAGAGTAATCCCCATTCACCTGAACCAAGTGCCATGGACTCAGCCAAACAGATTATGCTATTTGCAGTGGCGATCACCACTCTGGAGGGAAAAGATACTTAAAAAGTTACTTGTCAAGATCCATTTGAACTTAAATCAATCCAAGCTCTGGTAGATGTCTGTAAGTGGTCACAGACTGGCATTCTCGTTTCAGCTTGTTCCAGGCACGCACAGAAGGGAAGCTAACAGACACTTGGTTTAGGCTGATGCAAGAATATTTCTTTCTGTTTTTTCACCAGCTTGGAAATTCACCTTAATGGTAGACTAAGTCTCTAAGGACTTAGTTTCCACGTACAGCAAACTTGTCTTTATGTTCCAGAAAATCTTCATGCTGTGCAGGGTTCCTTTTTTGCCCAACTTAGTAAGTATCTGTGCTGCTACGTATGAATCATGCCAACCTCCTCGTTACCAGCAGTTTTAACTGGTATTACAGAGGCACAGCCAGCTCACGAGGCACGCTAGCAAAGTTAAATACTTGTTGCAATCCATACTGCAGAGAAAGGATGTGGTTTCGATTCAATTGTGAGCTAAGACTTACAGTTCTGTGGGTGAAGATGTGCATTAAAACACCAAGTTGGGCCCTCAAACCTACTGACCTTTAGTTGGCATCTCAGAAGGCAATGCTACAGCCTGCTGCTTAGCCTGGCTGCTTGGAGCCAGGTTTGCTTGGAGGTGGGATTCTTGCTATCAGTTCATCTTTTTCAGATGAGAACACAAGCAAAGTGAGGAGTGGTGTTTGTTGTCTGGAAAACAAGACATTGGTGAGCCACTGGGAGAGCAGCTGGAGGGCTATGGAGCACATTTAGGAGTATTAAATCGGAACAAAATCATGGCCATGGAACGTTATCTGTCAGCATCTTAACTATTGCATCACACACACTTACAAGACCTGTTTGTTTTACTGTCATCAGGGTGTTACTTTGTCACATTGCAGCTGGCAGAATCAGGACATACAGTTACTGGAAGAAACTGACAGTTATTTAAGGTTAAGCCACACAACCCTTTACTATGTTTTATACTCCAAAAAGGTGAGGAATGGGAACGAGGAGCTCGTTGCAAAGGTATGTACCACTGTCTCGTTTTTTTCAGTACCAGCCAGACTTAACCATAGTCCCTGTTCAACAAACGTGAAGCTGCTGTCTCAAGCAGTGCATGGTGTTTTATAGATGTGCCATGCCACTGGCATCACCTGAGGCAGAGGGATCCAGATAGATCTGAGCACTACACAATCATCAGTGGCATGAAGTTCAACAAAGGTAAATGCCAGGTTCTGCACCTGGAATGGAGTAATGCCAGGCACAGGTACAGACTGGGAGATGAGAGACTGCAGAGCAGCTCAGCAGAGAGGAATCTGGGGCTGGTCGACAGCAGGCACAGTATGAGCCAGCAGTGTTCCCTGGCAGCCGAGAAGACAAACCATATTGGGGTGCATCAGACAGCACAGCCAGTCAAAAAAGGTGATTTCCCACATTGGTGTGGCCTCACCTTCACTACTGTGGGCAGATCTGGGCTCCACAATACAAAGAGGTCCTGAAAGTGTCCAGAGGGAGACAACAAAGATGGTAGCAAGGGATGTTCTGTGAGGAGAGGCTGAGGGCACTTGGATTGCCTTAGTGTAGAGAAAAGGAGGCCAAGAGCTTTGTTCTCTACAGCTTCATGAGGAGGGGAAGCGGAGAGGGCAGCGGTCTGTTCTTCCTGGTAACCAAGGAGAGGACTTGTGGGAATGGAGCAGAGCTGGGCCAGGGGAGCTTTACAGAAGGTGTCAGAAAAAAATGTACCATAAAGGTGGTCGAACACTGGAACTGGCTTCCTAGCAAAGTGGTTGATTCTCCGTGGTGGAGAGTGTTCAAGAAGCATTTGGATAATGCCCTTAATAATATGCTTTAACTTTTGGTTTGCCTTGAATTGGTCCATCAGTGGGACTGGGTGATCTCTGAAGGTCCCTTACAACTGAACTATTATTCTGTTCTACTGTACTGTGATCTGTTCTGCTGTATTCTGAGGCACCTGACTTGCCACCTTGGGGCTGGGGAGAGCCCATACTCCTCTGCTTAGCAGCATGCTGCCATTTAAAGACAAATGCCCCAGGGCCAGACCTAGTTATAGGTATTAATATCAGATCCTGTTTGTTATTTTTTTTCGTGGTTTCATTGGACTCTTAATGTTCTAGATTAACTGCAATGAACAGCAGAAGATTAACTTAAAAAAAAAAATAAAGTTTTTTTTTTCCCAGTAGTTTATCTATAAGAAGCAAACTATTAGCTTTGCAAAATGTAAACCAAAATGCAAAAGGACATCAGAGTTCTTCTAAAGAAAATGGCGAATTACATCAAGATAATAAAACCATCTGAGTTCCTACACAGGCACTAAATTTATATCTGGAGATGGGCCAGTAGTCTGCCCACATACAGCCACTACCTCAGCCATCTGCAGAACGCCCTGTAACCTGTGGAGCTAGTTATGCAGCTTCTGCTGTCCAGGAGAGCAAGTTTCCTACCAGGCTTTCTCCATTTTGTTACTGAAATGAGGTTTATGCACTGCATGACTCAAGGTCACACATTTGTGTTTGTGCAGATGCTATTGCTGACGCGGCTATCACAAAGGTTTGCTTAGGCTTGAGAAAAGGAACAAGGTATCAGATGGTGTTCTGGGATGCCACATGACAGTTTTTCTATTGTAGTAGTTATAGATGTTATAATCCACTGGTCCATAAAACCCAGAGCTTCGCCATTCCTGCCGTTTTTGCAGTGATGAATCATTCCAATCATTTCCCTGTGGCGTGAAGCACTTCCCTCCATGCAGATCACTTTGAAGACTTCTCTCATCTCTCTCCACAAAAACCTCAGCATACAGTCCTACCCTCCTCACAGCTGTGAGATGGTTTTGGTCTCTGTGTTTTTCAGCTAATGTGGCACAAAATGAGGAAACAGGAGTAAGGATGTGGGCATTCTGTACAAACATCAGAACACGTCTTACCTCTAGTACATCAGCACCCTATTTGCTTGCCCTGGGTAGACATTTCTAAGCCTACAGCCTTGGCTTTTGAAAATTCTAGATGTTCACATTAGACAGTGTAATTTGTTTTTTAGGGATTAGTCTGTGTTTATTCAACTCAACATTTCCTTTGCTGTTTCTGTCCATTTTCCCAAATAATTCAAGTCCATCTGGAGTCTTTTACAATCTCCTGCTATTTGTGCTTGTCTTGGAAATATCTCACTTTGTGATTAATCACTTCTTCCTGCAAAACAGAATTGGAAACATTTTACTTAGACTAGTTTTGGACACAGTTGTCTGTCTTCTCTAAGGGATTTGTACTTGTTACAGAATTGTTGTTCTCTATGATTAAAAAGGTTTTCTTTTTTTCCCACTCACTAGATGTAAAGTAAGAACACAGTTTGAGTTTTGTGCTGAAGGGGAAAAGGATACAAGAATACTGAAGCATTTACTGTGTCTACTTGCATGCTACTCATCACTGATTCATAACTGTCCTCTATGACCTGGGAGCCTCCATCAATTTCCATCTATCTCTAACGATTTTTATAGAATTATAAATCAACTTCATCAATTTTAATAATAGCTGCTTGAACAAGCTGATGACAAGATTACAAAGCCCCTTAAAAAGAAAGGAATTCAAAGCTATAGCACTGGAGTAACAGACCAAGCTGTTCTGACATCCATTGCAGCCTAAATAGGCATCCAGGTTTGGACTAGAACCTTGTGTACTCTGCCACTTCACTGTCTTCTCTCTTCCAGTGCAGAGTCAGTGCCTGTGTACTGTGGGAGCCTTGGAGCATTCCTCCTGCTTGGACCAGCCCTGTTCCCCAGCACTACTGAACAGCCTGACTTACAAGGAGGCAATGGCAAAAGGGCCTCATCAACATCAGTACGAGTCCTTTGGCACACCATTAGAAATGTGTGCATCAGTCTACGGGCTTCCTAAGCCCCTAATTATTAACATTATTACCTTGATGACTTTAAGCAGCCTACTGCAAGCTTCAGAGTCCCTTTGTGATTAGCACATGCCATTCCTGTTACTCCCAAGAGGAACACGGTCCCTCCTGTGATGGTGTATGATGGTGTATGGTATCTTTCATTACCAAATCAGTGCAAAACGGAGCCAAGTAAGAGCTCTGGGAACACAGGCAGAGAATGAGGGCATACTGGAACACAGCAGAACAACACCCTGTAAATCATTTATTTCCTACTGAGTAACTTGCAAAATAGCAAATTGTCAAGGCTTTTTCTTCTGCTTTAGTCAAAAGGCAGACTCTAACAGCTTGGGTTCCTTCATACTGTGCTGGGTACCGTTCCAACACTGATGCACTGGAAACATGCCATCTGCTGAGCAGCAGACCACGGGCTCCATTCAGCCTGATTGCTCAGGAGCAGACACAGGGGAGGTGGGTGGAAAATAACCAGTCCCAGTCTCCTCTGGAGCTGCTGGCTGACAAGAAGGGCTGTCATTCCAATGGTATTGCAAAGTTACACGGAAAAGAAAAGACAGTGGACAATAAGCTACCTACTTTAGACGTTTTCAAGGTGATATTTTAAGAAATAAGAAAGATGCATCACAGTCCCCTTAAAGTATATGTGTGTCAGCTTCTGTCAAACACCATCAGATCTGGCAGCCCTACATCTGGCAGCTCTCAGGCTCCAGAAAACTGGGGGCCTTATGAGATAAGTCAGCCCAGGAGATCAGAGAACTGGCCAGTAAACATGACTGCTGACTTCCCTGTGAGCTGGTATGAAGTGGCTGCAGAGCTGCTCCACGTTACTCAGTGTGCCCTGTGCCAGGACTGTGCCAGAAATCCATCAGCTCATCCTAACAGAACCTGCTGTGCCAAGGCAGTCTGCCCCCATCCATCCAGGCATGTCCCCCAATAGAGGAGAACTTTTACAGAGCTGAATCACAGATGCAGCAGATACATGGAACATCCCATGAACGATGGCAAGTGCTTTGATTCTCCTCTCCTACCAGCTAAACAAAGAAGTGGCTTCACACACACAGAGGCAAAAATCTCTTAGCTCACAGCCCCAGAACACACTGGACAAGAAGAGTTACTTTCCCATAGATGGGCTACCAGGCAGGCAGGTTTCTGCCTGCAATTGCAGAAGGAGCAGGCTGAAAACGATGCAGCCAGAGTTCAGTGGAGTTACACCAGCTTACACTGCTAAGCATCTAACCTATAAATCTTATTAGTAAGTTTAAATAAGTCTAAGAGGAAATGATGTTAAATTTCCCACAGACCTCATTCTTCTTGGAGTTCTGTCAATACTCTCCCTGCTGGGCTGAACCTGTCACCCACGGCTGCGCATCTTTGAGGCTTGTGCCAATAGCAATCACTGGCAAAACTAACTTTCTGTAATACTTGCTTTAACGCTGCATGTCTTTGTAAGGCTTTCTTTTCTTTTTTCTCTTTTCCTTTTCTGCTTTGATTCTTCTCCAATTTTTTCTGATCCGTTATTAACTGAGTGCTAGCTTATTGTCATTTTGTAATCAGATTATCTGGAAATACCTGCCTAAAACAGTCAACGCTGATTAAAAGGAAGGGTGGCCATTGTGTTGCTTTTACTATGAACGATTTAGGTCTTGAGGCTGAGACTCAAGGAGAGCTCAACTTAACAAGGGATTGAATTAAATGAGGAACACCTGATGGCAACATTCCCTGCATCTTCAAAAATGCCAAAAGAAGAACAGTGGCATGGTTGTGAATCTATGCTATCCCCTGAAAAGGGAGGAAGAACAACTTGTTTGAACTGCTTCTGGAAAGCGGACCTTATCCCCATTCTATTTAGATAAGTGCTAAAAAATCCATAGCAATTTTGAAGGGGGATACAATATAATAGAAAAGATCCTATCTGAGTAACAGCTGCAGGGTCACTGCTAATTGCTTATTTTATACTAGGCTGGATTGCTGATGCTCTTTTTGTTAGCCCACACCCAACTGCTTACACAATTGCTACTGACAGAATAGGAGACATGGGTGCACAGAGCTTCTGAAAGCAAAGCCACACTGTGGTTGCAGGCAAATGTAATGTAGTCTTCCAGTTATTAAGATTGATTTTTAATCACTGTATTTTTCCACACTTCCCACCCTGTTCTAATGGAGGGTATGATACGATACAACTTGACTAGTTTCTAACTTAGATGCATTTACCAGTTCTAAATAGCACAGATTAATATTTCAAGCTTGCTCTATAAAGTGAGCAGTCGCTTGGCTCAGAGCGTTGTCTAGACTGAACTGATCTCCACAGTTTTAAAAGTGACCTCTGTGATCCTACTTATCCTTCTAGTCATCAACAATCCCACTGCTGTTCCTGCCCTGAGTCCAACTCATCGCAGCAGTCCTTGCGTTGCACTGCATTTCAGTCACTTTAGTGAGATGCTGAACTGCACTTGAGAAATACTTCAACTGACTTCAATTGATTGTTTAGAATCTCCTGCCAGTAAGTGCTAATTACACAGCTGAGAAAATTGGTTTGTCCTTTTAGCTGTTCTTTCTCCCAGAAATGTAGGAAATGGAATTTTTGATGACTTAAATTTCTTTTGTACTCTGGTTTAATGTGCACAGAGAAAAAGATTATTCCTTCCAGTACGGCTAAATGTGAGAGCCTGCCTTGCAAAAGCAATAAGCAAATCAAGAGGAAAATCTTGGCATCCTGAAGTTGTGACCTAATTCTATCCTTCACTGTTTCCCCCTCTCTCCAAAACATCCTAAGTTCAAAATAGCTGCCCTTAGTCAGAACAGTTCTCCTTTCTGCTCAAATAGGTCACTTAGAGAATACAGGCAGTCACAGCACATAGCCCTCTGAAACACACAGCTGCCACGCTGCCCACCCGAGCAGTGCTCACACAGCCTCTGGAGTGCTTTACATCTCTGGAAAAATCCTTTCTTCTGGTAAACGCAGCTGCATTTTATATCAAACAGAATGACGTTTCCCTGTTGATTTGAAAAATCGATTAGAATTACAGTCAGGAAAAATATCCAAGTTCAGCATGCAACTCATTGGCCTCCAGCTGCAGAGAAATCCTCATCGTGCACATAGCAGATCTCTGGCTTGGCAGTTCAGATGCAAAATGTGGCTGCACCTTGGGTGGAGATGTGCATTTTACAAACTGCATCTTTTCTTTTTCTTTAGGGGTCTGAACGTAGATTAAGAGTTCCACAGAAGGCCACAAAGCTATGCCAACTCCAAAGGCCTCAGAGCCCCGTTTGTGGAATGCAGACGAAGAATATGAAAGGAGCAGATGTAACATATTCTTAGGTATGTGGTGAATGTCTCAGATGGTAAAACAAGATGGTAATGAGCCTAGGAACCCCTAGGGTGTTAAATTACTTAACTGTAATGCCTCATCAGTCAGAAGCTTGCAATAAAAGGCTGCAGATCCCTGGCAAAGCTGTCCAAGCAGAGATCAGCAAAGGGCTCCCTCACACCAAAGGTTCCGCTATCCCTGGATGTGGGTTAAAGGGAACACTTGTTTTCCTTGGGGAAAGAGCATTGAGATTCCTGTTCTTTTGCACCGCTCGGGTTACTGGGAGGACTGTGCTCCACTGCCAAGAGAAAAGAGAAGAAAGATTTACTGAACACATTCAGCATAGTCTGGACTTTCCGTGCAAGTATCTTTCAAAGGGGCAGCGTAATTATAGTTAAGAATTTCAAATTCAGTCTTTTGCCTCTGTTTTCGCTGGATTTTATTGTTACTTTTTTTTTTTAAACCCAAATCAATAATAGCAGTAGTATAGCATATTATTCCTATTGCTTCCGTATATTTACAAAGCCTACACTGATATATGCCACGTGTTTCACTACAGAGAACTTCCCATGGGGATTAAAACAAGATATGAAGATGAAAATATGGCTTTTCAAATGATGAAGTACAGTTTTCCTCAGTGGTCTACTGTGCAGAATCTCAGTACAAAGCTATACTTAAACATTCATCACATTTTCTACTTCTCCAAAACATCCTCACGGCCTCCTTAAAGACTTCACAGACACACACGTTGACCTACACGCCACACCACACTGTTCCATCAGAAAGCCAAGGGATGTGGACACTGCAAGGGAGATTTTTACACAAGACAGTGTCAATGGCAATGTGTGAGCCTGACCTCATCCCTTGTGTTCTGCTAAAACATATACACCTGTCTGCTTCTGCAGAACAGGTAAACTGCTGGCACCCTACTACTTCTCAGCTGCAGTAATGACTGATTTTGTGACTAACTCTGTGCCAAATTATAAGAAACCATTCTCTAATGAATGAAGAAAGCTGCTACATTAAAAAAAAAAAAAAAAAAAGAGAGAGAGAGAGAGAAACAGTATTTAATTCCAGCAGCCTTTGTGTGACTACTGCTTGTGGAAGAACCTCATAGGCTGTATCTTGAGACAGACATACAGTGTTGTTTCTAAGTCCATAGGCTATTCTACAGACAAAAGCACTTTCTGTCTGAATCAAAGGAGATACATTTTATTTTATGCTATGGAAACTTCTGTAAGTAATACAAAGATCCACAGCAGCTGAGGAGATTGCCTGAGGATTTCTGATATAGAGGAGTTCTGAGTTAAAAACGTGAAATATCAGTCAATGGCATTGGGTTTAAGATGAAAGAGAACTTTACTGGAATCAACAGTACTGTGGTGTGACACGCTGGAGAGCTGAGTTCCAGATCTTTTTAGTTGCTCTTTGTGACTGGAAAACTGGAACCTCCTGGAGTCCATGATAAGACTGCTCAAAGTCTGTGTGTCCACAGTTAAGGCGCTCAGGCATGATGGTTACAAATGGATCACCCAGTTCATCTGTTTTGTGGAAGAAACCCTGGGTGGATACCAAAAGGAAAGCACGTTCAGATAGCAAGACGTGTAAAAGAGGCCATAACCACAAGCAAATTCTCCTGTTCATCTTCACAGATTAATGCTGCAAAGGCCAAAGCCTGGAAGTGAGGATGAAGGTGTGTTTCTGCATTGGTGAGGAAGCTGTACATGGCAAGGAAAGCATACCTCTGCTGGGGGGTATTGGCTGACTCACCCCTACAATGCAGCAAGGTTCATAAATCCCTGCTTTGGGATCCCATCGATTTAGAAGTCACCAAATGATGCTGCACATACAGATTTTAAAGTCCTTAGTCTTAACATGGGAACATATATGGTCTCTGAGGAAATATTTGTTGTTGCTTGTTTTTGTGAGGCCTTCCCTTTAATAAGAGTTAATAAAAGACTTCCACGTACTAAAAGAAATCTTTGAAAGATATGGTGAGGATTAAATAATGCTAGCAAGGTACTTAGACTTTTCAGATTAAATTAACTACAGAATAGCAAAGTATTCTTATTTACTGTTAGTATAACACTGACTCTATCTGTCTCTTCAGCATCTTTCCTCTGAAGTGCTATGACCATCCTGCTGCTACTAATTCAGCATCTTAACACAATCAGCATAAATATTCAGACTATAGATTCCCCTTTCTCATCGTCTTCTAAAACAGGGATTCTCATTACAATAGATATTAGAAATCTCTTGCACTAGAGCTTTGAGCATCAGGAGGGAAATGGAAGTTAGAGCACTGGTTTGAGTCCCTTGAATTTGTTAGAGACGTCCAGTAGATGGCAGCAAATGGCACTCCAGGGAGCGAGGTACCCTGAAGGTGAAAGCTGCGAGCTGCACGCACACACGGTGTTTGCAATTACACGGGTTTTTTTTCTTCTACCCATTATGAACTGAACTCATTTATTTTGCACTTTGCAGTAGGCACAAAGCCATAGGAGATTTTCACAGTGTTGTACTCAACTGATGCATAACATGGTAAAAATTTAGCGGCGCCTTAAAGTAACTTCTCATTTTCTTCTAATTTATAATTACTCGAATCATTTATTTGCCCCAAATTAAAGCTATTGCTGTAGATCCCTTTGCATAAATCATGACGGCCATTAAAAATAGTTTCTGGAGGAGAGCAATTTCTTATGGAATGAAGGTCAATCTCATTAGATCACTGTAGCAGGTATTCTAATAATGTCCTGGTAGAAACAAGGTATCTCATTACAGAACTTGTATTTTGTTTGAAATATTAGGCCATCATGAAGCGAGCACTAAAATACACAGAGCATTGGATGACAGAAGTTATTTCCTTGAAACACTGCCCTGCGGTACCACACAAAGCTGAACGTTTTCTATTTCTTCTAGCTGGATTCACCTACTTGACACCAGTTTGCTTTGTTGCTCCTTTTGGGTACTGATCCTCGGCTGGCTTACAGAGAGTGCTGATTTTACAGCAAACTACAGCTGGTAAGGAAGACGATTAATTTACCTTAATTTAATGTAAATAGTTGAGGAAGACTAAGCATCTGGCAACTGGGAAGGACAAAAAAAAAAAGGAAAAAGAGATATTTACAGAGTACAGAAGGGAGTGCTGGTTAGTAACCAGTGCTTACAAGTTACTGTCCCTTTAATTATCCTACCCAAATGGATTTGGTTTCCACATTTTTCACTCTACTGGAAAACCACGTCTGGCTGTTTGTATGCATCCAAACACTTCTCTAGAGCTTACCACAGCACTTACTGCTTGGCAGGATCTTGCTGGGCATCTGCTCCCAGCCAGCCAACAGTAACCATAAAGACAACCCCCTGACCGCTCAGAACAGGACAGGCAGGATATCCACAGGAGCCAGCCCAACCAGTACAGTAAGAGCCCTGCCTTCCAGAAACTCCAGGCTCCCTAGATATCATCTGAACATTCACAATATTGTGAAATAAACCAGCAACCTCTGAAAACTGACAAAAATTCAGAAAGGAAAGTTAAAGAAATTTTCTACTACCATAAAATTGATCCAGGCAAGATTCTTTACCCACGGAGTATGGCTTTAAATCCAGTACCCTCTTTCCTCTCATTACAGTAAGGTTACCCATTAGTAAACTGCAAATATGTTTGTTAAAAGGTCTGTGTAGAAACACAGATGCTAAATCCTGGAGCAGCTCCTTTCAACCACAGATGGAACTGAGAGAACAGTTTGAGAAAGGTGCAAAAGCAAAGGCAGTCCAGCTAACTGGTCTGACATTATAACTTGTTTTTTAGGGACAGGGTTGTTTTTTATTTCAAAATTAATAGATTTTCCAAATACCAGTTAAGAAGATAAAATATGTTAGTGATACTTGCTGCGAGAGAACTTCAGCTGCAGATTATATGACAAAACCTGACAGTAGTAGTGTCCTAGGCAGGGAGGCCACACAACACCTTACAGAGACACCTGAGGGCTGTCTGCTGGGTATTCCCCAAGCCCCTGCATCCCCCCAAGCCATGCCCCCAAACCATGCCACCATACACCCAAATGAAGGCATACCCATCATGTAATGGGGACGCAGGGGCATGGATGATGTGCCCAGGCAGTGCTTACACAGGCCTAAGTGTAAAGGAAGCCTATTTATTTGATTTGTCTTTCTGCCTGTCACTGACTTACTGCTTTATCTTAACATCAGCTTTAAAATCTCCTGTTTTCTATGTGAAATACAGTCTTAGAAGGTAAAACATGCACTTAAGTAGCTAGGGTGACTTGTGAATTACTGGCATGAACTAGATGCTGCAGAAGGGAAAAGACAATGCAGATACACAGAGTACGTGCAAGAAACGGAGAGCACGGCACAAAGAGAATAAGAAACTGAAGCATTCCATCTTAACAGATGAATAATAAAATAACAGAATCATAGAATGGCTTAGATTGAAGGACACCTTAAAGATCATCCAGTTCCGACTCCCCTGCCATTGCCCAGAGCCCTATCCATGGCCTTGAATGCCTCTAGAGATGAGGATCACAACCTCTCTGGCAGCCCATTCCTGCATCTCACCGCCCCCTGAGTAAAAATGTTTTACCTGATATCTAACCAAAATCTCCCCTCTTTTAGTTTAAAGCCATTCCCCCTTGTCCTGTCACCCTCAGACCATGTAAAAAGTTGGTCCTCCTCCTGCTTATAAGCTCCCTTCAAGTTCTGGAAGACCACTGGAAGATCTCCCTGGAGCCTTCTCTTCTCCAAGATAAACAAGCCCAGCTCCCTCAGCTTTTCCTCATAGAGGTGCTCCAGCCCTGTGATCATCTTCATGGCCCTGAAATTTGAATGGGAAAAAAAAACAACAACAAAAACAGTAAGTGATGATGGTTTCTATTACATTATTAAACATGCTATTTACAGCATGTTTAATTTGTAATGCTGGAACTGGGTTGAAAGACTAAGTCTTTCATCATTGTTGGGAGACACACGATTTTAGTAAATAGCAATAACTGCACTTGGAACAATAAGATAGCATGCACAACTTTTCCTCAGAGCCGCAGGGAACAGTAATAGTTTAAAGATTTAAGAGAGTTCATCTGGCCAAGCAGCTAAGCTGCTTCTCTATGACTAATACATGGGAAGAGGTCCCTCTGGCATGTGATCCATTTCATCTTCTGTGCTTTCTTCAGGATGGAATGTACCATCCTTTCACTTTCTGTTGGTTCCAGAAGCAACCTGGGGAGGTAGGTTACATTTCCAACCAAGATGAGACAAGCCGTAGAATATTGGGTAAGGTGAAACATTCTAGGAATCTCAGGCACTTGGAGGGTGAAATTGAGGAGCACCATTGCTGAAAGCAATTACACAACCCACACCTGCTCTCTGTTCATTTCTGCTTGTGCATGGCTCTCACAGGTGGGCTGGTGCACATAGTCCTGGGGGACCAGCCACTGAAAAGACTGGGGAAAAGTCTCCTGGTTAAAAATACAACTTTTCTTTCTCTCTATTATTTTTTTTTTTTCTCACCATTATCTGCTCCCACCTCTTGGTTGCCATGGTTACACAAATACTTATGCTGTCACCTTTATTACTGCCATGTAAGGATAAGTTAGGGAGAAGCAAGAAGCCTCCTGAAGAGGCAGCAGCAGCAGCAGCCAGGTCTTGCCCCCACTGTGCAGGAGGCAGCCCCAGCAGCAGTGCTAAGCCAGCATCCCACTGCTGGCCAGACCATGGCTCAGGTGAACTGAGAGGCAAATGTCTCAGTTTGCTTTTTAAGGAGTCAAAAAAGGAAAAGCGTATGTTACTGACAAGGCAGTTGGGGTTGCTGCCCCCACCCATGCTCGTTTTTCCTTCTTCTGGTCCTATGGGAGGGCATAGAGTCCTAAGTTTATTTCCAAGATCAGAAACCAGCCAGCCATGACAGTGCTAATAAAACAAGCATGGGCCACAACAAGCAGAAGATGGAACTCATGTTATTTGAATAATAATATAGTCATCAGGACTAGGCTAATTTCCTCATACCGCCAAGCTCCACGCCACAAATAGTTGCCTTTATTTTGATTTTAGCCAACTGAACTGTGATTTCTCTTCAGATTTCAGGTTAGTTTGAAGTTAGAAACTCTTTTATCTCGACTTCTTTGAGATGGAACAACTCAGATCTGAGCAAAAATCTGGGTATTAGATTTTGAAGTCCTATTCAAGGCAAATCCAAAAGGTAAGAGAAATCTTCCAAGATGAATCAATGCCAACTAACCCAGTGCTTATCCTTCTGCACTCAAATGCACTATAAGTTTCAGTTGCCATTTTTTTCTACAAAGAGATTTTTTCATAATTTCACAATTTTTACTACCTATTTTCTCAACACTTTCACGTTATGCCTTCAGATCTCTGTGAACTGATTTATGTCCTTTTTTTTTTCCGAAAATGTACTCCTACTTATGGCTAACAAATAACACTTGCTCACTTCTTGAGCATCTCCTCATAGATTTTTTTTCCTTCCTTGCATGCCTTTTCCACCAGATTGAAATGAACACTTTTTGTTCTCAAGTGAAATAGCAGTTTGGAATTTAGAGTCCAAAAAAAAACACATCATATTGTCAAATGTGTTAAAAATGTCACCGAGAAATTTGATTGCAAGTTTGTAATCCATACACAAGCATTCAGCCACCCACTTTCGATGCATTAAATGCTTCTGCTAGGTTGATTACATCTCATTTTTCTTAAAGTAAACAGGGCTCCATCACTAAATTTATTAGTAGAACAGACAGGAACAGGAGATCATTTCAAAGTTGAAGTACCAGTTATTTGCACTAGATATACTGTGGGAATTTAAATTAGCACACTAAGACATTACACATATCAGGAAACAAATGGAACTGGACATCGTGGCTTCCTAGTTTTGTAGGTGTAAATGAATAGCTGAAGATTAAGCAACAGAATGCAAAAGGCCATTAAAATTCTAATCAAGGGCACATGACAATAAACCCAGAATCAGTATCCAGTCTGAACATTAGTGGCCCATTCTCCCACAGTAAGTCAAGTTCTCTTACAATAAAAATTTGACAGATAGCCATAGATTTGGGGAAGTTCCATACGGCAAAGTCATCTAAGAATAATAAGGCAGTAAAACTAAATACAGGGAGTATCTATGGCTGTCGTGGGAATTAAAATTAAGATAAGCAAAGTCAAGGCTGCCCAGAGGTTATACTGAGTAGGAGACTCCTTTGTTAAGTTTAAAGGCACTGAGGACCTCACATCTCGGATGTTCAAAGCAAGAAAATAAATAAGCAATGTATTTTTTTATAGGAAACTCTTAAAGCATTGCTGGGTGCAAGATGCTGTTTTGTGAAGAACTGAAGGTCAGATTAATTTGGGAAGAAACGAAGTGTTTATAAGTGAGGGACACACCAGACTCCAACGCTCATCAATTTTAAAATATAGGAAACTCTCACACAGACCTATGCATGGAATTAAGCAAATGTGATGTGTAGAGAAGCAGAAAAAGCATAGCACAGTTTCCAAATGTGATACAGTAGGTCTTGAAATTGCAGGCTGAGAGATCAGGTAAATACATTAGTATATCCTACATATGTTTATAGAAGTACTACATGACACAGAATTATAATATAAAAACAGCACAATAAAAAGCAGAAATTACGAAGCAGGATCACGCCATAAAAGTCAGAAATTCACTGCAAAGTCATAGCGATATTGCAAGCAAATTTGAGCATATCTTGTGCATATAAATTCATTTTTAGAGACAGAAGATGCTCTGATAAAACTTGCAAGATTGGGAAGTTCATCCATGAGCATATAAGGACTGGCAAAGAAAGCTGAAAAAAAGACTTACTATCTCCATGGTATCAGGGAACTGATTCTGATACAACTTCTCATAATTGCAGGAGGAAAAAAACTAACTTTGCTACCATGGAAACGTAAGGGTGCAACATAACTGGTTATTACCTGTCTGCCTTAACAAGACTGGTCCCTAACATGTTAAGGCCTTCAGTAACATAGGTAATTTCTTTTCCACCTGAGACATTAATGTGTTACAAGAGGAACAGGGGGAAGCTGTTCAATGAGCTCACCAAGCATGGAGAGAACAGCTCAGGAACGAGAGGTATTTCTGGGAGAAGTGGGGGATTGCAGAGTGGAGGAAGGGAATAAAAGAAAGATCAAGGAAGATACCACAATACCAGAAGAAATCAGGGAAAGGGAGTTTGGGTTGATTAGTGAGACAGCAAACAAGGCCTTGACAGGCTGGATCCTGGTCCTGCTAATCAGAACCTTTTAAATAAACAGAGCAGCAAAGATGAGATGGATGGTACCTTGCCCTAGTGCAGGTGCAATCTCAGAGAAAGCGTATCTTGTGGAATTTATGTGTTCTCATCATTCCTTATTTTTCCTTTGTTCTTCACTGGAAAATTCCACTCTTTGGTTGCATAAAATAACTAACAGCGTTTGCACCTTCCTCACTGTTCAGTTCTGCAACAAAAGTCATCCTCTTTTCTGTTATTGCAAGCTTTATTCTGTCTGCCAGTCACGTGTCCTGTTAGTAAAATTCTTTAACATGTGTAGTTCAATATCCTCTTGATATACTCTCTAGACCCGTCATAGAACACATACAACATAGAGCCAGCAAGATCCTCACGGCTGTCACTGGAGAGGTGTCTCTCAGGATGCTTCACTCAAGCTTTTACATCCCAGCCCTGCGGCCGCTGTTCTCAGAGAAGCTGTGCAGCACTCAGGGTATGCCTGTAATCCCTGCAGGTTTACTTCAACTGAGTGAGGTTTCTGCATCGTCCCTGAAGGCACCCTTCAGCCTCCTGAGGGCACACAGCGTTGTCACCATACTGCTGCTGACATAATCATTCAGTGGTGTGTTTTTTTCCCCTCACGGTTGGGGATGGCCTCTTCTCTCAGGTAACAGTGATAGGTAGGACAAGAGAAAACAGCCTTAAGTTGCACCAAGGAAGGTTCAGGTTGGATATCAGGAAAAACTCAGAGTGGTGAGGCACTGGTGCAGGCTGCCTTGGGAGGCCCAGCTCGGGAGGGAAGCATCCTTGTTCGTAGAGCTGCGGTCTGGCTAGCTGCCCAGCCCTCGTCGCCACGGTAACTGCGCACACCTCAGGCCAGATTCGCGCAACGGCTCCTTTAAGGAGGAGCAGTTCGCCATTTTAGGTTCCCCCGCCCCCTCCTGTCACGTGACGCTGGCGGCCGCCATCTTAGGCTCTCCGCGCCGGCGCCTCGCGTTGCTCGGGTCACGTGGGATTGGGGCCGGCGGAGCTGAGGGGAGGGGAGCGGAGCCGCGCGGCCGGAGGCTGAGGGGCGGTGGCAGCGACACGATGGGGCAGTGCGGGATCACCTCCTCCAAAACCGTGCTGGTCTTCCTCAACCTCATCTTCTGGGTGAGTCCGGTGGGGTCGGAGAAGATGGGCGCATCTCAGAGGTGCGGAGGGCTGGGGCCGAGCGCGGTGCGGGGCCCGGCGCTGAGGGAGGTGCGGGCCGCGCTGCCTCGCTGCTGTCCGGCCTTACGGCCGCCTGGGAGCGCCGCGCTGTCCCGTGTCTGTTTCACCGTGTCCCATTTCCCTTTAAACTCGTTAAAAGCGTTTGTGTTTCCTTGGGAAGCCGCGCTGTGTGCAATCTTCTCATTTCCAAGCCGCCCTCCTCCGGAGTTGGGAGGTGGATGAAACTGCATCTGTTGTCTCAGCGCTGGGTAGCATTTAATGAGCATCAGAGATCCTGCCGTAGGGGCTCTTGTGTAACGTGATACAGCTGGAACTGCGGTATTGAGGTTTGCAGATTTTTGCCGCTTTAGTTTCTGTAGGGCTGCTGCAGCCACCTAGTTTTCGGCCTTTAAAGTCTGCCCCGAGCACTTAGTGGTAAGTATGTGACACTGATTTCTTCCACACGTTTAACGCAGAACTATTCGTACGTAGAACTTAATGGTGTGACAGCAAGTGCTGTGAGTCACTTTTTCTAGTCAGTGCAGTTTCACAGCAGTATTTATGCCTTGCTTGAACCTGCCACAGCTGTGCTTACCCAGCCTGGGGAGCAGCAGGCTGCTGGAAAAAAAAACCTTGCTGAAGATGGGTGTTCAGTTGTCTTTGCCCATTGCCAGGTGTAGAGCAATGCATGCAGAGATTACACAAAGTCATGATGTGAACTTTAAGAATTCCTTTTTTTTTTTTTTTTTACGGGGGGGGGGGGGGGGAGGGGGGGGGGTGTTAATTTCTCTGTTTCTCATTTTCTACTCCTGGCTCCAGGAAGGGAAGATTTCGCTGCTATTCAAAGCATTGAGTAGGGAATAGTTGGTAAGGAGATACTAGGAGATAAAAGTGTAACTATATTTAGCTAAATAATGATTAGTACCATATGAAATGTAACAAGTGTTAGAGGGTAACTGTGTTTCTCTAGATTTTTACAAAGGAATGTGTCTCTTGGGTGCTTAAGCATGAGTTATGGTCAGGCAAAATGCACGTCTGTGCAGTCTCACTGGCATTTGTATATACAGCTGTTCAGAGAGAGAAGTTGATGTGAGGCATATTTAAAAGATCTGTGTTAGGAGTAGTCTCCATTGCTTATCTTGGAAGTATCATCACAAAATGGGTTGGAAGGGACCTCAAGAATCATGAAGCTCCAACCCCCTGTCACAGACATGGCCACCAACCTCCCCATTTGATACTAGACCAGGTTGCTCAGGGCCCCATCCAACCTGGCCTTGAGCACCTCTAGGGACATGGCTGGAAGCTCCTTTGTAGGGAGTGGTTTTTTGTTACATGCAAGTGATACTGAAAGAGTATTGTGAGAGCTGCCAAATAGTGCTTAGTTTTTCACTGGATGTGAAGTTGCTGTGAGTTGCATCTTGAAGAAGTGCTTTATGCTCCTTAGTTACTGATATAAATTAGGTTGTGTTTTTAACGGATGCAAGTTCTGTGAGTTTTCTCTTCCAACCCCAAAGTTCAGTTTTATATATTTGGAAGGTGTTGATTGCTACTTGCTGCATTTAGTAATTCAATTGCAAGTGTGTTTATTCAAAAAAAAAAAAAAACCACCACCACCAACAAAAAACAACACACCCATCAGTGTTAAGCACAGAAGCTACTTGGTGTAATACTTAATAGTGTTTTAGGGTTTTTAATGGCACTGTTCTGTTCTTAAGACAAATTTGACTCAGATGATGTGTAGACAGTTTGTGTTTAGGTACCAAGTACTCTGTGTCAAATCTCCAAAGAGGTCAACTTTTGCTGACAGCTTTTTGACAGGGAGGCAGCTTCAGTGGCCATACTGCTGATAAGTTGTACGTGGAATGATAAATGCAGGTTTATCCAAAACTGAAAGCCTCGAAACCTGTGTCTTGGCTCTTTAGCCAAGCTGTAGCCTAAAGGTAGGAAAGAATGAATGTGACTTCTTACAAAATTTAAGCAAAAGTTGTGCATCTCAGTTTTAAATGGCAAAAGAGAAGGAAGCATTTGAGTTCTTGATTTAGCATGTTTCATTTGGTGACTGAGCTGAACGTGTATAACATTTAGTGCCTATCTAGTTGGCAGTATAATTGCTTCTGTGCCATTACAGAAGTGTTCTGATTGTCATTCATATGTCATTCCAGTATTGGTAATCAGATCATCTAGATTTACACTGAGGCTTTTGACAGCCAACTGCCTATAATTTGTCAAGTAACTGTGAAACGTCCTTGAATTGCTTTTTTTAAACTTAGTATGTCATTTCAGAGTATCATATATAAACTTTGTGATCAACAGGATTGTCATAATCTTTATGGTGTGCATTTATATCACAGAATTAACTTGAATTCTGTATTTAAACTTGAGATTAGTTTGCTGCAGCCATTGAAAGCTCTGACAATTAGCCGAGTGAATTGTTTTTGAAGTGTTTAGACAGTGCTCTCAGAAATATGGTTGGTTTTTTTTTTTGGTTGATCTTACATGAAGCCAAGGATTGGCCTCAGCAGTGCTGGTGGATCTCTTCCAATGCAGGACTTTCTATTATTATAACTTTTTTCTCCCTAACCACAGTTCTGATATTTGTGGGAGGTGTGAATGTTCAGAACACTTTTTTTTTTTTATAGTTCAGTCTTTTGGATGTGAGATGTTCAGAAAATTACTACTGCTACTGCCTGGAGGAAAAAGAACAGCTTTATTAGTTCTGAATGTAATTTGTTAAAAATAATTGATATTTTGAATTCCTGTCTACTAAACATTTTGGTTCTTACTTTCTCCTTTGGTACCATTTTCTATCAATCGCTTGGTTTGCTGGGAAAATGTTTAGTATCTATCAGCTGTTCTTTTGGTACTGTGAACCTGATGATGTCTTCATCAGAAAAGTTTAAGCCTTGAAGTACTGAGTCACTCCAAAAGTAATGTCTCATATTTCTTTCCATAGAAACTAGAACAGATAGAAAGAACACCTTAACACTATTGGATAGAGTGGATTCTCAGTTGCAAGTTATGGTATGATAAAAAGACAAGAAAGAAGGCTGGGGAGGAGGAAGCACTGTGGGGCTGTACCTCTAACCAACACATAGGTCTCTTAGATCAGCATGACAGTGGTATCAAAAAACACCCCCATTTTCATTAAGTACTTAATAACAGAAGAGGAACTAAGGATGCTTGCTAATAAATAAAGAGCACTGTCTGCTTTGTTCTGCTGAAGTGGGCAGTTTCACTGATGGCACCTCTAATCACATGAAGCCACCATTCTGTTCCTGTTCTGTATGACACTGTTGCAGTGCACTGAGATGTTTACCTCAGGCTTCTGTATATGTTGCAAGAGTTCACATGTTCTGTTTCTGCAGTTTCTTTTAATTCACAGACGTGTTCATATATGAGTGTTTGGTTATTACTAAGCTCTAGGGGGAAAAAAGACCAGCAAGAAAAAGGTTTTATTATTTTCTTAGTATAGGTGTGATTTAGTATTGTTAACAGATCCTTCAGTTGACGAGACTGCTTAAGTAAAATTAATACAGAGCGTGCATGTTGGCAATAGCAAGTTCCTTTTGCGGCTGCAAATGTGTAAAGAAGCAAGCTAGTGTAAATGGTACTGCCATAGGCTTTTTGCCAAGAGAAGCTGTCCCTGTTTGTGGCAGCAGACATTAAGAGTGGTGTCTTTGCTTATGCTCACACAGGCTTTCTTAATTCATCAGGAGTAAGATCCTCTTATTTTTCTGTATTGGTCTCAAGTAGGATGTCATCTCTGATAGTTCTGTGGTAGCTCCGTATTTGTCTTTGCCTTATGAAAAAGGAAGGTCAGGCATGCTATCTGATAGCTGTACCTGCTCATTCATTTATGGCTGCTGATGTAGCCCAAGCTCCACCCAGTTTGCAGTTTGTGATTCTAAAAATTCATCTCCTTCTGGAAAGTCTGATGTTAAGTTTTATTTCACTTCATTACACCCAAGAAATAAAACAATAATGCTTCTACTAAGTGCATTTTTCCAAAATACCTTTGAATTATCTCCCCCTCACCCCCTGTGGGATAGGGGCAAGGATCAAAGAACAAAAGTAGAACTTGTGGGTTGAGATTAAACTAATCACAAAGATAGAGAAAAGGAACAGGGAATAGCTAGAACAAGTGATGCACAGGCAGTTGATCACCACCTCTGACCTATGCCCAGCTGGCCTCCTGAGCAATGGAAGAAAGTGAGATGAACTCCTCCACCCTTCAGACTCCTTCTGCATGATGTCACATGGTGCAGAACATCCCTGTGGCCAGTTTGAGTCAGCTGTCCTAATTCTGTTCCCTCCCAGCTCCTTGGGCCCTTTGCTGCAAATGGCCTTGGCTCTGTGCAGCACCACTTAGCAGCAGCTATCAACACCACTGTGTTATCAGCATTGTTTTTCTCCTAGAACCAAAATGTAGCATCGTAACAGATGGTCTGAAGAAAGCAATTCCATCCCAGCTGAAAGTAAGGCACTAAGTTAAAGCTCCATCAGGTGACTTGTACAGCTTAGTTGAAAGCTATTTGAAGAAATGAAATAAATGTAAAAATGCAGAGAAATGCTTTTGGGCTTGTTCTTTAGGAGGTAGTGTAGATGGCTAAAATGTTCAAGGATGCCTACAGTTGGAGTCTGTGTTCATAAAGAATACGTATGCTTTGACAGCCTGTAGTGCTAAAACAGTACCTAATACCCTATGCTTCCTTTGAGGTTTTTTCTTTACCTGTACATCTGCTCCTTGAGAAAGGGAATAAAGTTTGCTTTTGCTCCTGTGATGCTTTCTACTTGGTATTCACAAGCCAACTCTTTTAACTGTTCTTTAAATTGCTTAACTATCTAGAAATCATTAATTTTACTATTTGACCAAACTAGTATAAAATAGCCCTAGTAGCGGTTGTTGAATCGCCAGGCTTCATTTCAATATAGCAAGAAGGCTTTTTACAATCCTGTGCTTACTTTATAACTTATGCATACTCATCACAGCACAGTAACCACAGTATTAGACATTACGTAGTATTACATTAGAGAAACTAGCTGTGCCGTCCTTAACAGGAATTGTAGCCATGCAAAGTGTAGTGTGTTCATGAATTGCTGGTAGAAAAGGAGGAAGAAAATGCAGCAAGAGCAGAGTTTGGTGAAATCTAGCAATAGGAAGAAATGTAAAAAGTTAAAAGCAGACAGAAGTGAGCTAACCTTCCCATTTCACTGGCAGCTGGAGTGTCTTCTGGTCTGGACTTTAAAAGCAAGGCAATGAAGAAACTTCTCAGGTGTGTTTTGATGATCAAAGAGTAGATTGACAGATAATCCCAAAGGCTTCCTCAGAGGAGATTACTTGGCAGAAGCCTTTTTCTTTGAAGGGCTGACTTCTGGATGTGAAAGTAGCCTACTTTGTGCCTCTGCTGTTCTGGCATTAAACGAGTGTATTTTCAGGAATGTTGAACAATTTGGAATCCAGTGCATTGTGGAGAACTTAATCAGGAATTAGGGTATAAAGCTCCTGAAGCATCACAGCCTCTGAATGATTTTCTTAAAGCATTTGGGCACAAATTTTCAGGTAACAAACACATCAGGTCTTGGATTTTTTTGCTAGGCTTTGATTTGCTTTTAAGTATAAATCTCATCATGTTTCTTTAAAGGAGGATGTTCAAGACTTTGGATCATGAGATTTCTTTAGGATTGTTCAGATGTAGATTTGTGCTTTAGAAGTTTATACCTGAGAGAAGCAGAAACAGCTTGCAAAGTGAAATGCCACATATTTGAATAGTATTTAGAATTTGAAGTATTGCTTCATGCAGCAAGACAGCTTCATAGCATGGCACAATCATTGTTCTTGTGCAGGGCAAGGAGTCTGGAAACTGTGGAGTGTCAGGTCAAGTTGTAATTAACGCTAAATAGATATAAAAGAAGGGTGATATTGGGAACATTTCTTTCAGTTACAGTAAAAATCCCTATTCCTCTGTTCTGCATCTCACAATTAGTGACGTTTGAAATATGTAATGCCAAATGCAGAGGAGATCTAGCTCAGCATTTTGCTTTAGTTATGAAAGCAATTGAATTTGAGGCTTTTCTTAATGCGTAGTGTTACAGAATTGAGTTTGGCTAGTACAGAGAAAGCCACATGGCTTGATTTTTACTTTGTTTTGTAAACCTCTGAGATACCTCAACCATGTTATGCAGTTGATTAAAATTGATTTGCTTCTCTTAAAGAGTTTTGAGAGACAGTCACAGTTCAGTTTTGCATGCAAATAATTAGTGATGAGTGGAAAAGAGTGGTCAGGAAGCTGTTGAGTTCTATGGTGGGTGGACATAAATTTAAAGCAAGTAGAAGAAAGGGTTGCATGTGTGCTTGTGTTTATTTTGGAGGGGGATGAGATGGGAGACAGAGCTGAGAAGTGCTGAGAAGAGTGAAGAGTGGCCTGATCCTACATATGAGGCCTTTGAGCTTAAAACTGAGGAACTAGACTTTGAAATAGAGGAAGCCAAAAAAGAAAACACTGATGGAGGAAATCTTTCTGTATCGGACACGAGTCAGGTCATGAATATCTTGGTGTTGGGAAGATGGAGAACAAATACAGAAGCACTTGGGGGCAGGGGGGAGGAAAACACTTCTTAAGGTACTGGTTTATGACTGAAAGCTGGACAGTAAACCAATGTTCTCTGTGTACAGGTAGAAAAATGTCAATATGTTGATATGCAAATGGAGGAAAGAAACTTGGAATGAAGCTGATACAACCTCAGAGCCCCCAGATCTTCTGAGTAAATATGGCAGTTAAAAAAAACCAACACATTCCCATCAGACTAGAAAAGCAGTGTGAACTAAGATTCACTGAAGCTTTAACACGAGGAGGGAAATAGACACATTGGGAGGATAGTGTGTCTAACATAACAGTGGAATGACCTGTATTACTGCCAGAACTCAGCAGTGACGATTGGGAATAGTAGACTTTTGTTGTTGTCATTCAGGGTTCATTATCAGAAAGAGTGAAATACTGTTCTTAAGTAGTCAGATACCAGGTGCAAATGTTTTCTCGTGTGTATATATATGCGTGTGTGTGTGTATTTGTAGTGCTTAGCTGCTATTTTGTTTGCTTTTTCAGAGATTGTCTTTTTCTTGACATAGAGAACAGAATGGAGTTTCCATGGGAACAAATGCTCTTGTTTGGCTCAGTTAAATGAAAGAGTTAAAAAGGAAAAAAAAAAATTTCTGTGGAAATTGACTGTGAAATAGCAGAGCAACATGAAGGCCAGCGCTTTGTGCAAGCAGTCTTGGGATGAGTTTCAATCTTGAGATGAGTTTCATTTAGATCTGTTAGGAAGGGAAGTTAGGGTAGTGTAAGAAAGCCATAGGATGTAAATAGAGCTGCCTTGTTCCATTGTTGGTAAATAAATGATCAGCAGAGCAAGTGCTGTTGATCTCTTACTTTCCAGTCATGCTGCTCTTTGGCAGCAAAAGTCTTAGCTTTCAAACCTGCTGTGTATACGTTATTGAAAGTATGAAGTTCTTAGTGCTTGTTGCTGCCTACTTCATGGTATGGGGCGAGTCAACAAAGTAGGCTTGTCTACCTCAGTGCATGTGGAAGGTGGAAGCTGACTTTAGTGAAAGCAGGCATTGGCTTAGGAGTCTGCATTACACTGCTCCAAAGATGGAGGGAACCCCAAATTTTAAAGGCTTTCCTGTAACACTTTGATGCTTTTTATCACTGCATGCATTGCAGAGTAGATCTTCTGGCTTCCCCTCCAGTTACTTGCGTTCTTGTTCTTTATTCAACAAGTCTTTGGAGCTTGGTGCCAAAGCAATCATATCAAGCTTTTCTGAACTATATGGGGCGTATATAGCCTTAATTTTTTTCTCTGATGAATGGGGTGTCTGAATGTTAAAGACTTGTTCAACAAACTATTCTCATCAACTGTATTTGTCTTGGCAGCCCTTTTAAAGGTTAACTTATGCTAAAACAAGAGTATGCCACATCAAGTTCAGTACTCTGAAGTTAAATGCTCCAAAGGGATGTGTGAATGCTGAATAACCAGTCATCTCCATAGAGCATGCATGTGACCTGGCACTGATTCAGGAGCTGCTGCCATCTCTATTCAGAGCCTTGAGCAGATTGTTTGAGAATTCTCCTTTCAGTCCAGCTTATAAAGGACTTACTTGAAATTTGTGTGGGTCATGTATTTGATTTATATTTGATGATATGAGAAACACATTAATCAATATGATGGCTTTTTATTTAAACATTTTTGTGCTTAAGTTGAGCCAACTCAGTATTCTGTGGACTTACTTTCTGCTCTTGAGAATAATAAGTATTGAGAATTGGATTACTGTACTTTAGTTCCTCCTTGTGACATTACTTGTGATACAGATCTTAGGTCTTCTGCATTATTTCCTTCTTTTGGAAAACAAATTATGGAAGCTCATGAAACCAAGCTCTAGTGAAAATGCTGATGTAAAGACCTGGCATTACCTCCCTTGCTGTTAAGAGCATGCTGAAGGAAGCACTAAGCATCACTTGACTGGTGTGGAGGAAAGGAAGGTATTTGAATTATTTTTTCTGTAAACTAAGAGGGCATCATTGCTGTTTTCATTGTGCTGCAATCAACTGGGCAATTGTAGTGGTTCAAAAATAATGTGAAAATGTAATATGGAGGGGGGGGATTCAGAAATTGTCTTTTAGCTTTTAAAACTGATCTGAATATAAAAGTTCCAGAAGGCACTGTTGTTTTCAGTTTTTATTTCCACTGAAGATTAGTTGTGCAAATGATTCTGTGGAAGAGACAGCAATAATTGCAAAGGGCATGGACACTTTATTGGCTAGATGCTCACTTCTCAAGTACAGAGAAGTGGGTCTTCAGAGAGAGGGAGAGAGACGTGGGTCTTCAGTTTCTGCTTCATGATTGTAGTGCACTTTGCAGATGGAGGGATCCACTCTGTTCCCAAACTTTCATACCTTTTCCACAGAAACACCTGTTCTACAACCTTTGGAAGCAAAACCTAAGGACCAGTGTTGTTGTGGCTGGTACCTATCTGTAGAACCACGTGTGAGAAGGTGTAAGTGAGGACTTCAGACAAGGCTGCTTTAATCTGAGAAGCCTGATGAAAAATGTGAACTTCCAGTTACAAAGCAGTGTTCTCTTTAGGAAAAACACTCTCTGTGCTCATCGATTTCTGAGGCTGTATGTGCTGGACTTGTCCTGCATAGTACTGAAAGGGCAGAGTTTCTCCTAATGTGAATGCTTCTCAAAGGAGGGATGGGAAGCTAACATCTGTAGTTTTGTAATGCTTGATTTCTGTCTCTGTTCAAAGATATTTAAATGCATATGCTCATGCAGTTAGCAGGAGTCTCAAGTCTGCCTGTATGAACCATATTTTTCTTAGAGAAGATGGAAGCTGCTTCAATTTTCATCATAGAGGAGGACAAAGAGGCTCACATTGGTTCTGCTTTCACTTTTGTTGATATTTTCTGTGCCTGATGCCAGCTGCAGCCATTTTTCTCTGCCACCTCACATAATACCATATTTCTAACAAGCGTTTTAGTCCTTAGAGGTGGGAGATGACATCGCTGGCCTGTCATTCACATGCTTCATTGCTAGGCAACAGTTAATGTAATTCCATTGCTCTGTGACACTACTTTGAATCTTTGTCTATAGGAATTGTATATCTTTGTTTTGCCACGCTGCACCTAACATGGCAGGATTTCTGCACTTGGATTAGCACTTGGTGTTTTGTGTGAAGGAGCGAGTGTCCTACAGCTTGTTCTCCTCAGCTTTTGTTGTCTGGAGGTGATACCTCACTGTTGGCCTTTGACTGTTAATTTTCACTTTCGTGACTGTTGTATCTACATCGTACTTTCTACTGGATGACTGAGCTTCTGGATGCTTTAAATTCTTGTGGGGTACACACTTACCTTTACTGCAGAAATAAAGGCAGAGAGGTGGAATCAGAGTTCAGATCCACGCAGAACAGGGGGGTACTTTTGAGCTGGCTGTTAATGCTTTTTTTTTTTTTTTTTTTTTTTTTTTAAGCTAGTGTTTCTATAACCAAGTGCTGCGGAGGGCATTTGGAATGGGAGACTTCATCCTAGCAGTGCTTATCCAGTGTTGTTTCTATGGAAAATAGTTGCAGTAATATTGCAGAACTAAGTGTAGATAGTAGCAAAGTGTGCTGAAATAATAGGCACCAGTTTTCTAAATCCTGTTCTGTGTGCCATACTGAACAGGCTGCCTAAGGAGGCTGCTGAATCTCTACCCTTAGAGTTTCAAGAATGGACAAACTGCTGAGCAGCCTGGTCTGAATTCCTTGTTGATCCAACCTTCAACAGAAAATTGGACTAAATGATCACCTGAGGTCCCTCCTGGCCTGAAGTATTCATTGGCGCTGCTATTGCCTGACCCAGTCTCATAGTGCTTCAGTTGCTGGCACTAGCTGTTGGCATTCTGTCTGCCCTCTTATTTCACAGTGCAGGGGGAGGAGTGGTAACAGCCTCTGAGTGAGAAGGGAGGGCAGGAATGGGGCCGGCTGCAGCATTCCTCCTTGGGTCCTGTTGAGTGAACTTCTGTGCCTGAGATGTGGATTGGAAGGGGTTTCACAAACCTTCACTGCGAAATGAAATTCCTCAAATCATGCCTTAGTCTTTGCACCTTCTGAATGGATTGTTTTAGTGTAGCCTTGCAAAGCAATGTAATTCATATGCACTGTGACACCAGGGGAGTATCATGAAACATTCGAATGATGCTGAATGTCATTGCAAATCAGTTGAATATAATTGCTTCATTTTAAGTTTGAATGCAGTGGTTTTATTCTGTAGTGAGTGTGGTGCTATTTGATTCAGGCCATATATTGTTAGATGGCGGTAACTTGAAGTGATTTGTTTTCTAAGAAAAGAGCAACTTAATACAGTGACCCTTAGGAAAATGGCTCTTTTCCTGTATCTTTCAACAGTTGGTGCTTCAGACTTCAAAAAAGCTGCTGTCTCTAGGAGAAGTTAGTTCACAAGACGTGTGTGCATTCTGTTCTGACCTCAAATCATGGGTAGTCAGACAGCAAAATGAAGAAAATAGTTAATTGATGGTAGTTAAAAACCACATACTTATTCTGAATAGCAGTTCAATTGCTAATAAACTGGCTCTGAAAGTGGTCTGAAATCCATTTATCAGGAGTATGCAGTTTGTGAATGTAGAAAGCGAAGCAGCACAGGAGGGAATGTGTCTGAGAAGGAAGCAAGTTCTTGGTGTTCATAGTATGGTTACCCTCACTTCTTAACTGCGTTCCTTAGGAGACTATTAAGCATAGTCAGAACTAGAACCATCTAGATTAAGTGTAATTGGGAAGCGAAGCGAGCCTCTGAGATATTCCAGACAAACGTACACTGTGATCTAACAAAGATGAGGCAAATAATAAAAATAGGTATTTCTGAAGGGCACTGCTTTGTAGTGCTTGATGACAATAATTGTTACACAGTGGTCTCGCAGATGGGAGTTTGGTGTTCAAAGAAGCTGAAATGTTACTGTCTCTTGTAGGCAGCAGCAGGCATACTGTGCTACGTGGGAGCCTATGTGTTCATCACATATGACGACTATGATCACTTCTTTGAAGATGTCTACACGCTCATTCCAGCAGTTATTATCATAGCTGTGGGAACGCTGCTTTTTATTATTGGGCTGATTGGATGCTGTGCCACAATTCGCGAAAGCCGCTGTGGACTCGCTACGGTAAGTTGCAGAGCTGCTGTGTGGTGGTGCTCCCTTGCTGTGTATCTGGCCTTTGTCCTTTTAATAGATTTTCAAAATGCATGTTTTTTGAATATTTCCTCTTATCTTGCCTTATAGCCTGAAATCTTGTTAGTTTTGTTCCTAACATCCTATGTTGGATTTCTGTTCTAAATAACGGTGTTAGTTTGCCTGTTCAGGCAGCAGCAGAGTCTTTGTGTTTCACATTTTAGAGCTGTGATCTTTCTTTTTTTTTTTTTTTTAATCACCTCCTTACAATTAAGTGAGAACAAGTTAAATCTGTGTTATGTTTTCTGATTGAAAAGCTGGAATGGGATAGGAAGAAAGGTGAGACAGGTGCCTTCTTGTGTTAAGCATACAGCATTGAGGCTGACTGGGAATGATTGTGATGCTTAAGTGTTCTTTGTATGGCTTAATTTGGACACTTAGTTTCCAGGAATTTATCTTTTTAAGTGTTTTAAATATAACTCTAGCTTGAGAATTAGGTAGGATTTAAGTTAGGCCAGTATTCAAATCATCCCCACTTTGCTGCTGTTGGATGCTGCGTGGACTTAATTGAATGCTGAAAAGTCCTCTCAAGTATGCTAATACAAATGCATAGATTGTTACTGTTTTTGTTTCAAGACTTGAACTGAAAAAACATTCCCTTAGTCTCTCTACCAGTTTTAGGAATAGCCTGGGTAGCTTCTTTGTTGTGTGGCTGTAATATTTACCTAATAAAAGGGTGTTTCATTAAAACACTTCAGTGTGGCTTTTCAGTCCAAATGATCAGCAGTTACCTGACTGGGTGGTTCTAATTCTCATTACCTGGTACAACTATAAGCTCTAAAACTTGAGTCACCTCAGGACTCGCTTGATCAACTTACTTGCCTGCTTTAGGTAATTTGCGAAGTTGAAACCTGAGGAATAATTTCATAATAAATCAGAGCCTGTTCTAAGACTTTCAGATGGTCAATTGTGGAAATGTTTGTGCAAATTCTCTGAACTGTGTTTTACAGTTTGTGATCATCCTGCTCCTGGTTTTCATTACCGAGGTTGTGGTGGTGGTTCTTGGATACATCTACAGAGCAAAGGTAATAGCCTTTAAATTTCAGTAAATATTTTACTGTGAACTGTGATCAAAATACTGGGATGTAGGATTTGCTGTAATTGGTTCTGTAAAACTGTTAGTGGATATTCATTCATTGTGCTAATTGGAGATTGATATCTTAAAATTTAGAACAGCGGTGTCTCAAACTTACTGATAACAGCTTAACATTATCAATTACCTCAGTGTACATCATATTTCTGGTATCTTTGGCAGTGCACTGAAAGGTCAGTTGATCAGGTGGGACTCTAGCTTGTAGTGCAAGTGGTCCCTAGAAGCAATTGAGGAAAGCTGTGTACTTCCCGAGAATGGGAAACCTGTTGGATTCATATGCAGTAAATTGAACAGTTGCTTTTTGCTCAGATTTATGCAGAAACGTAGCATATAACATTGTGGTCTTTCAGAAATTACCATGTATCTGGTCTAGGCTAAGCTGCAGTCATTCTAAGTTCCAGTGTAAAAGTGGTTTGCTGCTCTCTGGTTAACAGCATTCAGGACAGATAAAAGATGCATGCATCTGTCTTCTGTAGCCTGTCTGAAATTACACACTTGAGTGTGCCTAGCTGACTTGCAGGAGTCAGTATTTGAAAACTAAATTTTGAATCTTTTCAAAGGGCAGACAAAGTTACTGTTAGTAAGAAGTGGCTGTTCTCTACTACCCTTTGGTATTTACTGTTTTAAACTTGTTCTCAGGGGCAGGAGGAGTGTCATACCTATTATAAGTGAAATTGGGAGGTGAAAACTGCCTAGATTTGATTGTTTTTTATTACTTTTTTCCAATTAATTACTGTTCAGACATGCAGAGATGGGATCAGGAAAGCCAAGGCAGAGATGGGATCAGGAAAGCCAAGGCAGAGATGGAACTGAGCTTGGCGAGGGATGCAAAAAATGACAAGAAGGGTGTCTTTAGATACGTGAGTCAGAAGAGACAGACAAAGCAGAAGGTACACCGTCTGGTAAATGAGAAGGGAGAACTGGCTTCATCAGACATGTAGAAGGCTGAGGTACTCAGCGTATCCTTTGCCTCAGTCTTCACTAGCAGTCAGGCTTCCCATGCTACTCATGTCTCTGGAACCTGTAGGTAGGGATCAGGGGACTGAAATCCTTCCCAGTGTAAGAGCAGAGCAAGTCTGAGAGGATCATGCAAGTCATGAGGCTGAATGTGCACAAGTCTGTGGTGCCAGATGACATGCATTTCAGGGTTCTGAAGGAGCTGGCTGGTTTGGTTACCAGGCCACTCTCCATCAGGCTAGAAAAGCTGCAGGCAAAGTCCCTGATGATTGGAACAAGGGGGACATAACTCCCATTTTTAAGAAAGGAAGGTATTAAGGCACATGTGAGATAAGGAGGCTGTGGTAGCCAGCATGGCTTCACTGAGATTGTGCCCAACCAGTCTAGTGGCCCTCTGTGGAGGAATGACAGTGTCAGTGGATGAAGGAAGGGCAACTGATGTTGTCTGCTTAGACTTGTGCAAAGTATTTGACGTGTTCCTGCATCACTTCCTTATCTCTAGATTGGAGAAATACGGGTTTTAAGGCTGGACTTTTTGTTGGATAAAGAGTTAATTGAATGGTTGCAGCCAGAGGGTTGTGATCAGTGGCTCTGTGTCCGTGTGGAGGCTAGTCACAAGTGATATTCCCTAGGGGTCTGTAGTACTTGTGCTCTTCAGCATCTTCATCTATACATAGTGGGATCAAATGCACACTCAGGAAGTTTGCTGATGATGCTGAGCAGTGCATTTGACACAACAGGAGGATGGGATGCCATCCAGTGGGCCCATGTGAATATGTTCAACAGTGCCTAGTACAGGGTGTTACACTTGAGTCATTCCAGTCATGGATATGAGTACAGACTGGGAGAAGAATTCCTTGAGAGCAGATCTGCTGAGAAGGATTTGAGGGTTCCAGGAGGCGTAAAGCATGAGCCAGCAGTGTGCTCCTGCAGCCCAGAAGGCCAGCAGTGCCTTGGGCTGCATCACAAAATGAGTGGCCAGCAGAGCAAGGGAGTGGTTTGTTTTCCTGTGCTCTACCTTCATCTGGAGGCCCCATCTGGAGTGCTGTGTGCAGGCCTGGGGCCTGCGGCACAAATGCGATGTGGAGCTGTTAGAGTGGGTCCGGAAGAGGCTGGGGTACCTCTCCTGTGAAGAAAGGCTGGGGGAGCTGAGGCTGTTTAGCCTGGAGAAGGCTCTGGGGAGACCTCAGTGTGTCCTTCCGATACTTGAGGGGGAGTTCAAGCAGGAGGGAGACCAATTTTTTACACAACTAGTGATAAGAGGGAATGGCTTTAAACCATTTTAGGAAAATGGTTTAAGGAAAAGGAAAGGACATTTAAGTTAGATGTTTGGAAGAAATTTTTTATTCAGAGGGTGGTGAGGTGATGGAACAGGTTGCCCAGAGAGAAATTCAGGGCCAGGTTGGATGGGGCTCTGGGCAGCCTGGTCTCCTGGTTGGTAATCCTGTCCATGGCAGGGGAATTGGAACTTGATGATCTGTAAGGTTGTTTGTTTTGTTTTTTTTTTTTTATATAGTTTTGTGCTTTGTTTTTCACACACACTGCCCTAACTGAAGAAGTCAAACAACATATGAGTATTTATTGAAAATTGTTTTAGTCTATATAACAAAATGAGGATGTGTTTAATTTAACTAATGCAGTTTAGAACACCGATTCATACAGGAAAACAACTGATTTCAAACTAGTCTGAAACAAGTTGCCTGTGTAAGTTAAACTGTATTTAGTTTATATCTGTCTTAACACAGACCTACTTGTGAAAATAACCAGTATTCTTGGAAGGGGACAATAAGCTTGTGCAATTGCTGCAGAAAATCCTTCACGTAAAGCAGTTAAACAACCTGAATCTTTCTGCATGGTGTGTTTGCAAGATATTCCTGCAATAATTTGCAATTTTACAGAGTATGCTTGCTTCATGTTCAGTCCTGAAATTAAAATTCCTTGTGCATAATTCCTTCTGAAAGTGGTTATCCTGAACTGATTTCTTTTATTAAACTTACTTCAGTACCAAAGTTGAAAAAGACCAAACTTTCTGTTCTTTTACATAACAATTTATAGAATTGTACTACTCAAAGATTCTGGCAAGACTTCCTACAGAGTGAATGTTGGACATCTTTTGCAGGACAAGTAATGATTCTTGAGTGGCATCCATTTTTAACACAAGTACTGAACAGCATCTTTAGCAGCTTGACTCATCTGCAGTAGCTTAAGCTATTCCAGTAGCTGTTGCCATGTACCTTGTACAGCCATCAACATTTCTCAGAAAGCATGGGGGAGGTGGATTTTATAGAAAGTTTGATTGCTGTAGGGTAGAATAGTCAATCAAAATACCTCATCTTTGGTACTTTACCCACTCTGGTCAGAACGGGTGTATAATCAAAAAGTGTGCGGAGGTGTAAAATCAATTGGTGTACACAGGTTAGGTTAAGGATTATCAGGTGGAAAGATAATAAATGAAAAATGCTCACTGATGTTGTAGGCTCTCAATAAAGTTCATGAGGAGCAATCTCCAGGTAGAGATCCTTCCTCAGTGGCGGTCAGCACTTGAATGGGATCTAGGAGAGGTGCAGCCAGGCTCCATCCTTCCGGTAGCACTGGTGAATTGCCTTCACCTGTGTTCCTGGGGCTGCCTCTTGCTTGCCTCAGATGGTCAATCAGAGGTTCAGGCTGTGATTCAGCAGTTCCCATGGCTTAGTGTTATCCTGGTGGTCCCAAACAAAATGAGTTAGTCTGAATGGCTCTACTGATTTTTGCTTTTGCTTTGGAACTTTTGAAAGTGAGTAGAAAGTGGAAAGGTGCATACTTGCTCTCTTGGAGAGTTCTTAATTTCATGATATTGTGTCTGATACTGTGAGTTGTGCTACGGTGTTACAGTAAAGGCAGTTTCTTTTCTGAGATGGGTCTCTAAGCTTCTTTGTCTAACATCTTACTGAACGTAGCTTCTTGTTTTCTCTTGGCCATTAGCTTTAGGTTAGTAATGTTAGTTAGTTAGTTGCCAAAGACAGGTCAGAATTTTAATAAGCTGTACCATCAAAGTATGCTTGATATGTTAGGGAATTATTGTGGTTTTCTCACTTTTATACTTAAAAGTGAACTTATTTTCCTAGAGTTGTACTACTTCCATTGGTGTGCTAATGCTTTGCTTATGCTTCACAGGTGGAAGATGAAGTTGATCATAGCATTCAGAAGGTATACAACGGATACAATGGGACAAATCCTGATGCAGCCAGTCGTGCTATTGACTATGTACAGAGGCAGGTGAGATGGCCAGATGTGTGAAATATTAAATGATTTTGGGCTGTATGCCATTTAACTATCCATTCCATCTATGATTTGCTTAGATAACACTGTCATATAGTTTGTGTTACTTAAGTAACAAAACAACCTAACCTTATCATGTTTGTGCTTTTGGTATTACAGCTAAGACTTCTGTCTCGTTCAGTTTAATGAGTGGTTAACACGTAGCTCTTCACCTGTGTGTTTTTCAGCTGCGCTGTTGTGGGATCCATAACTACACAGACTGGGAGAATACTGTCTGGTTTAAACAAACTAAGAACAACAGTGTGCCACTTAGCTGTTGCAAAGCAACTCTCAGCAATTGTACTGGCAGTTTGACCCGTCCAATGGACCTTTATTCTGAGGTAAGACAGCTCAGGTATGAGCCTAGGGATGAGCTTTTGGTGACAATCATTTAATTTTCTTTTTGGTATAAATATCAAATCGAGCATGAAAGTTAATATCAAAGTAAACATGGCTTCTAAAGAAAAACTTTTCTCTTTTTTTTGTTCTTTCTGCCTTATTTGATGTTTTTTGGGGATTTTTTGGTGTGGTTGCCAGAGGGATATATAACAAGCCTTTTTGTTTCAGGGCTGTGAGGCTCTGGTTGTAAAGAAGCTTCAAGAGATAATGATGTATGTCATCTGGGCAGCACTAGCATTTGCTGCTATTCAGGTAAGAGAATGTTCTTTGTCTGTAAACTCAAATGGTGTTCTAAACTGCTGTCCGGGCCATTAGAGTATGTGCAGGATGCTGACAACTTTAGTTTGTACTTGGATTGAGAGAGAAATGAACCACAGTCAAAATGATGAAAATACCTCAAGACAAAACTTCTTAATTAAGTGTGGTCTAAAATCTGCTGCAAACAGGAATGTGTGTTCTGTTAGATTTCAGAATAGCTGAAAAGTCTGTTACGTGCAATAATCAACTAGAATGTAGGTGATAAATTACTCTTGAAACTAATTATCTTAAGCATCAGGTATCTATCTCTATGAATGTGCTCTGAAGGCATTTGAGACTGGAAATAAAAATTTGCATATTTAATTTACAGCTTTGAAACAGATGGCTCATACTTCATGCCATTTTAGAGATACAGCAGTGTATGCTTCATGGCATGCATATGATGTTGAGGCCGCCCACAAAACGCAGCAAGGTTTCTGATAGCATTATCTGCTCTTGTTCTGTAGAATTCTGCGTTTTCTTGTCCTGATTGCTGGACTTGAACCAAAAAAGGGGTTCTAATGCAGAGACCAGGTTGAGTGCAGGCTGTCTTCCACAGGAATTCTAATGGGTGTATTTTCCATGGTCGTTGAAAGTAACTGGGGAAACAGTATCTCAGTATTTACTAAGATTAAAAAAAAAAACACAGGAAAGCCACAGAACTGTTTGTCTTTTAAACATTCCTGTAAAATTGATCAATCAGGCAGGCTTAGTGCATTAATCCATTTCAGTTTGTGGCAATTTTATGGTCTATGAGAAATGTACTACGTATGCTGAATCCCAAGAGATTTGAAAACTACTTTTCAATTACTTTTGTACTCTTTAAATATCATTTGAATATGGAAAACATTATTTCTGCTGAATTGGGAAGCTTAAGCACTTCCATTTTTCAGAACCAGCTTTTGAGCTGGGTTGTGTGTTTTGAAGGTGAGCAAATCATCTTTTGAAAACACTTTGAGAGAATAATTCTATTTCTATTTCTGTTCTAGTAGGCTGTACTCACAGGTAGCAGTGTATTCAGTACTGCTGTTGAACTGTCCAGGACCAGATTACTACAGTAAAATTTGAGTTCAGTGCTCAGTGTGCTGAAGAAAGATATTTTTAATTGCTGTTCTTAATTTTTACCTCCTAAAGCAATATTTAGTCAGCTCAAATACTGAAATACATTTCTGTAATTAAAATGTAGATATTTCCACAACGATAGTTAACCTGGCAGATTTTTATGTTGTAGAAAACGAGACTGGGTGAGCTGAATAGAGAGGAGGCATTCAGAATGTTGGAGTTTGCAGGTTGATTAACAGGTCCACTCCGATGTGCTGTTATAACTCCTATAATTCCTCTCTGTTGGGATTGGGCCAGAGTTCCTACCACACACTTGAAATGCAAATGCGACTACTTGCATCCTTCTGTTCTTCCTGGCTAATCCATTCTCTGCAAGCATGTTGGTTGTATTCCTTTTGCAGTGGATGCTTTAGTTTGTCTCCCTATCAGTAACCAAGCAATTGGCAGAAAGTACATATCTAAACAGCTTGAAAGAAAATAAGAACATCTGACAAATTTCTTTGCTGGTGCTGTAGTAATGCTGTGTGTCACAATCTGTGACACCTGTTTAGAAAAGTTAATAAAAAATAAATCTACGTAGGTTGTTCTGAAAGTAACGTCTCCCATCTCATTAATGTCTCACTGAAACTGCGGCAGATACAAAGAGCACAATAACACTGTTTGGTAGAGCAAATTCTCAGCTACAAAACAGTGTTTTTCAACACTGTCTACCATTTGTCCAGCTACCATTTGCTATGTGTTTTTGCCAGTGATGAACAGTAAGTAGCCTGCGTGCTGTGCTTGTGAAAACTCGCACCAGTGGATGTGACCCAGTGTTGTTAATGACAACAACATGGAACAGAATATTGGTGGGCATGTTCACCCTCTACTGCCTTTCCATCATCATCTGCCTTTGGGCCAGCATAATAAAACAGGGCACATTACTTTCTGGACAGCCTGAATGCAGGCTGTTGGGAATACCTTTGAAGTCTAATAGTATTCACTGTGTGGTTATCACACTTAAATCTGCCAGAGGTCAGATTTTCATATATTTTTTTTCTACAGTTCAAATTTTGACGAGTTGGCATGATTGGAACTTAAATCTTTTGGAAACAAGTTAGTACTAAAGCACGTTGAAACTATTTGAATTACTTCTCAAAACATAAGATGTGAGTTGTGGCATTGTCCTATTTGAAATACAGAATTAAGGTATATGTTTAGCCAGTTCTCAGCAAAATAGTCTGCAGGACGATTGAAATGCAGATAAGAATGAGAACTTCAGTGGATGGCCTGTAACCTATGCCGTGTTCTGTAGAGGAATAGTAATCTGTTTGGGTTTGGTGTTTTTCCTTTTGGCCAATTCTATTCTCATTGCTATAAGCACTGAATAGTGTCCTCTCTGAACATATTTCTATTCTGTAATGCAATAAGACTGTTCAAAGCTTACCTCATAGCTTTAAGTCAGCAAATTTAGCCTTCACTGCCTTCTTTAAAATGGAAAGACTGAGAAAAGAACTTTCTTAAGGATTTTGGTTTGTGGGAAGACTTAATCTTTTTTGCATAGAATTAATTTTTAGTGTCTTCATATTCCAGTTACCATGGGGATCTGGAAGGGTGTGATAATTCCTTGGTATCAACTACAGTGACAGCACTGAACTATTAATAAATCAGAGGCAAAATGAAGGGAGCAGAGGCATTGCAGTGGGTTAAGTGCTGCTTGATTAGCTGTGAGAGTTCATTCTTAGATATCTTCTTTAGTAAATGATCATCTGAGATACTAAACATGGCGTATCTGTGCAGTCAGTTAGGTTTTTAGCAGGACCAAAAATAGGCTAATTGGTTTGATGAAAGTAGATTGGGCATTGTTAATACTAGTAGGCAAATTAAAGAAGGGGAGAAAAAACCAAAATCTGTCTGTGGGAGATGTTGAAATGTTTCTGAATGCTGTTCAAGCTTTATAAGATGTATGTATTGTTCTTCAGCAGACTTCTGTTCACAGTATTGATTAGCAATTGAAGAGAAACAGAATTAAATGCCTTAAAACTTCAGAACACTTCAGAGATGCTAGCTTATTTTTCAAAAATTACATGCTAAATTGTTTCTGTCAAGAAATGTGAAATGTGGAAGTTAATTCTGTGCTTACAGTAACTTACAGGAATATGCTTCCTATTCACCCCCTAAAGCATTTGCCTGGTTTAAATAATGACTCAAATTTATTATTCTTATTACATAGCTCGACTTTTGATTTTTCAGGTTTTATACAACTATATAAATTGAGTAACTTGAGTCAGTCAACCAGGATTCTCTGTGTGAATACCTGCAGAAGTGATAGAACTACTTATGTTTGAAACACATAGCTAGCATGATTTATGGACAAAAAAAAAGCCCACAATGAAAGGAATGTTTCTGCCTAGCACACTTCATCTTATCTTTGTTCTCAACAGAGGAAAGAATGCAGTTTTTGTGCTTGCTGCCTGCAAGCCTTCAGAGTTCCATAGCCACTGGCATTTACCACAAAGCTCCATGTCATGAGTCTAACTTGAGCTTGCCTTCTTTTTTTAATTGCGAATGTGGAAGGGTGCTTTCCCATGAAGAGCCATTCTGTCATGTAACTCAGTTTTTCCCCTTACTCTGACACGAGATAATGCCCTACTAGGAGTGAGCTTTGGACAGGAACTACCTGAGTACTGATAGAAAGTGAGGGAAGCGTGAAGTACACCAACAGACAGGCTGAGGTGCCATACTTGAGCTTACTCTCAATGTGCTTTTTCTGGTCCAAAGCTGAATTTGGCTATGGCTCCAAAGCAGAGAATAAACTACAGACAAAGAATATTTTAAGTCTTTATATCTTGTTCCATCCCAGGAAATACAAAACTTGCACTACAGCTTCATCATGCATGCTTCTTTTTAATCACTGCTTATTTAGACTAACATTTTTGAAACTCTTTGATCTTTCATCAAACTTAACTAGGTTGCATGTACCAGTTAAGCTTTGGCTTCAAAAACGTTTTTATGCATTTGACATTTTCATCAGACTGACTTAAAGAAAACAACCTCCTTCCATTGTACTGATTTCTCACAAAACATCATGCTTTGTGGTGGTTGGGTCATTGACCACCTGAATTTTTTTTTGCTTTCTGTTAAAGTCTCTTTTTAAGTAACCTCCTGGGGTGATGCTTTATAATCCAGAGCTATGACAGGATCACCTTGAATATTTACATCTGTGAATAGAATTTTTCCCTGTATGCATGTGTACAAATCAAGACAATCTTACTCCATTGGCAGCTCTTGTCAAGTCCTGAAGACCATCATTAAACTTAAAAAGACTGTACCTGCTAAAAAAAATCTTTCAAATAATAGCTCACTTTTGTAAAATATTCCTGGCCATATTTAGTTAAGCCTTTTAAATGTATGCAGAGCAATCATACCCTTAATTCCTGATGAACTTCTGCCAGTGTAGTCACAGCACTGCAGTAAAATTGAATGACAGGAAGCTGTCTAAAAGTGAGTAATTCATGTTGGCCTTGAGCTTTCTAGCATGAAATGTTAATAGATGGAGCATCTGAAATAAGGTAGTGTAGGTTTATAAAGCTCCTGGTTTTGTTCTCTTTCATCACAGTGATTGGTGCTAATGCATTTGAATGATGAGCTTTCATAATACATGCACCATCTAAACCTGTATCTTTCAGGAGAAAATGAGTAATTTCTTCCATCAGAATTTTTGTGGCAGCGTAAATGTGGCTGACCAAGACAACTTCTGTTAAAGATGTCTGTGATCTTGCAAGCAGATAGAAAGAAGTGTTTGGCCTTTGCTTTTTGCAGCAGAGAGAGAAGCTTTTTCAAGCATTTGTTGCTATCTTTGTTATGGGCAGTCACAGCCTCACAGAGCGTGTTGGCAGTTTCTGTGAAGACTGAAGAAGTTAAAGTCTTTTCTTCGTACTCAGCTTGTTTTCTCTTTTTCCTCCATAGCTTCTGGGCATGTTGTGTGCCTGTATAGTGTTGTGTAGAAGGAGTCGGGATCCTGCTTACGAACTTCTCATCACTGGTGGAACCTATGCCTAGAAGACAATGTGAACAACGTGGTTCAATCTTATCTCACTTTGTGGAAGGTGAATGGGCCAGGTCTACTGCAATAGTTTGCTTGTCCTAAGCTTAGTCAGAGCACACCTTTCACAGATGAGGAGAGCTGTACTGTACACTGGTGACGGGCAAAGCAACTCAGCTTTACACACACCCATATATACCTGTGACTTTCACTGTTCTAGCCAGCAATTCATGTATCTAAATGTTTTAGTATACTAGTAAACTTCCTGATTTCAAAACTATTTGCAAGTTAAGTGTAAATTGGCTGATGTGGAAGTCAAAGGATGTGTGCCTACTTTGGTAGAATTACCTCTAAGCATTAACTGACTGATTCTTGCATAGAGAGAGAATTTGTTAAACCTTCACTACATGGAACTTTTTTGGCCAAAGCTGTACAAAGGAAGCCAGCTGTATTTAATTTGAGAAGTATTTTAGTCTTGCCCCTCACCAGTGTCACTTTTTAAAAACACTTAAGTGAAGTCCAGTACTCTTTATATATAAATAGTAAAACAAAAACTAACCAAAATCTTAGGATCATGCGACTGCAGTTTCGACCTTCAGAGATCAAACCTTTCAAGCATTAGTGTTTTAAAATACAAGCTGGCTTTTCAGGAGTATAATGTATGCACTACTGTTCTATAATGAAATATTTCATTTTTCTATGAGGAGCGGTTTTATGTGTTGAGTGAACTGTTAGAGTGTAGCTCTTAAACTGGTTTGGAAATAACGTAGCCATGTAGAGTAGCAAAGTAGTACGTGAAAGTGATCTCAACTGTAAATAGTAAACCTGATTAAATAAATCTCTGTATATCCGCCCTATAATTGTCTGGTTTTTCTATTTAAGATTCCAGTGTATTGGTTCAAATGGAGTCTGCAAGTGCTGTAAGCTTTAATGTATGAAAGCACGTGTTTTAAATAGAGATTTAAGTGAATTCACTTAAGATTTGGTGGGAGCTTGTGTTTATATCAGATGTGTTTGTTTTATCTGATGCGGTACTTAGGAAGCACAGCAGAACAAACTTAGTTAAACTTAGTGGAAAGTTAACACCTTGTGAGCACGATTAGGGAAGAATCTGATTTCTCAACAGTTGGAGATCAATACTGTTGTATTTTAATTACATGTTAATCTGTCCTGTGTTATTCAGATACTTTGTCACTGCTCTGTTTTCAAAGGCTTCAGTTACTTCTGTAGAAGACGGCAGTGTTCAGAACTTCTACTGCTTTTTCTCATGCTCTTTATTATGCAAAATAGATTTGTTCAGCCACATTGATTGCAGCACATTGATTGTAGTGTTCTCAGACACCCAAAGAAATGTCAGTCAAGAAAGGGCAAATCTAATGTGTGGTCTGCTAAGACCAACGACTTTCTTCCTGTTGTTTCACTATTGCAAAAGTACACTTGTGGACTTCTGTGTTAATTTCTAAACATGGGCTGCAGATGATGTGCTCTTAGAATTGTATGTGCGCTAATAACCTGAAAGGCCTCTTGGGACACTGGTATTAAATGTCACGGATGTGGGAAATAAGCTTGCTAACAGAATCCACTGTTAGTAGAGAGGATGAATTTAAGGATTATGTGCATCTTGTTGTATTACATACATTATATACACTTGGCAGAATCTCAGAGTAATGAAACTTAACCTTAACACTTAAGAACTAGACCAGGACAGATTTTAAAAACAGGTTTGTATTGCACAAGACAAAGGTAAGAATACCTCAAAAAGAGGTCAGCTTTTACTAGCTATGAGGCACGTATAAGCTCTGCAGCCAGCAGCCTACAGGTACTCCTTTGAAGTCAGTGTAATTATGGAAAGATTTCTGCTACAATGCACGTACTTGTTAATCTTGCTGGAAGACATGGATTTGTACTACAGGTGACTTGACTGCATAGCACCAAATACCTGCTTGTAGATCAGGGAGGCCTCTGCATGTTTCATAAAATAAAATTCATGCTGAAATGTAGAAACTTCTTTTAAAATCTAATCAATAAATGCTTTACACCTTACTTGCATAAAGGGCTGAACTAACCCAATACAATTTATAACTGTGTAAATTTGTTGTTGAAAACTAGTGGCATTTTTGCATGATTTGTCAGCATTCTATATACAGTGTCTTGTCTGACTGCCCCAAACTGGCAATAAGTGCTATCTCCATAGTAGTCAGATATGAAAAGAGATGTAGGAGCTGACTGGTTTTACTGCTCAAGGTTTTTGAGTGATCATGTGTTGTAGATTTACTTGGGTTGCTTTCTGCTCGTTAGTACAAACAGCAGGATTCACACTTAAGAAGGAATATGACAAGTTCTCATTTAGGGATTGAAATATGATTGTTTTGTCACCATACCTTCTGCCATCACTTCTACTGGTGTAGACTTGCTGAATTCTGAAGGTAATTAAAAGCCAGAGAGGTCAAGTATTTGTAACTTGTATATTTCAGCTCAATTACTGTTAAATATAACCATACTGTTACGAGTTTTGGATTGGCAATAAATCTATTTTGCTTACAACTCCAGGACTGCAAACTGATCTGGCAGGCTTCTGAAACTCTGACTTTGGTCCATGTATAACCCTAAAGAAAAACTTAATCCTGAGTCCTGTAGTGAAGGACTTCAATATTAAGGACAGAAAGCAAAGGTGAGGTTTATCCAGCTTTAGTTCCTGCATAGGTGTCCCCTTAAAAGCTGTCAGCAATAGAAGTACTTGTTCTACTTGCTAAGGAGTTGCTGTTACTGTGCATTTTAGACAAAAAGCTCAGGTGTGGGTTGCAGTTATTTGTGGAAGTACTGTTCTGTATACCTATTGCAATAGTAATTGCAGCTTATTTGGCAATTAACTTTGTGGAAGAAAAACGCTGTTTGGGTGTGCATATACAGAGAGAGAAACTGCTCTTTTTGAGTATGTTAAACTGATATTGAAATGTCTCTTGATACACTGGACTACTTGCTGCTGGTGTCAGGAATGTATCTGAGAAAAGTTTCTTGGATTGCTTGTCTTCTGGCTGAGTTCTTACCTATGTTGAATCCGTGGTGTCTGCTACTCTTATTAAAACTCTGCTCTTAGCAAACTATTCATGTGCTGCAAAAAATGACAAGCTACATTTCTGTCCTGTGGGAAAAGGAGTGCTATTAGAGAGTTTCAGCAAGTTGGTGCAGTGGTATGCCTTTTCTGCTTCACTCCTTGCTCAACAGCCTATGCAAGGTTTGAATCCCAGTGTTTTCTTCACCTGACTGACGATCCACACTGCAATGAGATATTAAGTGCTTTTTTCACTGTTGAGAAAAACTACCTTACTATTAAAGAACAGCAAGAAGGTCTCAGTAACATAAGCCAATCTGACAAGTAATACTCTGCTAAATAGTTTTTCTCACAGTACAGGCTTTTCTTGTTTTGTGACTCTTCAAATGAAGTTTCAACATAATGAAACTCAGACTACAGTCAGTGTTCAAGGCAGTGTTTTGCAGTATTGTTTTTATTGTCTCAATGAACAGCACAAAAGGCGAAACAGCTCCTTGCCCATCCAAGCAAAAGGTAAAAACTTGTGTGAGCGATGTGGAATAGCAGCTTTTCCTTCTAGAAGATTCAGTGGATAATTTTTCTAGTTGTTTCTGTTGAATCCTGTTTAGCTCAGGACAGCAGTCTGCAGTGTTAACTACACTAGCTAGTTTAAAACAAGTACCAAAGGCTACTGAGCCATGACAGCATACCAGTTCTGTAAGGGCTACTTAATATTACTGAGAAAAATGCCATAAATTAGTCTTAGATGATCTTTGAGGTCTTTTTCAACCCAGGCCATTCTATGATTCTATACTTAATTAACACCACCAGGGGTGGGCCACTCCTTCCAATTCCAGCTAGTTTGGTTTCCTCAATATTGTTATAGTTTGTGGTGCAGGTTCTGTTGGAAACAAGCCACGTCTTCATTTGAGTGGCCCGGTATCTCTGGTCTGCTCTGTGATTCTGTATTGTTTTCACTTATCCTTTTCCTGCATGCCCTAGCTAGCTTACATACTTGAAACTGAAGTATGAGCACCATTCTTGTTAGTATTTTAAACATGAATTTTTAGTTTCTCTCCTTCAATGTTACTATCACTGATCATCTTACTTTTTCCTTTCATCTTCTAGACACAGCATCAATATGTTTTAGTATTTTTGAAGTTCAGCATTCTAGCCATCCCTCTGGATTATCTGGTAGCTGTACGTGTCACACTTAACTTTTAGATGTAGTTGTATTGACTGCTCTCAAGATCTTTCTTCTGTGTACTTAGTTATATAGGTTGCTCCAGAAAGTAATTCCTTCTATTTATTTCCATGGAGATGACAACAGCTACACAGAGCACAATAACATTATTTGATAGAGCAAATTCTCAACTACGAAGTACTATTTTTCAATGTCATTGCTACCCTTGGTTGTGCATTTTTGCATGTGATGAACAGTAGCCTGCATGCTGTGCTGGTAAAAAAAAAATCTGCCATCAGCATAGGTGACCCACTGCCAGCACTGCTGAAATGCACCACCCACTGCCTTGCTGCACTCACATCCACTGTTTGGTCTTCATAAATGGTCAGCAAGCACCAGTGGGTGTCAGTGGGGGCCATTTTCTCCCTGTGGAGGAATTCACTTCACCCCTTTGCTCCATCCACGCTTCTGTGTCAGACGCCATTTTGTCGGTGCCCCTCTGCTGCTGTCTGTCCCCCAACAACCAAAGGCAAAGGTAATGGAATTCTGAGGGAAGGTTCAACCCCTGCTGCTGTACCACTAACATTCACTGTTACCATTGGAGCAGGCCTTGTGTTTTTGAGTACAGAATGTGTAGGATGTCCCTACCCCTTTATCTGCCACAATTTATCTGTAGCACTGTGTGTAACAGAAATCAAATCTGTAACAGTGAGATATTACAGCACAGGAAATGCAGAACCAATAAATGACTTTCGGTACCCTGTTGATAGACTTGATGGAAACTCTGTAGGACTGAGACTGATTACACTTTAGTGCATGAGTTACATTTTCATGATTCATTGCACTGTCAAATACTGGTAATGTTATTTATAAAGTCTAGCCACTTTTCAGCATCTACTATTAATGCTACTTCAGCCAGTGAAGCCACTAATGCTAGTCATATTGATTCAGAGAGCAAAAGGTTTGTCTTGTTGTTAAGGAGGGTGGATATATCTGTATTGCTTGATGGGACTTCAATTTTTGATTCCAAATAGCAATATGTTTTCTTCAGCCTAGCTGCACACTGGAATGGTCACTCATCCAAACCAACTGGATCAGGTGCTCTCTGCTGAAGAGGCAATGAGGTCTCTGTGCAGACTGCATAAGGAGTTATTTGAGGAATGACTGAATACATACATGCTCTGTGGAGCATGCAAGCATGCAGATTGCCCACAGTGGTGAACCTCACCTGATCCAAGGCTTTTTAACACATGCTTAAAAATGGATATTTTCTCTTGCTGCTATTTGAGTGACTGTGACATGAACTGTAATGCAAGTCCCATGCTTCACTTACTAATTACTGCTGTAATATAAGGCTCATGAGAATGAGCTGCATTCAAACTATAGTCTGGTGTGGTCAGGTATGGATTTGTTTTATTAAGTAGGGAAATAGTCTGGGTGCAGTTCAGTAAAGCTAGTAAAATGACTGTCATGGTAGCAGGAAGATGACAGCTTTTCAGCTTTAATTTTTTGTTGTTGGTATTTTAGATGGTACTTGAGACATTAGATGTGATAACAGTTGTAGTGGTGGATTCTGCAGGACAGAAATAGTGGACCTTGTAACTGGCTGAATCTTAGGTCTGAGATAAACCCCTCTGAGATGCAATGGCAGTCTCTGAGTGTGGTGGGTCTTGGGTTTTCCCATGCACTGTGTCCCATAGCATATGTGCATACTTGTATGAATGCTGTTTAGCAGTCTGCTACTTGAGCCTCCAAATTCTCTTTTTCACATTTGCTCTTTGCTGCCACTCTGAGTGGAGCAAGTGCCCTTATACATATATATAATAAGCTGACTTAGAATTCCAAATCCCCTTTCAAAAATTCATCTTGCTAGTCTTTTCCTTGCTGATCCAGTTCCCTCTGGAGCTGGATTGAATCAGCAGGTACAAACTTTGCCCTTCTCTCCTACATCCAGGTGAAAGGTCTATGTTGCAAGGAAAAAAAAAAAAAGCTAAAGTAACCCTGCAACGTGTTCTTCTGTGCAGCATGTCGCTTACTGCTCAAAAGTAAGGCTTAATCCTGGGCTACTTGTCACTAGAATGAGCCATAGCAGCATGGGGTCCCAGATCTGTGCCCCTCGAGACTTTGGAGACAGCTTTGCTTTCATCTTGGTTGTGTAGTGCTTTGGGCAGCAGCCCAAATGGGCCTTTGCCTCATTCCATAGATGAACTTTAGTTTTTTCCAGGATGAACTGCTGTCAGATCTTTGCTAGCATCAGACCGTGACTGAAGAACCAGGATTAATTTCCTTGACATAAATCAAGTGCTTAAGGTGTTTGAGGTGCTTAGGAGCTTCTGTGATTCCTTGCATGCAAAAGCAGGAATCATCTGAAAAACTCCTTTCAAGCAAGTCTGAAATGTTTCTCACACCTAAACAAAACTGCAGTAAGATATTATGTAATGCTCCATACTGAATGGGCTGCTAGTGAATTGAGTGTAGAGGGATAGTCATCAAATGCTGTCAGTTGCAAGAGAAAGGTAAGCCATCTTTAGTAAGCGTTGCCCCATGTACATCTGTACCAGGCCTCCAGCAAACAGGATATAGGCATGACTGTTTCCTAGGAGGTTCTACAGGAGAATTGGGCAGTGTTGTTCCCAACAAGTGCTTCCAGGGTTTGAAAAATTCTCCATTCCTGGGAGTAGTGCTTGTTGCTAAGAGTCCAGCACTATACTTACTATACTCTTACACTTGGAATAAAACATCCATTTTAAAAGCATGAAAGCCACTGTTTTAACCTGGCAATGTTGGTACACATGGGTGGTGAACAAAGGTGTTGGCATCATGTGATAGTGCATTGAGGATACAGAATGCAGAGCAAAGATAAATTTAGGTCCTATGCTGATAAATGATCTGTATTTTGTATTCTGTTTTTTTTGTTTGTTTGTTTTTAACAAGAAATTGGTACAGGATCCTGCAGAGCAGGGAGGATGTGTTTCTCAAGTTCCCTCTATCTCTAGAATATGGCATCTCTGGTTTTGAATCCCTGAATTGAGCAGTGACCGTAGTAAGACCTTTAGATGCCACTTAGTGGAACAAAGTCACTGTCACTCATGTCTCCCTTCCTCACAATGGTTCAGACACAGGGAGGGCTGTGCAGCCCTTCTCTAAAGACAAAGCGTTTCTCATGTCTATCAGTGCATTGAAAGCTTTCCCTTTCACACTTACTTGAACGTTTTTATCCCAGGAAGGTTAAAGTTCATCACTTTCCCAAGAAGCTCCTACACAGACTGTTTACAGCTTAAAATTTTGAACAATTCTGTCTCAGATGCAGCTGTTGAGCATTTCTGCCCTTGCAAAGTGGAAAGGGATGTACTAAGCTTCCCCCAACTCCCCCGTGTCTTTAGATTGTGATTATTATCTCACGTCTGCAAACAGCAAAGCTGGGACGAGATGTTTTATAAAACTACTGTTTTCTGTTTTTAAATCTCAATGTTAGTGGCTCTTTCAGATCTGATATGTAAAATTCCTTCTGATTTAAAAAAAAAAACAAAGCAAAACCCTAGGATATTTGTTCCCTCACCCCCCACCTCACTCCTGATATCTCTGTACACTCTTCATCACCAATAAGCTATATGGAAATTTCTAATTCTCAGCTGTTTGTTACATTCTAAGCCCAGTTCTGTTTGCCTGCTGATTTTGGAGGGTTTTGTTTTTTCCCTTGTAAATTTCAGTTATAACAAGTCAAATTTCTCCTGGTTTTGCTAAAAGATAGCTGGAAGCCCTGAATGATTTCTATTTAGAATTTTATCTCTAAAGCAAGGATGTACTCTAGTCTTTAGTTTATGCCTTGGGTCAAAATACAGTAAATCTGGCTTTTGAACCGCGTGCCAGACAGAAATTGCTGCAGCTGTGTGACACGCAGCAGCGGCAGCCTGTAAATTTGCTCTTAACTTTGCACCAAGCAGCTCTGTGCCAGGTCAGGTGTCTTCTGTCCTCCAGCAGCTGGTGGAAGGACAGGAAGAGCACTACCATGTATGCTGGCTAATTGGACAGAAATATGATTACCTGTCCATGCCAGAAACAGATCCAGTTGGCACTGTGTGTCATCTAGCACTGCACAAATCTGAGGGTAGCTGTGACCTTGAGCTTCTCTCTGCCAAAATGGGAGTAGGCCCTTGAGAGTAGGTAATTGCTAACAAACACTTTGAAGAAAAGTACTTTTCCCTTCCCAGTGTTAGTTTTTTCTTCAGTGTCAGTGGGCTATTGTCAATTTGTTAAAAGCACACTAACTTGCAGGACCGCAATTCTCACTCCCCATCCAAAACCTGTTCTATGAGAGTCCTCTTTCCCCTAAAGAAAAATAAAACAATCAACCCAGTCAATCCCTGCAAGCTCCTAGCAATCATTTACTTTTCAGAAGCTTGACGTGGCCTAGCATACCAATTTCATCTCCTTCTTTAAAAATAAAACAAAAAAACTAAAGCAACAAGTAGGTGAGAAGAATATTTTAGAGATAGATCTGAAGGGAAATGGTAATGGTACAACTCTCAGCCATTCTCTTCTCTTTAGCCCTACTACAGTGAGCATGCCCGAATCCACAGCTGTGCTATTAAAAACACCTGTGATGGGCATTCTAATTAATTTAGGAAACTGGTGAGTGGTAGTGACTGATCCTAATCATGTTGTTAGTTCTGTTTTGTAACAGCTAACTCTGATTTACTTCTGAGGCTTGGCAGCTCGCTCCTGCCTCTGAGCCCACGATAACAAAGAGATGTGGATCTGAGGGGTGAAGGCCGAGCTAAGAGCAGCACCTTCTTGTTTTCCTTGCTCATTAGTGCTGAGTGATGTTTGTGCTTTAGGGCGCGTGAATTATTAGTAGCTGTGTGGTTGGAGAGCAATAAAGCAAGGGAAGAGAAGGTGTTTTGAGCAGCAGAAACTCATTTTTGAGGATTGGCTATTTGTTCTGTACTGTTCAGAATTATTGCCAGCCTACACTGAAGGTTAACAACATTTCAGTGCAGTAGACTCAGTTTATGTACTACTGATAGAGAGTCCCCTGGGTTCCCAAAGTCTGCAAAGGTAAGCGAGCCAGCACTGATACAGCCAAGAGGATACATAGTGCTATAGAAGCCAGCATATTAGTTACCCACCAGTGCTTACATTAGGTGTTTCTGAACACCCAGCCAGGTTCCTGTCAGGCACCACCTGATGCCTGGCTTGTAACGAATCTGCTCTTGGCATCTGTGTGTTTCCACTTAAATTGCATATCGTAGTGAGAGCTGCAATCAAGTATCTTCATCCATAAAATTACCTCTGGAAAGGAGCCCTGGACTTCAAAGGCACCCCTTCAAGGAGCAAGACGAGTACAAGGTAAGAGCTGATGCTGTTAACATCATATATATGTGATCTGCCAATGCTGTGGCTCAAGTATGCTGGAATTATTCTTGGTATGAAGTTCAAGCAAGAGTCTTCAAGGAGGTGATACTCAAAACCTCCAGTAGCCACTGTGTTCCTGATGTTGGTGACTGCTCTGTCTATTGTAGAAGTGATTGATTCATTTCTTTCTCTCAGCTGAGTACTTGCAAACAATGCCAGAAGCTACCTGTCTGTAGCAATGGTCCTGTAGAACTTGGCAGAAGGTCCTTTCTTTGCAATTGAGTCCTAACTGTGTTGGCTGAGCCCCCAGGATCCTTGTTGTTACCAGTCTAATACTGCTTTGTCTGACCAAGGTTTTCCAAGGGGCTTGTGGGCTATTAATGGTATATGCAGCAGCTGAAATCTGTTTTGTTCCTTAGTGGGCCTCACTGCACTAGCAGGCATCTTATAATTGCATATTCAACCAGGCTTTCCTGTTCTTCTCCTTAATTAATACCATGGTAAAAGGGCAATAATGTACGTAACTGAGCCTGGTTTACAAGTACTGTTGGTCTGAGTCACGTGCTTCTAACTTTTGAAAATTTGCTTCTGCTAAAGGAACAATAGAATCTCTGTACTTCTTACTAGCAGTCTCATGACCACATTGCTCAAATCCGGAATCCATCTAGGAGAGCAGCAGGTGTGAACCTCAGTTTGTTTGTATTCTGTTGTGATCTATGTGGGAAATGACTCCAGTCTTTCTTACCCGTCTTGTTTAATGGATAGAAGATGCCTGCTGGCTTCTTATGATCTAGTAAGAATTTCTAGAGATAACAGTTGTAAGTCTGAAATTGTTCAGCATGAAATATTTGTTGTCACTTGTGCAAAATGAAGTCTTACCTTGCGGTGCTTATTCAAAAACAGCTCAGTAACGTTATTGCAAATTTGCTTTAATTAGTTTGACTCTATTTACATATTAGCCATAGGCTGTAAGTGGGTAATTGGGCTCCCCCCTTTGCAAAGCAGCTGGCAAAAGCGTGTTCTTCACTGTCTGCTAACAGCTGCTTGTGTGTGAACCCATCCAGAGCACTAGCAGCACAGGTAGTGCCACAGAGGTAATCTGCTGATTGTGGACGTGCTGTGAAATCAGTTTACTTGCCATAGCTGTGTGTGCCACTGCTGCCATGGCCCTACTTGTTGCTTGTCACCTCCTCAGCAAAGAATGGTAGTCAGGGTGGAGGTAGAGCCTTATCAGAAGTGTCTATCAGAAAAGCATCTCAGCCAGATACACCGGAGTTGAGTTTAAGTATGCCTGCCCCTGGAAAGGATCTGTTTTAGTTTCACCTGAAAATTAAATGATTTCTTGAATGCTTCAGTTTTGTTACCAAATAGCTACCAAGCTGGAGAGGCAACATTATTATTAAGGCAATGCCCTACGTTTGACCTTCCTGCTTTTCGTACTGCCTGGAATGGATGACACTGAAAGGGGTGTTTTAAGGGAGTGTGTGTGTATTTCTCGATATTTTTGTTTTATTTCTGACAAGTGCTGACACACTGATAGAGCAAGCTGCATAGATATGGCTTATTAACTACTTATCAGCAAGATTCTTCACCATAAAGCACAGAAACTGAATTATGAGAAAACATTGCTGTTGCTTTTCCATTTCTTATCAGCCTAGAGTTAGCATGTGGGAACCAAATGCTACAAGAATGGGTAGATTTGGAAATATCTGTAGCCTTTTGCAGTTGTAACAAACAGGAGAAAACTTGACTTGAAAAAAAAAAAAAAAAAGATAGGAAAGGAACCAGTTTCCTGAATTTAACAGCAAAAATATGAAATGCTTTGATGGGGGAGATACAGTAGTCACCATCTGTCTGTCAGCTGATGCAGACCATATGGTCTGTGTAGGCAAAGACAATCCATAAAAGGATTTCAAGGTAACCAGGACTGGGTACTGCAGTGTCTTGTGTGAGGCTGTCTGTGAGGAGTCTTAGCAGAATCCCTATGTCATATACTGTTAGAAGAGTTGCATCTTAGAGATTTATTTTAATTCAGATCGCTTGCAAAATATTTCAATATCTGCTGGTTGATTAGTTCTCTTTGTATTCAAGCAAATACATTAAATCCTTCACACTTTAGGTTTGCTCTTATGCAGTATGCAAGGATCTGTTGTTGTTGTCTGACAGTTGCATTTACAGTGCAGTTAACTAATTGGAGGCTATTGTGGACTCTTGGCACTGTCAGTTCAGACTTGGTCACAGGACACTGTCGTTGACATCCTCAGCCTGTGTGAGTACTGCTGTTAGTACAGTGTAGTGCCTGAAATGACATTCAAGTTCCTGCAGTTCTTCTGAGCCTCTGCTGATGGGAGCTGCTAAGAGCCCTAATGCAGATGTGCAACATGGTAACTTGGGCAAGCATAGGAAAGACAAGTGTGCTGTGTGTGCAGGAGGACAGAGAGGGCCTGCAGCAACTTTTATTTCATTCTGGAATCAAGAAATGAGAATACGATAACGCAAGTACCTTTGACTCTCACCGTGCTTAATTTCTGAATAGAGAGAAGTGGCACAAAGTACTTAATGATCTCTTGCAAAGTATAGTGCTGGTTGGAAGCATTCCTAAATGCTGGACTAGCAAGACTGCTAGAGCTGTAACCTATGAGGTGCAATGGACCTGCTCAGCACAGCTTCTCCGCAGAGGCTTTGTTGTAGCACAAGCACATTAGAAGTAAATGGAAAGGAACCCAGCCAAATCTGTGCCAGCTATCCCAGAGCTGCAGAGGCTGTAGATAATCAGAGACTGAAAAGCCGGTGGGCAGGAAAGGATCAGCTGGGTGAACAGAGAAGTTAAAAGGAGAATGCACTGAGGGCACGTCTGTGCAGACTGCATGTGGAGGCAACCAGCACTTCTTTCCCAGGATCAGGGCAGGGCAGCACTGCTAGAAAGCTTTTTTTAAACATGAAAAATCCCAGCAAGGTGTCAGAGAAACCATCCAATTGAGGTAAAAGCAGGCCTTGGGCTCTTTATCTGCCCTCATTTGGCTGTCCCAGAATCCAGTGCAAACAGAGCCATGGATGAACTTGTGATGTAGAAGCTATCTGCTTTCTGAGAATGTGTGCTTCCTGCTCTTAGCTCAGCCCTCAGAAACAGTTGCATGATGTGTGCAGTGAGAAGAGGGAATCCGTGGTGGAGGTCATGGCTGCTATGGTGGTAAGGGTTGCTCGCAGGCTGACTGGAGGTGCTCCTCCATCCTGGACAAGCAGAATTAGCTTCTTTTTCCTTTAGCATAGTCAAGTTCTAAGCAGGGTTTTTCTCCCAGATTCTGATGGCAGCAGTGCTGAGAGTGGAAAGCACCTTTGTGAGAAACCTGAGTCCTCGTCCTGCTGAGATGAAGACAGCTTTTTTCAGACAGTGTGAGCCAGAAGTTGTTGAGAGGAGAGAGGATCGATGGGAAGGAAGATGAAAGCAGTTATTTCCTGACTGGTAAATGTAGAGGGCAATATAATGGGTTGTTCTTGGTCGGCTGGAGCAGACCTTGTATGATGTTTGTTTTCAGTAGAAGAATATTTTCAAAGTCTAAGGACTGAGGCTACGCTTCAGCAAATCTTTTCAAGGTAAGACCCTGGCACAAAGCCTCGCTGCCCATTCCTTTCAGCTGTCCACCAGCCATTGTCATTTTCTTCAATGACAGCTACAATGTCTCCTTCGTTGATGTCCAGTTCATCCATGTTCTGCAAGGGGACAGGGAAAGGAAATGTTGTTAACCTGAGCATGCAGGAGGGACCCACATGTCTTGTGGGTTTTTGGTTTTTTTTTTACCCTGTCTTTCATCAAGAGTCTGTCAGTGTCCTCTTGATTGGGAATGAGCCTAAAATACCAAACAGTGGAGGATTAAGCACCTACTGAGCTGCCTATTTCCTTAAGATCCTCAGAACGTTCCCTAGCCTCCTGTTGTCTCCTCCTGAGTAACCTTTTTTATCATAAGGGAAGGATGGAAAGGGTTAAATGTGACTGTCCCAAACCAGCCAGCCATGAACCTTCCTTACTCTACAGCTGTTGCTCAATTGAACAGTGCAAGGCTTAATTTCTGGCAGAGATAAAAACAGTATCTCTATAAATCCAGCCCATAAATAAGACTCTTGGTTCTCTTAATAACAAACAGTGGTGACCAGTGGAGGAACTTTTAAGCCTACAGATTAAACTGTGACAGTCCTTTTGGCAGAGACTGATGGTGTGGCAGGAGTCGATGTGAAGAAGAAAGTATTTTTAACCAGTCTTGAGAAAAAATATAGAGGAAAGAATCATTTTATGGATTTGGATGAAATTATAACAATCATAATATGGAAAGCGAGAGCAGGTGTCCTACATGCTGTATGTTTTATTTACACCACTCTTTGAAACCTGTGGCTGCTGTGAAATAAAATATTCATTAGATGCATCAAGGGCCTGAGCCACTGTGTCTTGGTCCTTTTTCTTTCCATTTTTGGTGTTTTAGAAGGTAATCTGCATGATAGGAATAATGATGTCTCTCTCTCAGAGTTCATCTACAGGTGAGGAGTCTGTGTTTTTGAAGCTTAGTACAGTGGTTTGCCCTCTAATACTGTAATCTTACTAATGGTATTATGCTGAGAGAGGTCTGAAGCCAGTGAGAGTTTAATACCCGGGTTAAGGATGCAGGTTGTGGTTTATAACACTCTTTTGGTACACAGGCCAAGTCTGCTGTGATTCTGCAACTTGCAACACTGATACTCTGTCATTTCTGGGGATTCAGTCCTCCCCAGCGTGGAAGAGACCTCAGTTAAAACCAGTGTGTTATACTGGAGCAGGACTCTCCAGACGATGTGCGAGATCACATGGAGAGGAGTTCTTAATCAAGCATCCATCATGTAGTCTGAGATCTGCTATAAAGCTGCAGTAGAGTTTATAAGAGAGATCTCTACCTATTTTCTTACTCAGGGAGGACATTTCACAGAAAATGTAAGTTCAGAATGCTCAGTATTGCACATCTGGCCATCATCACCAAAATAAAGTTTTCCATGTGTCCTTAGGAGATTGCAACAGCTCAGGACCAATTTAGGCAAGCGTAATTACTTGCAAAGAGACTTATTGTTTCATCCTGGGCAGAGCACGGTCCAGTGATCTGTGCCAGCAGCTCTAGGTGCCCTCCTCTGAAAAAGGAAGGGAAGCTAACAGCTCCTTTGCACAGTTAATGCTTTCAAGATGTTTAGATCAGCATTCGGTTTTAAATCTGACACTGTATGCAGTATTTAGTTTGAAGCCTTTGTTTACCTGGGCTGTGTAGTCATAAAGTACTCTGTAGTCCTGTGATGATGTAGTTCTTCCATGTTCATTTACAAAAATGTCTGCGTAGACCCCATCTGTTTTCTCTGCTTGTGGAGAGGGGGGAAGGAAAAACAGAAACAAAGGGTTCAGTTGCTTATAAATGCATGGGATCATATGCAAGAGTTCACAAATACAAGGGTCTCTGTTCTCTCTCTGTCTGGAGGTGTACGTGTATAGAAAAGCTGCTGTGAACTGTAGGTAAATTCTCGCACAAAAACTATGTGCCATTGATTGGGTGACAGTGCAGCCATTGAACCTTCTGGGAGGTCAGAAGCATTAGCTTCATCCAGGTTAGGAAAAATGTTACCCCGCTAAAGCACGATCACAGTAGTGCAAAGAAGGAAGTACTGTGAGTAAATTGGTTTAAGATGTTTGCTACTGGAGATGTGGAATTCTGGCAGTGCAGTGATTCACACAGGGCTTTTCTTTTTCCTTTGAGAAAAGTGGAAAATACTGTGTTGGTGTGGTGGGTCATCAGACATTTTTCATTAGTTCATGTAGTTTCCATTTAGCCATTTGTCACAGATAGGACTTTTCTGAAAGAGATTTTAAACTAGCTTGACATAATTAAGGAAAACTCCTGTCATTCAGGAAAAGGCAGAGCTAGCCCTGTTGAAAAGAACCACCTGGGTCTCTTCTGCTGTTTTTGTGCTCGTGATGTAACCACAGTGGTAAAATGCAAGAACCAAAGCCTTGCTGCTGTGGATGCTGTTGTGCTGACACAGTAGTCCAGGACTGCTCTTGTGTATTTCCCAAGCACACCTTTGCTTTCAGAAGGGCTGTGTGGGGAAGAGAATGGCAGTCATGGTGTCAGCAGTCCAAACCTTCAGGGCTGGCTAAAGATGAAGGGGAGGGCAGGCTCTAATTGCATGCTCATAACCTGGTCTGTCAGCCCAGGTGAAAACACTGCCTTAGGAGGTTTCCAAAATGTGATGGCTACGGTGTGCTAAATGAGCAGCAAAGTCTACTTGGGCTCCACACAATATCTGAGTGAGAGATGGGCAGCCAGCAGGGCTCTTTCTGCAGTTAGAGGGAGATTATCATACCAGGCTTTAGCGTAAGGTGCCACCACAGATGCTGTTTACTTAGATAAAGTCGAGATCTGCTGTTTAATCCAGCATTTGATGTAATATTGTTGTTTATTTTGGTAAGTTTTTCCATATGTGGTCGTTATACAGCTCTGCAAGAGGCTAAATACCTTCAGGCTGTGTATGTATGTGGATGCTGCTGCATGCTGAGTTAAGACGGCTGGGGTCTGGCAGGTCCAGCTGGTGCCTGATAGCTCCGGAGAGGCTCTGAGCACCAAGTGCAGCAAGTGGGGTAGCTGCAGCCTCATTACTGGACATCTGAGCAGGCAAGGCATGCCTTGCAAAGGAAGTTGGCCTGAGTACGTTTAAAAGCTGTTTTAAAAGAACTTTTTGATTTCCTGTAGGCAGCAATCTCAGTTCAGATGTTCCCGGTTTAAATGAATAAAAAATGCTGTAAGCTGCTGCTTTCTGCATGGTCAAAATACTGTTTTAAATGTCCTACTGATAAATGCCTGACTGCAAAGGTTGTGATAAGGCAGTCCAAGTGTGAAATGAGATGAATATTTGTATTCATAAGGCATGAGACAGATGTGTTAAAGACTTTAGGGAATCCCTTGTGCTTTTTAGAGGTAGCATACCCAACGTTAGGAGAATACTATTATGTATAGTAAAACTGCATTGGTCTGAAAGCACGGTATACCCTTGCCCAGATAGAGGTCTTGAAGTTGTTACGACCCTAATGTTATATGGATTATTTAGTACTTCAAACTGGGAAATTTGAGCTGAATTTGTTTTCAATCTGCTCGTACTCTTGCCTGACATCATGTGAACGTGTGCTGTAGAAGTTCTGCTCTGTGTTAAAGCTGGATTTAGCAACTGATGTTATACACATCTGGTAAATTTACTTCTGGTGAGGCATACCGAAAGGAGGGGCTGAAGGAATGACTCTTTCAGCATTGTTTTTGCTGCTTCCATGCAACAGTCCAGAGAATCTGCAGAACCAAGAGAAGTCAATGACAAAATGAGTGACCAGGACATTTCTTACAAGTCTCAGCTGTCAGACTCAACCTTCCCCCCATGTGCTGCAGTGCTGCATGGATATCATCTCTTCCTGCGGCCATCTACTTTCCTTTGTCTATAAATATTCTTATCTTGAGTTAAAGTAAATTCTAAACAAAACCTCAGAAAATTTACAAGAGAATAAAATTCCTTTAAGGAAAACTAATGCAATTCTGGAGGGTTTGATTTTTCAGCTGGTGTATGGTCATAGTTTCAGGAAAATGGATATCTAAGCTCAGCAATTTCTGAGCAACTGAGACTGAGCCTCTCAAGGCTGTTTGCTCCTGCAGAGCACAGTTGTATTCTAATTGGCCATACAGTTGTCTTCTGTAATTGCAGAGGCTGCAATGTTACAATTCATTATTATATAAAATCTTGTTTCCAACCAAAAGCCAAATATTGTGTGAACCTTATCAGCTCGCTAACAACCCCGGACCACATTTTAAATGAAAGATCCCATCCCACTCTTTGTCTTTGCCGTATAATAAGGCTTGTCAAAATATTAAGCTCTCTTGCTTTTAAATACGATGCCATTCCTGCCATGAATTAGCCATTTTGGTATAAAATATTTAAACCAATAGCTCTACCATGCTGTTCCGCTGATATAACTGCATTCATGTTACTATATTTACCAGCCTAAATGGATTAGAAAAACATCTCCCTTATCATCACAGTTATTCCACTAAGTATTTTTTCCTTTGGTCTAGAGACAGTAGCTCTTTGTTCTGCTCAGCTGGGCGTTGCAATGCACTAAGCCAGGAGGTTTTGCTGAAAAGGACAGCTTTCCCCAGCCTTGGCTCCCAGCAAGGCTCACCTTTGCCCTCCCTTGATGGGAGCTTTTGATGCTGTGTGCCATGACTCACTAGGAAAGAGGAAATAAGTGTGAATGCTCTCCGTTGCCAGCTGACTAATTGTTTTATGAACTTGTTCTCTTGTCTCTCTTCCCACTAGGCCAAGGCAAAATGGTTCTGACTCCAGCTTTGACAGGTTTACTTCTTCTCTCGAGTTAACTTTTATTTATATGCAGCCATTTCTTGCTACAATGAAGGGCTTTTCAGGTCCCATTTACTGTCACAGAAGCATGGAATCACAGAATGGCTTAGGTTGGAAGGGATCTTAAAGATCATCTAGTTCCAACCCCCATGCCATCATCATGCACTGAGAAATGCTACTTCTGGGAACGAAAGTCTAGCACTCACCTCTTCATCATCCCACAAGTCTGAGTTGGGCTGTTGCTTCTGTTTGGTTCTCTGTCATAGTAGTTCTCATATCCTATTGCACCTGCAATACGGCAAGAAAAAAAAGTGATGTTCAATCAGGCAAAACCTTTTTCTCTCAACCAGAGTACAGCCATCAGTATAGCAGTTCAGGAACTGCTGGAAGAAGCAGCAGCATAAGATCCATTTGCACTTGCCAGTAACGTGTTTGGAGCAGCTCAGGAGGATGTAGGTGCTTGACAAAAGCCATTCAAGTGATTGCATGTGGATGCACTCTTGGTAGAAAGGCGTTCTTAACCTGGCACAAGCACAGTCAAGGTCCTGAGGAACCACTGCAACAACAGTGAGTAACCCTAATTCAGAATGCAGTTTAGCACATGACTGTTTCCTCTGGTTTTTTATGAAGCCCAGACTTTATGGGTTGCAGAGCATGGTCACTGTGAGCCCATGACCGTGTTCCTGATACAGTTGGTGGCAGTGTATTTTTTTTTCCGTAACACATTGAGCTGAGTATTTCTGTTGGAGCTGGGCAAATTTCTGAATATCTCTGGGAGCAGCAATAGCAAGAAATTTCCTGGTCTATGCTTGTGCACGGCTTCATATCTTTTGTATCTTCACCTCCACCTCCTGAGAGCTGATTTGCTTTTTACTGCTGCTTACTACAGCGATAGTTTTTCTTGTCTTGAACACAGTTATGTTACAGTCCTTTCATTCTCCCCTATGGTGTGGTTGAGGGTGAAATTGAGCTTATTTACAAATCTAGCTTTCCAGATGAAATAGTTACAGATGGATTTATTTTTCATCTTATAGCTGCCAGTGCAGTTGCTTAGAGCTGGTGGTCAGGCACCCTTCCTGCCTTCTCAGTGTGAAAGCCAAACAAATACGAGTCAAATCTGATTTGGAAGCCCTGATAGCCTATTATCTCAGTTCTGATACCAGGTAATTAAATAAGATTTTGAACTTAGACTAAAGACTGTGTTGAAGTTTTCACATTGGATTAGCCAAGACCATAAACAGAGCAGGCACGTACAATAGTGAGTGCAAAGAACTCCTACAACAGAAGCTCACAGTATTAAAGGATTTTTATTTTTATTTTTTACCATTTTAAGAGTCTGCATTTCTTACCCTTCCAGATTTTCTCCTGCTGTAGTTTCTAGCCTGTAATTCGTGCCATGACTAAGTAGAAGAGAGAGCAACAGCATCATGAAACCTAAAGGTTTGGTCAGGATGAAGATCTACCTCTACACAATGCAAAACCACACGTGGATTTTTTCCCCCTGCACTTTGCAAATAATAAATGAGATGAACAGCTGAACAGTGCTACTGTGCAAACTCATTAGCAAGAGCTGTAGAGGTACTAGGGTGTTACTTCCAGAGCATGTCACCTTCTAGAAGGTGGCAAAAAAAACCTGAAACAGCAACAACAAAAAGAAGCCAAACCAAGAGTCAGTTGTTTCTTTGCATTTCATAAAGCTCTCAAGAGTTTCTCCCACCTATTTCTTATTAGAGATGAGTCCTGACATAGCCAAGAACTGTTTGCAGAAAATGACCGAGGTGACTGCAGAATGAGAAATCTCCCATGAGGAGGGGAGAGAGGGAGCCAGCCCAGCTGAGAATTACAATTCTTTGTATACAATTGCAAGGTGCATTTTCACTGACAGGAAACAGAACTGTAGTTTTTCCTAGATCAGTGCTCTTGTAGCACTCAAACTTCAATCCCCTATGAGAAGAGGAATAAACTGTAGCAGCAAAATGACATCCAAGCACAAGCATCAGTGTATTAGTTAAAAAAAAATAAAAAAAAATAAAATTCTCTAAGTCCTGATTCTTAATTGTCATGGGTGTAATGAGAAAAGGCTAAGCAGTAAACAAGCCTTAAGTAGCTCAGTGCTGGATTACTAGCAGCATCCAGTCCTGCTGAAGAAGTTGCCAGTCTGCTACTGCTGCCAGATCTGGGCTCTAAGCTGCTCCTGTCAAGATTATGCCATGGGACAGGGCACTTGTACTACTGATGTTTGCACCTATAAGATCCCTAGCACGGAAGGCTTTTGTCAAGATACAATTTTCTTATAGCAGTATGGCTTATTCTGTGTTCTGAATGGAAGTAAGCTCTCTTGTGACTCCTGAGTCAACACTGAGGGGGTTCCTCTTTGGCGTCTCAGAATAGCGTTACAGCAGATTGCATACGTCTGCAGTCTGTGTACACAGATCAAAAAAACAAAGAAATGGAGGAAGAGATCTTTTCAGAATAGAGATCTATCATCAGCTGATGATGAGATGAAATAGGGAATTTTCTGTTCTTTTACAAAGGCTGTGAATCTTTGTTTGCTGCAGGCAGTGCAGGCATTCACTCAGTCTGTAAATATCTGATACTGCTTGTTGAAGTAAGAAGGTGTGGTTTGTATTTGGTCACTGGAATGTAAAATGACCTAATTTCTGATGATGTGTTTGGAGAACTCCTATCCTGGAGCAGCAGGTTTTCAATCTACTACTGCTGTTAGTTCTTCCTGTCCTATTCTCCATTTCAGCTCAGAGATTTTGATCAGTAAAGTTGATGAAGAGGCTTCTTGTGGGTTGAGTGGACAGTCTGTGCACTTTACATCACTACTGCATACTAGGACAAAGCCGATTTCATTCAAAATTTTCCCCAGTTGGGGTCGTGTCCATATGCAAACAACTTGTTAAGAGAAGAAAGCGTCATTCCCACCATGGGTGAATGGGTGGTGGGAGCAGAGAATCCTTCCTTTGGCTTTCCCAGTGGAGTGGGCTGCCCAAACACAGGCACAGGCTCATCAGCTAAGACCAAAAGGAATAATTACCTGGAGGTTGTGTTCCTGTCATTTTACTCTTAATGAAGTAGTCTATGTCTGACTCTACGACGCAGTCCTCCAAGCTTACCCGAACCTCTTCATACAGCTACAAAACAGAATTCAAGAATTTAATATTTCAGCTTTCATGTTGAATTAGCTTTTTGATGTTCTTCTAATGCTTTTTCTCTTTAAAACCACTGCAATTGGTACACGTCTGTCCCCCATGCAGACATTCTTGTAAACGCATCTGTTATTTGTGTTCTGGGTATCTTTTCATGAGAGGAGGAATGAGACAGTCCAGGGCTTTTCAATGCAACCGACATATTTATATAGCAAGAGCCAGCCAGTGAAAGTTAAAACTCAGGCATACTGGAATGAGGAATGTGACCCACATTTTTTTTTTTAGGATGTGATCCACAAACCTTCAAATAGGTGGAAAAAATTGAAGGAAAAAGCAAAAGGCCGTTATGGAGTGGTGTATGTTTCATGTCTTCCTGCTCTGAGACTGTAACTGCCTGCCTTTCTGAAGGACGTGCCTAAGCACTCCTACTCAGCTGAGCAATCTGGTATTTGGAGGCACTACCCAACAAAAGAAGGAGGGCAGACATAGTGTTCATCACACATGCCACACATTATCTAAACCCATGTATCTGTTTTGCATCTGGGGAAGAAGGAAGGAGAATGATTGAGAGGACTTCATGGAACATGCCAGAGCTGCACAACAGCCAGTTTGATTGCACATGCAGAGAAGGCCAGGCTAGTGCTGTGCTTCCAAAGGGCTCCTGCAGTTTGTCTTTTGCACGTGGAGCTCCCTGATTTTGGCCCCTACCTCATCATCCTTCACACACTGCATAGAGAGCTGGTTGCAGTGAACCCACAGCGAGTTCCGGAGGATGGTGATGCGGTCACACTCCTGGAGCTGGAAAACCTGAAGCCAAAGAGATGTGAAGTAGTGCCATGTTAGTTGTATTGCAATGTAGCAGATTGCTGTCATGAGGGGTTGTATTTGTGCTAAAGGGAAAGCCAGAAATATCCATCTCTGCCTTCTAAAGTATCTTTCCAGACTTCCTCTTTGGAACTATTTGAGGCTCTCTGAGTTTGCATTTGCTCATTTCTAAGGTTGTTTTCAGGGTAAGATAAGGTGTTTTTGTGTGTGTTTTTTTTTTGTTGGTTTTCTTTTTGTCTCTCTACTCTCTCCCTCATCTGTCTAATTCATTAATGTTGTACAGCTTACTGGATTTGCGGAGAGTGAAAGGGGGAAAACAGGATAAATATGTATTGAGGTGGTGGAAGAAGCAGATAAACTATCTCTGAAAGCTTTAGAAATTGGGTTCTGTTGTTTTATGTTCCAGTGTTAGAAGTAGAACATCGGTTTTTTGTTTTCTATGAGGTGTGAAAAGCTCAGATGCTTCCAGCCATCTGCTTGCATCTCCATTTGCTAGTAATTATGTCCAGAACACCACAAATGTATACAGTATTCAGCAGAATACTTGGGTGTGCTGCCTGCCATCGAATATCTTACTTAAAGATAAAAAGAGTCAATCGAGGGAGAACCAGCTGGTGTTGGGATCAGTTTCTGAGAGAAACAGCTTATTAAGAGAACCTGCAGGGTAGGGAAATTAGTAGTTTGCTGTCCATGCAGAATAAAAAGCCTATGGACACAGCCTACCCCCAGGGGCTGTTCAACTGGGAACTTACCAAGCAAATGATGCCCTTGCAGGAAATGCAGCTCATCAAAGACAGAAACAGAGCGACCTGGGGTTTGTCAAACCCTTTGCATGTTGCAGCTGCATGCTGTGATAGGCACATCTCTCATGCCATCAGCTTGTGCGACTGGCCCGCTTGTGAGCCCAGGCTGCTTGTGCCAAGGAGCACAGCCCAGCCTCACAATGAAGCTTGTCTCAGTGCTTGTACTTGCTAGCTAGGATTTTCAGGCTGTGGATGTCCCATGCTTAGCCACAGACCTTAACACTTCTAGCTTTTGTGCTGTGCAGCCAGAAGTTTGGGATCTTAAGCGGATTTGTTTCGATCAGTGAGCAGTTTAAAAGGTCTCACGAAATCTGCTCCTTCTACCTGCAAGCACTTCTTCAAGGAGGAGTTAGAAGTGCCATTCCTTCATGAGTGGCTGTCGGAGCTAAGCAGTGGGCAGGCCGCAAGCTCTGTGGGCTACAATGAATTTAGCCGTGTGGGAGAAAGTCTTCCAAGTCGTGGAAAGTTTTGCTTGTTTACTGGCTTATTAAGAAGGGGAAATTGTGCATCTTGGGAAAATTAAGGCTTGGCAAAGTTTCCATAGAAAGTTTGCAGTGGCAGCCATGGGACTTTCCCAGTGTTCCCAGGTAGGGAATTTAAGAGGAAGCAGAGAACCAGAAAGCTATTTTATGTAGGAGTAAAACTGGAAAGAAGTAAACATAGCAAAACTGTACTTCAGCAGATGGACAATGTACCTGAAGGATCATTATAACCAAGTGTGTGTCTGATCTGGATGTCAACCAGATGTGAGCTGGCGTGCAAACCTTAGAAACCAAGAGCAAATCTCCTTGTCCATAGCAGAAACAAACCTCCCCCAGCCACTATCCTTCAATGGAAGAGATTAGTCCTCGGCAGGGAGCGAATGTTCTTGCAGATGAAGGTAACATGCTATGTGAAATGTACAGGCTACCTTGTTTGCACTACAGTGATGCTACCATGCTTTTTTGCTTAGTGTGAAAACTTTCTTTTTAATCTGCATTGAACTTGTGATATTTAACAAGCAAAAATCAAACAAGCAAAAGCTGTCCTGCAAGAAACCATTCTGAAAACTTCCTGCAAGACATAATTCGGAGGGAATGTTTGTTTTTAATGGGCTGATTTAGCACTTCTTGTTTCCATTCTGAAATTCATCTTTTAAAAGAAGTGAATTTTCATGTGTTCCTGTTAATCTTCTACTGAAACTACATTCTGACAAAAAGCAGTTGCAAAACAATCTTGGCTATGATAGAGCATCATCATTAGAGCTAGTGTCTAAAGTTCCATTATAGGTGAAAAGTGGCAAGAAATGCAAGGTTGTACAAGTTCATATATTGCTCCTTGCCTCAATCCTCTGCACTTATTCCCTTCCTGTATATTTACTTACACACACTGAACAAACAAGAAACATGGAAGTAACTACGTCTGAATCTGTTCTAGATTCTGTAGTGCAAAGACTCAGTGTAAAGCAAACAGCAAAGCCCTTGAGATAATATTTGAGGACCCAGATGGGTATCTGTAAGTAGGATAAAACAAAGAGCACGCAAATATATTGCTGTAAAGGTCAGTGTTTACCTCACAGGTTTTAATATGTTCCTGTTCCCACTCTGTCCTGGCCTTATCCAGCTGCTCAATGTTCTGTCTGTACACATTCTCTGTAAATACAGACACACACAATAGAAACCCAACAGTTAGGCGAGAAAAATGATAGTCTTCCTCTTTTTCCTCCCATTAGGATTTTCCTGTGGCTCTTACTCTGTCAAACCCCAGGCCTGAAATAAGTCATGAGAATGTGTGAGCTTGAAACTGATAGTCAGCAAGTGTGCATGTGTATATACACACATATATATGGGGAGGGGGAAGGGGAATTATGTGAGATCCCACGAGTCCAGGCCATGCCCATCCTTTGACTCAGCCAGTCAGGTAAGCCATGCAATGTAGTAAACTTCAGTATGAGCAGTGAGTGCCAAGGCTGAGTTCATGAACCAGCGCAGAGGTTTGCCAGCGTTGTCCTTTTGGACAAAGCACATCGAGTGTGTTTCTGGCTGACGGATGTACCCTTGCTGCTGTGCTCATGTGCAGGGAACCCAGGGACTGTGTATCTGGTTTAGGTTGGCTTGGGACAATGAGCGTCACTGTGCTTTCAAACTTGCTTTGAGAAGAGTTTTTTTTCCTGAGTGAAGTCCTTAAAGATGGTCTGCTGTAAAATCTTTAATGACAGCACGAGACTTGCATGTCCACAAGTGAAATTAAGTGTAGCTTTCAGGCTTGCTTTTCTCTTCACCATGGTGTCTTTGGGTAGATGACATCAGGAAACCTGACTTCAAATAGGGCTAGCAACACTTGATTTGATCGATGCTATCAAAATTAGCATGCTGGTTGATCTTTGCTGAGAAAAAAATCAGTTCTATTACAAATAGAGTATCACCTGCTTCATGTGCTGCATCTCTGCATTGCTTGGCTTTGTTCTGACTCTGAAACAGGAAAAGAAAGAAACACTTCAAATTAATTTCCTGCATGTTTTGCTCCTGGCACAGTGTTCTGCTGCCTTCTTCCCTTTCCTCTTACAGGGTTAAGGCTCCAAGTGCAAACGGTTCTTGGCTGCTCCACCTTTATAATCATAGAATCATTCATGTTGGAAAAGACCTTTAAGATCATCTAGTCCAACCATCTGCTCTGTTGAGCATGTGCTATGGAGAAGGAGGGAGCAGAATTTCACAGGTGTAGACATAAGTCCACTGCCTGCAGTGGCAGCTTATATCATCCTATCCGGGGATCCCTGCTGTAGGAGCACACTGCTAGCATGCTGCAGCCTGAACTTTGTGTCTGCTCTCCAGGTTATTTTCTAGAGTGTCCAAAGTGCTTTTCCAATAGGTATTTACAAGCAGAAATGTCAGTTAAAAATATTCGTCTTCCAAGCTCCTCATGCAATGCATATATGACAAGAATACAGCCTTTAAAATACTTTGCAAATGCCAGACTATTTCCCATAACAACTCAGAAGGCTAAAAGCTAAATTCACTCTGAGCAGGGTTTTTGGGGTTTTCTTTTTTTTCAATCTGCAGCTTCTACAAATGAAAATAAGCACGTTATTGACAGCTCTGTACTCCCAGGTCTTTCTGCACAGATGGTGATGACAGTACATTAATGCACAGCTCTAGAAATCAGTATCACACATTCTTCCCTTCTGCCCTTCAAAGCACTGCTCAGGTAGGGGTTCTCATGACCATATTCCTCCTCACAGCTGGCTGGAAAATGTGTGGTAAACTGGAAACATCAGCTTCATTCTTATTTTCTTCCTGGCCCAAATTGTTTGCAAGTGCTGAGTAGAATTAAACAGCTGGCATTTCTTGTGAGGTGCCTCTGTGCATTTCAATTGTGCTGGCGTTTGTGTGGAAATAATGGCAAGGAAGTACCCTGGGATTCCTCTGCATGAAAGGACCTGGGTCAGATTTTGATACCACTGAAGTTACTGAGAGTTCTGGTGTGATTTCAGTAGGGCCAGGATTTCATCCCCCCCCTCTTTATGGCAAAGCTGGACGGTTTAATTCATCAAAGATTAGGGAGCGAGAGAAATAAAATGTAAACTTCTGATGCTGTTTTCAGAGTCTCCTTCCTCCTGCTCCTCGAGATGATTTTTGATCCTTTTTGCTTACACTGCACTTATTTTATCGAGCCAAAGGGAGTTCATTTATTTTGTTTTCTCCATCTGTTCCACTGTAAAATGTTCCCATTAAAAGTTAGCAAATTGTCAGCAACAAGTATCAGAAGATGCAATGAAGGACAGCAGTGCCTTAATTTCCAATGATTTATTTTTGAGTTTGTAAATTTAGATGAAATTAAACTAAGCGTAAGGACAAAAAATGTAGAGAAAAAGATGCATTCTAATGTAAGATACTATGCCTACTAAATGTAAGCAACCAAAAGGCAAAGCTAGCTGCGTGGCATACATCTGACTCGCTTCTTTCTCATGAATGATTTTGGAGAAAAATCTCATTCGGATTGCTTTCATGATTTGTAAAGCAAATAGGTCATAGCCTGGGATAAAGAAAACTAATGGGTTAACTCGGTCCCTCCCTTGGCCCACCACAGGACAAGATCAGGGATGGCAAGTCCAACTGAGTGCTTTGTGAAGGAAGGCCTCCTTGGGAAAGTGCTTCTTCCCATTTTGATTCTAAGGAGTTAATTAGAAGGGAAAGCAACCCCTGGCATCTTGTGGAATGGGCTGTTCAATTGTGTTCTGTTGAACCTGGGAAAAGGAAAAACAGCTTTCTCCCTTTTAAGCATCTGCTGAATAGGTCTGTCTGTCTCAGGTACCTTTTCTGCTTGCTTCTGGTTGCCTGAAGCGCTCATGCGTTCAAAGGACTGCTCGGCCTCATCCGCCTCCTTGCACTTCTGTTCGTAGCTCTTCTTTGACTGTATCCAATTGAAATGAAATCACATGTGAGGCTTTGGGTTAGGGAAAAGGCTGGGCTGTCTCAAAGCTCCTACAAACTGGAGTTGCTCATCTGGGGGAACCAATCAGCACCCAAGTTTTGGCCAAGGAGAGAATTCCCTGTGATGCCAGGAGGAGATGCTTATTAAAAATAGCACTGAAAAGTTGTAGCAGAGAGGCTAGTGGTGGGAATCAGACCCCCTTCTTACAGCCCTGAATTTCTTTGCTCCGTGTCAGTGCTGCCAGCTCCCTGCCCAGGTGGTCACTGCCATGGGTGCTCTGCACAGATGCAGCTCAGGCACTGTCGGTGCATCCAGTGCAGAGGGACCAAGTTGCAGCTAATGTGCCAGTGAGGATGAGCTGTCATTTCCACAGCGTGACTTGGATTGCCAGGTGGCTGACCCAGCACTCCGAGCTGTGAGACAGAACCAACCACACATAGGCAGCAATCTCAGTAGAGTTTTCAGAAGCAAAAGGTATTTTTATGTGCACCAGAAGAACTCCCTGTCTTAGAGCTTCGCTTAGAATGATGCTGCATGTAAACTAAAATACTTAGTACAATTCCAGCTGTAGCACTGGCAGGTCTGCAACTGCTCTTTTTCAGAGGCAGTTGCCCATCGGAAACCAAACCCAGCTGTTGCAGTTCCTGTACCTGCAAAACTCCCTGCTGGAAAGGTTTCCTTCTGCTTTACAAGGCTCAATTTTTTTTCAAGTTATTTTCATAGGCAGGAAAATGAGGTTTTCTCCTATAATTATCCTTGTCTAGAAAGAATCAAATCCAATCTGAACTGTTTCGGTTGATGCTGATTCCACATTTAGCTTTCTGAGTGTTCTAGGAGACTTCAGTGGGGGATGCAAGGAAGATTAGCTCCCTCCTGCCAGGAATCCCATCCTGTCTTACACACACATACACTCCTATGCCAACAGAACACACACACACACACTGCTGATCTTTTTTCATGTGATACAGTCTCAAGGTGGAGTGAGTTTACAGAAAACCTCCTTGCTTACCTCCATTGCTTTCTTATAATGGGACAACTTGTTCTTTTGCATGCGCTCCATTGCAGACTCGTACTGTAAGAAACACACAGGAGTGTGAGCATTTCTTTGGACTTTCCCCCTTGCCTGCTGGTAGGTTCAGGCAAGGCATTGGCAGTGTCTCTCTACAAGCCACGTGCCTGTGCAAAAAATGACTTCACTCTGCTTTTGCAACTGACAGGCTTCTCAGTGACACAGAGAGCATCAGGTAAAAAAAATAATAATAATCCAAGATAATTCTACTTCAGTGCTTTCCATTAATAGCAGAGAGGATGTAGGTCTTCATTTTCTCCCTCCCTCACCCTTCCTTTTTTTTTTTTTTTTTTTTTAACCTTAAGGAGATTAATAGTGTAACACCCATCAGTGCCTATCAGCTCTGCTAGCAGAGCTTATTGCTGGTCCAAGAGCTCGATCTCACATCTTTACAGACCAAACCACAGTCTCGCCCATGTGACCAGGAGTAATTGTCCATTGTGAACTCAAACGGCTCCTGTGTAATTTATATTTCATTGCTTCTGGCAAATTTATGCTCTGTGCCATTTGATTTCCACAACATAATCTGGTCAGCATTGGAAAGACGGTGCTGGATTTTCTTTTATAGCTTTAATTCTGTTATGCCCAGCCTTGTGTGACCACGAGATATGCTCCTATTTGGCAGGGCATGGGTTTCTTCAGTGGGACTTCTGGTCCTTTGATCTGCTCAAGCAAAACTCCCTCTGGGGTCACCCAGAAGCGTGCTTGACATCAGGCTCATAGCACAGTCCCAATGGCAGCTGCAGCAGATCCAGCACAAACACACAACAGTGCTATGTGAGATCTCCAAAAATGCTGACACCTTCCAGTATGTCTGAGGTTGGCTTCCTCACAGCCACGTGCTGAAGGAGAAAACATCTTACAATGGGTCTCAAGACTCCAAAGGAGTTTTGAGTATTTTTCCAAGCCCCTATAACAGTTTCCATTTGGGTTCCAAGCTTACTGTTTTCAGCAGGAAAAAGCCTCCCTCTTTGCAGATCCTAGTGATGAGATAGGGATGAGGAAGACAAACTCTGGGTGCACGCTGTCTTTGCCTGTGTGATTTGCTGTGCACATCAAATCTAGCACTGGTTTTACCCCCTGATATTCAGAGTTCTGTGCTGCTCCAAGCTCCTGTGTGTCTGGGTTGTGGACATGAGAATGTTGCTGTATTGGACGTTGCTCGTACACATTTACCTTTACTTAACATTGTCCAAGGTCAGGGTATTTGATTATACTGTTCCCTCAATCACTGTTTTCAGTGATGTCAGCTCTTTGTCTTCAAGCCCATGGAACCAGAGGTGTAAGAGTGACCACTTGTCTCCATTGAGAGCTTTTTTTGTTTTTCCTGGGGATTTGGAGATAATGAGACCACAGAGCATGAGATAGCTTTGAATGTTCTCTGAACTTTACTGCACAGCATCAACTTGATGCTATTCTAAGTATTTGGCGTATGTTCTGCATTCTGCTTAACAATCATTTTCCTCCTATGATTTTAGATGCATATGTTATCTCTTTATTTTAGTGCATGTTAGAGATCATGCAGGATCATGCCAAAGCAATGCAATTAGCAAGGATATAAAAAAGAGTAAAGGATGGATTAAGTTCTTACATGAATAAGAATAGCATCAGCAGTTACAGCAGAGGCAGTAAAAGTGACTAAAGCCTCTGTCTCCGGAGTTCAGAGCATTACTTAATTTCCAGCTGAGATTAGAAAGAGGCTTTCTTGCACAGTCTAGTGTGTGGAGAGAGAAGGGTAACTGGGCACATTCCATTATCTTTTGCAGTATTCACAGCCTATGGCTGAAGATGGGCCGTCAGAATGGACCGCTGACCCAACCTGTATCAAAGATTGGCTGGTTCCTCACCTTTTTCCTTTGTTCCTTCTGCCTTTCTCGGAACTCCTCTATTCCTTTCAGTTCATCCTTCAGCATTCCTGCCAGCTGGATATGAGAGTTTCCAACGCTTTCAATTTCTAAAGCAGATCAGAATTCATGTGCAGTCAGTGGAAAGAGGTGAAGTCACATTTTTCAGGAGATATTTCTAAGATCTGGCTGCTGCATACAGCTTGCTCCAAACAGAGCAACCTTCAGCAAAGAAGTACATGTAGACACATGAGGGGTTTGACATTGCTGAGGGTGCTCACAGCCTGAATTGGGCCTACTGCAGGTCCTTTCAGTGCTCACAAGTGATGTGGGCAAGACCCCTTGCTGCAGAATTGGAGCACCTGCTCGGAGCTGTTTTAGCAAGTGTAGGATCTCCCTGCGTTTCTTTCTGGCCCCATTTATTCCAGCCACAGGTGTTGTGGTGGTGGGGGAGGACCTCCATTGTCCCTCTGGTGTCTGCCTTCCCTCCACTACATTCTCTCTGCTTATGGGAGCTGCTTGCCACTTGCCCCAGCACAAATGTCAGCAGGGGAGCTTGCAAGCTGAGAATTTCCAAGGGTCAGCTAAGCTGGATTGCATTTCAGACCATCTGACTGATGCTGTTTGAAGTGGCTGGCAGCTTCTCTGCGTTTGTCAGCTTTGGTGGCTCTGAAATGAAGCCCTGCACTTTCCAAAACCGTTGAGCTTCCCCCTTCCAGGCTCTAAAAGTACCTTAATTCACCAGCTGCTTCTGAAAGAGTGCTTTTGTTATCTGAACAGCAGGCACCAACACCCAGATAACGCTGTCCTATTGGCTATGACAGTGTGAAAGATTTTAACTCTGCCCTGGGCGCTTTTAGAAAGCATCCTATGGATGCATGTGGATGTTAGTGTCTTGTAGAAGAGGGAACAGAGCTGGTATTTTGCAGCTTGATCTGGAGAAAAATAACTTGAGGAGAAAGCCATTTTCTGTGCCTCTGGGGGCTGCGTTCAGTGCCCAGACTTGGAGGATGACATGAGTGAGTGAGTGAATGTGCTTTGCCCCCCACGCTCCACGCTCGGTAGAGGAACAGACTGAGGTGGAAAGGTTAACGGTATAAGAGGGAGAGGATGAAAGAGCCCAGAGGGTGCCAACACAGTGTGCCTGCCTGAACCTGGGTCACAAAGCAAGATACAAATACTTACGTTGCTTGAGCTTCTCAAATGCTGCCTTCAGTGTGCTGGGAGATAAAAACAAGAGCGCTTCATTAGCACAGGCTTCTAAGGATGAGTTGGGAATCTAGAGGCAAAACTTTCCCTCAGCCAAAAGATCCACATAGAAATAAAGCTCTTAATAGCCTTGCAATAAAAACTGACCATGCTAAGAGACGAAAAAACATCAACCTGTTACCCTATGAAATGCAATAAAATGCTCCACGAAGCAAGGAATTGCAGAACTCCTTACGCTCACCCTCTTTTTTTTAATCAGTATTTGTAACTGTGAACGTTCTGTTCTTCCACATTACCAATGTGTGCAAGTCAAGTGAATGAAATAAAGGCAGTCAAGGGAAATTGGGCTTCGGAGCACTAGAATGCAGAGAAAGCAACCCCACCCTTCGTGGTAAGTGCAGCACCTTCCTCCTTGCTCACCCTTGCAGCTGGAGCAGCAGCCTCCCTGCTGTGCTTTCTTAGCACCCCCGCGTGGTGCAGCTCCTCGCCTTTAGGAGATGCAGCACAGAGAGCCGAGGGAGCTGATGTTCCCAGCGTGAACGTGCCGTGCTGTGAAATCAGCCCTCGGCACCGGGCTGTGATGTACAGCCTGGAGAGGAGCAAACACTGATGCGATGCTGCTCACCTGGATGGAGGTGCACAGCTAAGGCAGCATAGTGTTGCAGGAGGACGTGAAGGGGTGATTATAGTTCTCTCGTTGTCCTGGCTTTTTGCAATCCAAAGCCCTTTTTAAGGAGGCAGCATGAAGATCGGCAGAGGGGCAATGAGAAAGGAAAGAGCACCGTTTGTGAGTCACCTTCAGTGTAATGATGAGCTCTAGATCCTGGCTGGTAGGCTGGAAGGGTGTCTTCATGCACAGAAGCCAGTATTACACTGTGATTTGGAGGTTTTTCAGACTCAGAAACCACCTCCTCAGGCCCCAGGCTATATGGTTCCCTGAGGGAAAATGTTCTGCAGAGAGTCTCTGACTTCCTCAGGTGAGAGCCTGGGCAAAAACCCTCCAAGATCTCCTTGGCTGAACCACAGCTATTAGGAGAGTCCAGAAGAGGATGCGTGTGTCTTCTTAGCCATGTGCAGATGGGCAGGGAAATCCTGCATCTCTTGGCATGCTCCAGGAGATTTAAGAGACACGTGGAGGATATGAATAGGTTAATTTAAGATGGGCATCTTTTTCCTAACCATAGCCTGCAATACCACGTGGCCAGGCATAAGTAAAGTGCTCAGGTGATGGGAAAGGATGGATCTGTCCTCAGCAGTAACTGCCCTGCGATCCACTTCCAAATCTTTGCTTTTAACAAGTAAACACGAGTATTCATCTACTTGTTGAGCTCCTGCAGCATCCTCTCAAGGACATATGTATGATAAAATCAATCTGTTTGTGACAGTAGTTATCCCAATAATATTTAATCATTTTGAAGTTTCGCTCACCTTTCCTTCTGTACCCTGGTTTGCATAAAATGAATCTAGCGTGGGACTTGAAACAATTTTCTCAACATAAAGGGGAAATAAAGGATTTATTCCAAATCCTTTAATTAAAAGGTCTAGATCAAGTAACAAGTTGGATATCAGCAGCTGAATTAGCTTTTTTTCCCTACTTACAACCTCCAATGGATCATTTTGAAAAATTAAATGTACACATGAAATAAAATTAGCTTTAAATGTGGACTTTCCAGTGGAAGGTGGAGAACGTGCTAGCAGCATCATCCCAGAAATGAGTAAATACTGAAATTGTAAGAACAGGGGACACTTGCAAACCACACGTACTAATTTATGTGCTGTGTTCATCTGTTTTTCCCAGAGATCTTTTCATCAGCGTTGGTGATTCAGGTTTTATACCAAGACTGACAGAGTTGCTGTAATGCATACTGAAAAACAACTCATCCTCAGTACACATCAAGGACAAAAGCAGTTTGTTGCTTTTCTGTCGTTGTTTCCAGGCATAAGAGCTACCAGAGTAGTCAGTGATATTAAGCTATACATATAAGCTTTTCTTATTTTTGCTGGCTCTCTGTAAGCATTAATCTGTCTTCTGGGACAATAATGCATCTGGCTATGAGCCAGAGAGATACCTGCCTCATGCACAGTATTTAATTGCTAATTCAGAAAGCTCTGGTCTCTTGCTCCTGCTCTGAGATCCAGCCAGTTCCCCAGCTGCTGCTTAGGCTAAGGCCATAGTCAGCAGGTAGATTGGAATAGACTCAAGCCATTTCCTTCCTTATTTTTATATTTTTTTTCTGAGATCAATCAATCAGATCCCTTATCCTTATGGGGCCTGAAGGGGTAGCAGATATGTCACTGAGCCTAGTTATGTCTGCAGGAAGGTAAGTAAATCACATCTTGACCCACAGAACCAGCAGGTACTCCTTTATGACTCCTTTATGGGCTGCAGGGAAGCCAGCCCATATGTGCTGGCTGCAGCAGCAGTTCTGTAGGTGAGCTTTTGCTGCTAGGTGCTCTGATTGTATCAGTGAAATATATCATTTCAGTGCTTTGAGGGGTTTATGGCAGCACCTTGTGTAGCAGAAATACATGAGAATTTTAATTTAGATGGCCCTCCTGTGTATATAGTATATATACACAGTGTATATATACTACTTATTACCCATCCCATCTGTGTTGGTGTGACGTTTGTATAAGATTGGGAAAGGCTTTATTCCAAAGCATTGAAAATGAAGGTATGTCACTCTTAGGGATACTTGTTCACAGTCTCTTGTCCTTCCAGGATATGATCCTGCTCAGCACTGTGGCAGTCTGTTGTAGCACCTCTCTGGCCAGCTTGGAAAGCCTAGGGGTTGAAAATAATTCGAGAAAAGCTGCAGTTTGCCTCTTCTCCTCTTTCTTAAATTCCTCACTTCTGGTGTTTCTGTGGCAATTCCAAGCACTTCAGCTACGGACAACACAGTCTTTGCTTTGGGCATCCCTGCATGTGGGCTCCTGCAGGTGTCACAGTTACACGAATTCATCGTGCATGTTTGTTAAGGCTTCCCCTCAAATGTTTAAAGGCTGCATTTGTTAAAACGAGTTTCAGATACAGACAGGATTGCCCCTGAATCTGCAATGATGGGGAACAGCCAGATCCAGAGCAGCAGCCAGTCTGCAGCAACTCCTGGTGATTTTTGCCATCTAGCGGCTGAAACGTTCTTCGTTTGCTGCAGGATCTCCTTACTCAACTGCAGAGGAATGGAGATGCTGTTGTAAAATAGGCGCTTTTTGGTGCTTGTTTTTTCAAGCGGAGAGGGAGGAGGAGGCTGGCAGGGTTTTCGAAGGAGCTGGGCAGTACAGAGAGTAGAAACTCGCTACAAGCACCTCGTTGTTTTACTATTCTTGCTCCGTAGATTTCAAAACACTTTCCAAAGTGGACTTCCCAAATCTACCTGGCAACCCAGGCTCTCTTAGGCACCGACCACAAGGACCTGTGGAATAGGACGCTGGGGCTGCCAGGCAGTGTGCTGCAATGGGGCTCTGCTGCCTTCTTCACGGCCATGAGAGGCTGAATTGATGGCACCAGAGGCGCAGGTAGCTGAGCTCTCGTGATGTTGCTCTGCACACAGATATGCTCACTATGTACACTGTTGCACTGCTTTTTGGTGCCACTGCAGGCTCGATGGTTTGGGTGGGTTTTTCCTGTATTTGCCTCCTCCCTCAAATGCAGACTGTTCTGAGTAATTCATAGAGCCCCTTTACGTTTTGACACAGGAAGGCTCTTCTAACCGGAAAACCACAGCTCTTTTTAAATTTCCTTTCTTTTTCTTTTTTTCTTTTTTAGTCTCTGCTTGGTGAATAGAAGTGGAAAATAACTCCACCTTCCTTTAAAACAAGATCGTCTTCTTTTCTGTAAGGTTTCATTTCTATGCTGCTCTGTTCTTAGGGTAACATTTTTAACATTCTTTCTGAAGCTGGGAGAAGCCTCTGCCCACTGAAGTTCCCAGAGCAGTTTCCAGCAGTCCTGTTCCAGCTCTGCCACTGGTAGCTTAGCTTAGTTTCTGATAAAGAGTTTCTGAAGCCAACGTGCTGCCAGTCCCATTGAGACCACAGTTAACATCTCTACTTCCTCCTGCCACATAGGGTAGACCCAGTGTGCCATTATTGACACTTCTTTCTGTGGTAGCAAGGTGTGGAGAAACAAATGCAGAAGCATCTGCTCTCTATTGCTTTGCACTCAGACTCTCTGCACTGGGTGTACGTGCAGAGGGTGGCAGTTTGCTTGCAGGCAAGAAGATAACTCCCTCCCACATCCTAGGCAGGCACGTAGCAGAGTACTGCACACAAGGACCCTGTCTGACATCATTTAGTGGAGATGTAGTGCAAGCAAGGAACTCATTTTTGCCTTGGTGTTTGCTTGTTCTCTGAGGATTAACGAGCAGAAATGCAAAGCCACCCAGAGCAACTGGAAAGACTTGTGTGCAGGTCAGCTGGGTGTGAAGGCTAAGCCACCTGTGCAGGAGGAAAGGTACAGGCAGCACTTTGCTCTGTCCTCTGCAGTCCAGGAGTCAGTCTGTCTGAATTAGTACTGTGAGTCATGCCAGCCACCGTGCAGCAGGCTGAGCTCTGTGTTGGCTTGGATGGAGCTTATCTTTTGTGAAAACAGCACCAAACACTCTAGTCCTGCAGTGTCTGTGTGCATGTTTTGCACTTGCTACTTACTTGAGTACTTTCACATGAGTGTCAGAAAGAGAAGCAGCCTCAAGCTGACTGGAAATGGGGTTGCATCATTCCCAGGGTTGGCCTCTGCACTAATCGTACCAGACTTTGCTGGGACAAGGGAGCAAACCAGAACCCTTATAAATCCAGGGTTATCTATCAGGCATTTAAACTGATGGATTAAAAACATCGAAACAACTTAGGTACTTTAACATAGAACTAAATTTCCTCATCTCCTGGGAAGAGAACAGTGCAGCACTTGTCCTGGACACTGGTGAACTTATCTAGCCTGGGTTTAATAAGAACTGAGCAGAGGTTTAGGTCTTTCGTGTAGATGCTTGAATTTGTTTTCGCAGCATCCTGAAAGCTCAAAACACACGTGAGTGTATAAACCCTGTACAGCTTCAAAACATTCAATTGGAAAGTATCTAACAACAGAAGAGTGTGACCTTCCAAAATGATTTTTAGCCTCGGTTCAGAAATGCTTGCTTTGTGAGAACAGTACAGATGTTTCTGTGTATTACATGACAGACAGCCTACATTTGTACACAGGAAGCAGCAGCCTGGCATTTTGTTACAGATGCCCTCACCTTGTGTTCTCTGAAACTGCAGAGAAGGGCAGAGCAGGAACAAGCTTGAAGGAACTGCCCTTTCCCAGGGTCTGAAGGAGATGTTAGTGGAAAAGAAGGAAAGAAAAGCAGAGGGATTCATATACATAAGAAGAGACAAGCAGGGCAAATGACAAATATAGCTGTTGTCAGACTGGGCAGAATTTAACCAGCTCCTGCATGTTTACATCAGTTGCTTTACAGAGGAGACGAGTTCCCAGAGGCTCTGTTTCAGCTGAAGCAGAGGACGTGCCTGAAAACTGGGCTCTGTAGTATATTTTTTATCATATTTTTCTGCTGAAGAGTTGCCCAAAGCTGTTGCACAGAAATTCCCAGTCACCTTGCAGGATATTTCCTCTCAAAGCGTGAGCTCTGCTGAGAGTTATCTATTGTGTGTCAAAACATTGCAGATTTGGTCCCTGTTTATAACTTAGCTGAAAATCCCACTTTCTGTGCATCCTGTCCCATGTGTGCAGCACAGGATATGGAGGCTACAGAAATATATGGCAGTTTAAGCATTGTAAAGTGTAGGTCCCTCTCCTTCATTGGCAATGGGTGTAACCTGGCCTTTGCTGAGAAAGTAGGGCGGTAGCTTTTTAATCATCCTTTTCATAGTTTGTTTAATAATTAGAGACTAGGAAATACTGATTCATGTATGTGTATGTGTCTCTATATACAAGCTAAAAAAGTGGGTTAACAGGGCTTTAAACTTAACAACAAGTGGAAATGAAGACATTTGAACGCCTGCCGTAGGGGTCCTGCTTTACAGGGGGGTTGGACTCGATGATCTCTAGAGGTCCCTTCCAGCCCCTACAATTCTGTGATTCTGTGGTTCTCCCCTTTAGCCCTGAGCTCTAACAGATGAGGTCTATTTCAGGGCAGCATCCATCACTCTGCTGTGACTGCTGTGGTCCCCGCACTGTGCCCACTCCTCAGGGATGCCCTGTCCCCTCCCAGGTCTGACCCACTCCAGTGTTACATCTGCACGGAGATCCCATGGCAGTGCCTCCAGGTACTTGCTCTCCTCCAGCTCTTTCACTCCCAGGTTACCCATATTCTCTGCAGACAGCGTGCATTACCTGAAAGAAGCAGCTTTTTCCTTCCTTTGATGATGTTATGCTGCTCAGTGTGTTTGTAAGGCCTAAAAAGAGTGGGACTGCAGCAGCATACCAATACAGATACGCCTCAAGAAACTGCACGACAAGATGCTAAACTGCTTCTGTTAGGAATGTCTCAGCTGGCATGATAAGTGTGGTGGGGCAGGTTAGAAATGAACACAGAAAGAGGCCCTTAATGGGCAAGTGCACTGTTTTGCTATAAGACTCAGTGGCTGCTAATGCGTTTTAGGGTAGATACAAGAAAGCTCCACTGGGGGCTATTTGATACAAAGCTGCTGCTGGCTTGGCAGCCTCTGACCCACCAGGCGTTAAGATTATTTAGGAGAAATATTTTGTGGATCTAGTGTTGAAGACAAGGTACTTAGCAGAACAGATTGTGATCTAAGCTGGTGAGACCCTTCTTGCAGTATTATGTGTCGATTTAAACGTGTGCACCCTTCTGTATATTGAGGTGAACTTGCTAGGACTTTCAGTAAATGCTAAGTTAGATCCATGCTGCGTGTCAAAAGAGGATTTCTCCCTTTCCTATAGGAAGTAGCTCCTACCAGCTGCAGTGCTCGAGGCAACAGCAAGCAGGCAGAATGCCTACAATTGCTTGAATTAGGCAGTGCTACTGAGTGATGGTGTGCCTTGGCTGTTAGGCAGCCTTTCAGGGAGCTTTCATTTCTTGTGCTGGAAGCTGCAGTATTTGTTTGCCATGCCCATGGTAACCGGCATCAACTCATTTTAGAAGCACTGCTTTTGCTTTACTTAAAAGAAAGGAGAGAAAAAATGGTTGTGGTGGCACATCTCCCTCTCTGACTTTGTTTTGATAGCAACCTCTCTCTAGCTGCAGGCTAATCTCAGCCATTTCCTATACTGGTGTTAAAAGAGCAGCGAGGACCTGACAGAAAGAGAATTGCACCTCTGGCGAGCAGCTCTGTAAGCCTGTCCCCTGCTGGCTCTCAGCTCAGAGTGATGTCCCCGTATTTTTGTCCCCATTACGTGGCTGTAACGTGGGTTTGCTGCAGAGGCTTTGCTCCACACAAGGACAGCTGCTCACCTCGGCTTTGTGCCATTTCTCTCCTGCCCTGCTTTCCCTTGACCGTGCTGGAATGACGGGAAGTTTCTGGAGCCGATTCATTGGGTTGTTTATAATGTGCTAAACAGAATTAATTGGCCTTGCAGTTGTTTCTCTTAGGTCTTCTGTGTGTTTTCTGACTGTGGAAGTTTATGGGTGGTTGTTGAGGATGGATGATCTTCCTTTTCTTTATCAGCCTTTTAGAAGGATACCGGCACCTTCCTGATATTAAGAGCTACTGGAGTGTGAAATGATTTCCCAGGAGAAGTGACAGAATACCTTAGCAACAGAGATATTTAAAAGATGACTGAATTTCAGACCAGAGGATAATTCTGCATTAGCAAGGAAATGAGTAAGTGATCTAAAATGAGTAATTCTTGCTCCTCTGCGATACATTGCATGGCACAGGGAGTTCTGCAAAACGTTCTGAAAAAAAAAAAAAGAAGCTACTTTTTTTCCTGGTGATTGCCAAACGCAAGTTTTAGGGACTAATACCTGCACAGCACCTTGGTTAGACTTCATTTGAGAAATATTGCTACCCAAGGATACATACAGAGATGTGAAAGTCCTTGTTCAGCCTGCCAGGTAACTATGAAACTACTGGCATTCAGTGAGCTACCCAGTAGTGGGAGCCATATAAGGGGGAAGTGCTGGGGTAATATGTGGGGCCAGCTGTAGAATGGGCTTTCCAAGCTTTTCTTTTTCTTTTCTTTTTTTTTTTAAAGGTAGTACCTGTGTTCCCTGCCTCTGGTCTCTCTGAAGGACCAGCCTTGGGGCAGTACTGCTTTCAGTGACACATGGCATCTAAATAAATACAAACTACACACCAGGTCAAAAATTTCAAGGCATCAAACCAAATAGTTCACTTCCATGAATAGTTCCAGTCCCAAATAGATCCCTTTTTTTTTTTTCCTGATTGTAAAGCACTGACTGGACAAATGTCATTCAGTGTGTGACTCCAGAGGTATGCTGAATGACAGAAAGCCAGGTGGGCTCCCTTTGCTTCAGAAATAAGCACAGTGAGACACTTGCTGTGAGAGCAAAAGAATAATCTGCTCAGTGGTGGCCACTACCCAGACCAGGCATGGCGTTATGGAGACACAGCAAATCAGCTTTGCAATGTGTTTTGTTGGTATATTCAGCCTTCTATCTATGCCAAGCTATAAAGCGTGGATCAGACCGGATCTGGGCTTGGTTCCAAACCTCCTCCAACTTCAGGGGAGCGTGGATTAATATCCAGCCCTGGGGCTTGGTTCTGCCTATGAATCAATCTACTGTAATTCCTTAGGAAAAGTCAGACCTGTGAATTATCCACAAAGTCACTGAAGAGAAGCCAAAGCTCTGTGCCTGAATATGTTTCCTTTACCTGCCCTGAGCAGCCAGTAAATAAATCCAGGTGGAGCCTTTTGGTAATTCTGGATTGCTAATGTGAGCATTTGCAGGAAGCAAATTAGCAGGAAGGTGCAAGTTTTCCCCAGCAGCCTTTGGTAGGGTTCTTGTACCCTAAAGCACAGTTCAAAGCAAGGCAGAGATAAAGCAGCGAGAGACTTGCCTGCGCTCTGGACTTGAGCCTCAGCACTCCCCATTACCAGGCCTTTGGATTAATGTGACAGCTTCCCTGCCTCTCTAGATGTGCCACCACATTGATAGTAAGTGCTACAGGGGATTGCCTACAGCTTGCACGTCCTGATGGTGAAAAGGCTTGAGGTCAAGTTTTCCAATAAGATATGAGCCGGAAACCATGCTTACACCAACAGAGAGTAATAAACAAGTGTAAAAAGGAGATGGCAATTAAGAAATGAGATACAGGGCAGATGAGGGATCAATAAAGTTGTTTTGTTTAGATTGAGGTCTCTTTCAGGCCTGTCTTCTGTGACCCCAAATATTCATCCTTTTCTACCTTCTTACTGTATTACTACTTGTTACATTAATGACAAATACGTCTCATTATTGCTGCTACCATCAGTAATAGCAGCAGTTTATCAGCAGTGTTTATTAAGTCAAATTCTGTGCCAACATAAATCTTTCCCTCCCAACACAATTTAAATGTCATCTAAGCTAGTAGTGCTGGAGACAGTTAGCTCTGCTGCAGCCTGTCAGGGTTTGCTAGGCATCCCAGACCTGCCAGCCTACCATCCTAAGCCTTTAGCAACAGCTTCCTTTTCCTTCTTGCCTGCTACTCTGCTTGCTTTTGGAAGCTGAAATGAATTTTGTTTTTCCAGCCAAGACCTATTGGCAATTCCCAACAGAGGTATTCCAAGTCCTGCTCTGAAGAACCGTGCTGGTCCCCCATTTTTTCTGTGAAGCACTGGGCAAATCACTGACGTGAGCAGCTCATGACCCTGTCCACAGGCAGAATGCAGCTGTTTGATATTTGATACTGCTTCCAACACAAATGTGTTAGTACCAAAAATAGCAGAATTCCTTACTTGATTTCTGTTTGTCCTCCTGCTTTTCGGGCAATTTGAACCAGCTCCTTCCCATACCTCTCTTCTGCTTGAGCTCTGTTAAAAGAAAAACTTTCTCAATTTCTCTTAGTGGTAGCAGCATCGTGTTTACAAAGCTCTTCTTGTAATTGCATCTGAGGTAGGAAATGTGAGAAATAGCATTTCCTTATTTCCTCTATCTTCATTTTCTCCATCTCTTCTATTCCAGTGCTAGCAGTTACCTCTAAAATATTTCGGTTGAGCTATTTCTGGAAGAAATGAGAGAAAACAAATGCTCATCTTCATGGCTTTGATGAGACTATGGATTCAGCCAGAAGATGATGCATGAAGGGAAATGTAATGAAGATGGTCAGGAACCTCTTTTGCAGAAGAAAGCTAAAATGTGATGGCTGACTTGGTGGCCAAAGTGAAGGCTGGGAGGGAAGGAAGAGTGGGTGCCAAAGGATCTCTTCAAAAAGAGGTTGTGAGTGAGTGGGAAGTGGGAGTAATAGGAAAGCACTGGGTACATAAGATGCCTTCTTGAGTAGCTGCAGTGGAGGCAGAGGGGGAAGTAGCTGTGCTGGTTATAAGGTGAGGCCCTTCAGTTTGGGATGGGGGTGGGACGACAGTGTGATGCAATGCCTCACCTAATGGGGAACTGTAACTCATGACTCAGGAAAGTGGTTCTGTTTCTATGGTTAATAAAGGAATAGAATGATTTCTTGACTGCTTTCCCCTCCCCCAGCTCCAGAAGAAGTTTCTCATCTCTTTGAAAAAAGATATATTTTTTTTTTCTCATAAAATGTTTTAAAACCTGTGTGTAAGGCCAAGGCAGAACTGGGTTTCCAGCCTTTTTGCCTTTTTGTAGCTGCTGAATACTGTCGAATGGTCAACACAGATAACAGCGTGGTTAGGATGATTATTATTTTACGTTTTGCTTAAGGTAAATCCAGTTCTCAGGAGTGATTTTGAAGCGTTCCATAGGCTTTTGAGCCTGAGACTAAGCACCTTGGAGTTATTTGTTATTTGTTTTAATAATATTCTATTTATTTAATAATAATAATTTAACAATATTTTATTTATTATGTTATTTGTGCAAAAAAAGGAATTGTGATGCAGGCATCACAAGTGAAAGTTGTGCAGTCCCACTGCTTTGTTCTCAGACCTGCCTTCCTGCTCAGCCCCTGAGCTTGGTAATTGCTACACACTGAGCTCAAGCAGTTTGCTTGGGGTGAGACTTCTGGTACTGCCACAGGGAAGCTGTTTGGGTGCATCTCTGTTTGAGAACATCTGACTGCACCTTTGCATGTCGGTCTGTGTGTGACACCTAGCTTGCAGCTAGCTGGACGTGTGGGCTGGTGCTTCTGGTGAAATCTCACATGCAGGTTTGCAGCTTTATATGCAGCATATTGAGGCAAATGAGAATGGCCAGCTCTTAAGCCAGTCCCAGCTTTTGCAAAACCATTGTGTCAAATCTTTCTCAGACCTCACCTCAGACTGTGCTAGCTTAGAGTCAGACAGGTCTGACAGGTTGCTGACATCTTTTCACTACTTGGTGCCATCTTTCCCACTTTCTGATGCTCTTGCATGCAGCTTTTGGGTTTCCCTGCAGCAACCAACAGCTGGAACGTGTTTTGTTTTAAATCTAGGGCTTTGTTATGAAATGTGACCTCTTTGTCAGTGCCCAAGCTCCTCAGCTCTCGGCTGGATGAGGCAGGGCTATTTGTGAACAAAGGTAACTGATCAGGGTGGGAAGCTGGAGTGTCCATACAGCCTGGGCAGAGGCGCCAGCACTCAGGGCAGCTGCTGCAGGGGCCCTTGTTGAAATTCTGGCACCAAACCCAAGAGACAGATAGAGGGCCTGTGTACACTCACTGCAGTGGTTTGGGGTGTACAAACGCTCACGAAAACACTTGTTCTTGCAGCGTTCAGATCTGCAAAATGACTCTAAATGTATTTTTTCTCCTCTGCGGAAAGTCTTTTGTTGCCTCTACCACAAAGCAGGAAGAACTTCGTCCTGCAACTCGCAGCAAAACCTCTAATACGTTTTGAACCATAGGCAAGCGTGGCATCAGATGTGTGCTGCAGTGCAGAGCTGCCTGAAGCCTGCAATGCAATTCTGATTTCTGTAAGTTATGAGTCACAAAGGAGCTATTTTAAGCAGATAAAGTGAAGCTACCAGCAAGCTGATGTGACTTCAGGACTCTGTGACATGTGGCAATAAAATATGCTTCCACTGGTGATCAAGAAAAGCAATTCAAATAGCTTTGGATTTTGATGGGAGACTCTTCACACTTGGAAATAATGAATTTTCAGTTTGACAGCTCACATCCCCGTGAAAGTTCCACTGCTTGAAAAGTAGCCTTTAGAAAAGCAACCTAAAACCAGAAAACTGGATGGGGGCAGCGTGGGAGGAAAAGGGAGGCTGTGGCAGGGGAAGGCAGAGCGATATTCATACAGAGGCAGGATCACCTGCTGAATATATAATTCATAGTGTGGGGGCTTCCTAGCAGGTCATACATGAGTTCTGTGCCTCACACTGCACATCGCTACTGTTGAAACTCAGCCACCTCAAAACAGAACCAAATCTACATCTTTTTTCTATGTCAGAATTACAAAAATGAGCGGCGAAGTTGGAGCAGCTGTGTAATATTTATTTTCTCACCCAGAGAAGTGTTAGCTGTGCACAGCTGTTGCTGAGGGGCTCCGAGGAGTGTGTAAGGATGGTGATAAAGCACACTACTGGTACTCAAATTCTGGTGAGGTGGGCAAATGATGCAGGATGTTGTGAGGAGCTGGGAAGGACTTTTGGTAGCATCTTGCAGAGCTTTATCTGTACTTGAAAAATGGCCCTTTTTTATAGTTACAGGAAGCTGAAACACAGCATGAGGCCACAGCACATTTAAAGAGAACGAAAAATGTACAAGTCATTAGTTTCCTGTTGAATGTGGAAACTTGGTAGTGCTTCTTGCTGTGGATTTGTGTTCTACTACAATATTACGGTCCAATAACTACCTGAGCCTTAATGAAGGTCTGGATTTTTGATCCTATCACCCCTCTCTTCTCTCCTTAAACTTTTGAGGTTTCTTTGGATTATCTACCTTCACAAATCATGTCAAAATGCTGGAAAATTATCCGTGGGAGAAAAGCTATGTTAATATATGCAGGTCTGCCTGCAGCAGGGGGTTTGGAGCTCGATGGTCCTTGAGGTCCCTTCCAACCCAAGCCATTTTGTGGCCAGATGACTTTATAATCCCTCTCCCAGCCCATCTCCATCATTCACCTTGTCTCTTCCCTCATAAGATATAACTGGCATAAAACTCTCATTTATTTTGTTTCATTTTCAGAACTCTATACTTGGAGCTGTCTAAACAGCCCTGAGGAGTACAGGCCCAGGAATGGATCACCACCTCAGTGGTTCATTTGACCACCTTTGGTCGCTCAGCAGCTGTGACCACTTTAGGATTCACCTCAGTTGGGCTTTTCTAGACGAACCAGTGCCATTACTGAATTCAGCAACAGCCTTACTATGTCTTTCGGGATGCACAGGGAGACAAAATTGTGTCTGTTCAAACTTTTTGCACCCAAACTTTCTCACCTTTGCTTAAGCAAATCCTCCACGTCTTTGCACATCCTCCTCCCATCCAGCAGTCGCTGTACGAGCACCTCGAAGCCAGTGTGTAAGGTGAACTCCTTGCACTGAGGACAGAAAGATGAAGAGATTAGATAGTTTGTGCACAAAGCTTACAGGTCTAGGAGACACTTACTGTCAGTCACAAGTCCTATTCCTGGAAAATCCAAGTGTACCTTTAGGTTTGCCCTGGGCAGCAGCAGCCAGAGCAGAGCTAAGGGCACTGTAAAATCTTTGTTTAAATCCAGATCATTTTATAATAATGAAGAAGTGAAGTGAGTCCCACATTTCGCTGTGCCAAAAAGCTGTCGTTTGGAGGAAGTCGTGCTGAGCATTGGGTGTGGGATTTTTGTGCAGTGGCTCCTCTTCCTCTGCGTCAGTCACCTCACCGCTGTGCCTCCTTAGCTGGTACAGAGGTGTTGGTTCTTTCCCTTCACAGTGTCTGATGGGTTGCTATGCTATGGCTTTGAGAGAAAAACAATGCTGATGACACGGCAGTGTTTGAGCTGTTGCTGAGCCGGCAAGCAGTCGACTGGCTGGACATCAGTCAGTGAGTTGTGAGCAATTGCTTGTGCATCACTTGTTCTGTGTGTATTATTATCATTTTGTGTGTACTATTATCATCACTATTATCCTTTTTTCCTCTTCCTTTTCTGTCTTATTAAATAGTTATTATCTCAACACACGAGTTCTACTTCAGGCTTTTTCCATTCTCTTCCCTATCCCCAGGGAGTGGAGGGTGAATGAGTGGCCATACAGTGCTGAGCTGCTTGCAGGGTAAACCAGCACCACCACAGGGCTCTCAGTAGGAGTGACGTGCTGTCTAGATGCAGGTGGCGAGGTGACAACCTTGGCATGTGCAGTGGGGAGAAAGGAAAGGAAGTAGGATGATGGTTCACGTGGCTCTACCAGCAAAGGGTCTGCTCTACAGAGCCAGGCAGAACAATAATGTAGATAACAGGTGATGGAGAGTGTGCAGCGGACCCACTCTTATCACTGTTGTAATAGTACTCAACTGATGATGGGATTACACATGCTCATCTGACACATATAATTACCCTTTATGAAACAGGATCTCAAAACCAAAACATCCGTTTCCCTCCTGTTTCAAAGGGCTAGTTACAGACATGGGCCCTGAGCAGCAACCTTGCGATGAAATACACGAAAGGAGGAAAGCAGAAAGGTTATTGCTAATACCCAGGCAATTTTATTTTTATTTTTTGAGAACTTCTCAAGGGCAGATGGTGTTGCTGCTGTAAAACCTCTCATTAATCACTCACTCTGCCTGGCAGAAACCACTCAGATGTGCCACAACAAGCTCGCAGCACAAAAATTTTGATTGCATATTTCCAGATGCAATGAGCTATATCCCGTGGCTGTGTGCACAGCTCCCCTGTCACAGAAATGCTGCCCGTGGGTTATTATACGGGTCTGTGTCACCCCAGCAGGCAGGCGTACTGCTACAAGCAACCAACAGAAAGTGAAAAGTGCTCTATCATGTTACTTTGCTGTTTCTGCACAACATATCTCTGTACAACAAATGCTAAAATCCACTGTCTACTTCTTTTAAACTGGTGCAGATGGTATAAAGAAAGACTAGCAAATGCTGCATATCAGTGAGCCACCAACAAATTCTCTAAATGGAGAATGCAATGCCTGTTCATTATTAGGCCCAAGCTGAGTCTCTCTTCCTCCCCCAGTCACCCACAGATGCAGCAGGGTGTCTGCTGGTCATTCGAAGGACCTGAGAAGACTACTAATGGACTTGATTCAGCCATTTGGACACCTCGTTCCAACCAAAAAAACACAAGGGGAAGAAGTCATGCCGTTTTAAAAACTGCACCAGGGTCCGCTCTGCCTTGGTGACCGAGTGAATGAATTTTGCAACGTGTCTAAGCAGAGAACCTCACTTCTGCATTAATAGGTCTTTTCAAAGCTGTGCTGCTGTGTCTGGCACAGCCATGCTTTCTTGTTGGAGCTCTGCACATGGGCCTGCCTCCAGGACACAAGCTGCTGGGTTTGTTCTGGTATTAAAGGGACAATTTTGTGCTGCTCACTACTGCTTAGGACCGATTCTGTCTTCCATCATTTGCCTTCCAGTCTCATTACTTCAAAGACCTCAGAAATGCAAAAGACAGACTTTGCCCATTATAAATACAGGAATGTTTTAGCCCTTTAAAAGAGAGATCTTTCTGTATGCATTAACACAAAATCTGCAATAGGAGAAAAGGTTCATGCAAGGAAAACTTGGACGTTCCCAGATCACAGGGTTCCTGCCAGGCAGGACACAGGAGCAATGTGCTCAGGGTTTGTTCTGCACATCCACATGCATGTGCATGAAGCACAAAGCAGCCAGTACCTTACCTGACAGCTCTGCTTCCTGCTTGCTGCCTGCAAGTATGATTTGAATATGTTGAAAACGTATCTGCTTTCTCGTACCCCAGGCTCAAATGCTATCAGATACCTCCAGCACAGCATTTCATTCTACAACAACAGCTGCTCCCAGACCATCCTTAATGTTTGATGCTGGTATCTGCAGCAAATAGATTGCATGAAATCAATCCTGACACCAGCTCTCAGAACCCTTCCTCCAGCTCTGCCGTTCCCGTTTCAGCACAGCCACCAGCCTCTTCTTCACCCTCTTCACACTCCTTATTCTCCTTCTGTGTCTGTTCAAAGTCCTGCTTTGTCTTTCTTCTCTGGTTTTTTAAGGATCTCCTAGCAATACAACTGACCTCACGTTTTCTTTGTCAAGACAGCAAGACTGTATCATGTTAGAACAACTCTTGAGCATTGATGAGCTGATTGGCCCTTATTCTATTTTCCTTTTACTGTTTTGTGTTATAATTAGTGTTTGTGTCAATTGATTTTTGTAGTGGCAGTTGAAGTTGCAGTGCTCAGCTGGTGCTTGGGCACCTCTCAGCTGGGACTATGTGATGGTTGTAAGAAATGATGAATAGTCAGAGGACATTTGGGTGGGTTTTAATATAAATTAGATATTCCTTTTTAGATAAGGATATGGTTAGATAAGGATATTCCTTATTAGATAAAGAATACATTCATTAAAGCTGTAAAAGTAAGAGTTTCACTCAGAGAGTGAACTGAAACAGGTTGCCCAAGGAGGCTGTGGATGCCCCATCCCTGCAGGCATTCAAGGCCAGGCTGGATGTGGCTCTGGGCAGCCTGGTCTGCTGGTTGGTGACCTGCACACAGCAGGGGGTTGGAACTGGATGAGCATGAGTGGTCCTTTTCAACCCAGGCCATTCTATGATGCTATGAAAACGTCAATTGTTCTGTAACTTAGAAGAGAGCAATTCAAATTGCCACCAGTAATTTGTTAACATTGCCAAGTAAGTAATTTACTCAAGCAAAGCACGTGCAACTGTGAAAGAGGATTTATTCATTGTCACTTTAATAAAAAGGATTAGTTAATCCATGCTGTCCAACAGACCTGTAATAACAAGTAAGAAGAGCATTTGACAAAGGGCTATCAGTGTCGCAGGCAGATTTATACTGCTCTGAGATTTTTCCATTAATCCTTCATGTGTACTTGGGTCTCTGCCCTGGAGCCCAGGGGTTTTGCTTCTCGTCAGGAGAATCACAGCTAAAGCAGAGGCAGCATTTCGTTGCTGTGCCTGTTCACAGAAGTTGCCTCCTGCCAGTAGTAGAGGTGATGCTTTTCCCTCAGAAATAGAGCAACATGGCTGAAAGCACCAACTTTATACTGCTGTTTACCCAGAATAGCTTTTCCTAGCATACTTGAGAGGAGGCAGGAAAGGCTGCAAACTGAAGCTGCCAGCAAGTGCACTAGGATTATACCTTCTTCTTATTTTTCCTGTGGCATAAAGACGCTGCTCCTTCATGTTAATGGTGTTAGCAAAACAACTGCGTGCACTGGGACTGCAGTTTTCTGCAGAAGTTTTCCCATAGGCAATCATGCAAGTAACCATTAGGAGTTAATTGTGGCAGAGAGTGGCTAGCTCTGAGCTATTTCTGCAGCCATTAGGGCTCTGGGAACTTTGGTAGTGAAGGCTACAAGTGGGACGCCTGATGGTGTCAATGCCCTGCCCAGGGCGAAGATGGCTGAGCAGCAGCATGGCTTGTCCTTCCTTCCTGCTGGCTAAAGGTGAATCACTTTGTGCCAAGTCTTAGGGCTCTAATTAGCTGAGCACTGGCTTTGCAGTGCCTCTCTTCTGAGCCCGGTGCTCAGAGGGTGTCTGCAAGGCTCTCTGATGAAAGTCATGAGAGTGCTATTGCAATAGTATCAAGTAGGAAAGACAAACAGTTTTACTGGTAACTAAAGCATGAGCTTGTGAATAGCTGTTAGAAGTTACTGGACTGAAGCAAAGTTGTCCATGTCTTCATGCAAAACGCTAGCTAAATCGTGCAACCTTATTTGTCCACCCGCTGTTATGCAGGAGGTGATGTGGATTATGTCACTGAAGTTTTGCAAAATAAGGGAGGGCAGGCAGGCTGAGGTTAGCAGTCTACCTTTTCTTTCGTTTCTTGTAAAACTACCCTTTGCACTATAGAAACAGGAGTTTGAGGGTTATAGAGTGCTCTCTTGGGACCTTTTGTTATCATTTCAGGAGTTGACATGGGTATCTTTTAAATGAGGCTTAGTTTGCAATTACACTACTGTCTTTGTTACCTAAGTCTGCAATGCAGGATTTTCCTGGGCCAGACAGCATAGATGCGTATCTTGAATGATGTCTTCAAAAATCAGAGAAGAAAAAAAACATTGCTTTTGTAGCATTCCAATATACCAAGTTGCTAGATTGCTATCTCACACTTCTCTGTCTAGCGGGGTAGGCTGGAGAACTTAAAATGAAGGCAGAGATTCTCATCAAATTTCAATTCTGCAGGAGCTACAGTGTAAAACAATAAATTGAAATTGATATTTCACAAACTCTGCAGCAGCATTGCACAAGTGGTGGCATTGAGCAACTGGTTGATTCTCAGTTGTGTTTTGCTCCCTATGACACTGTAGATTTTTGCAGAGAAGGAAATGGTTGTTCTGCAACAAGAGGAATTCGCTCCTCAGCTTCCTGTGCCCTCACCCTCCTCACTCACGTCCTGGTAAGGTGCTCTTGCAGTCATGCTGTGCCATTATTTGCATGCCCACAAAGCCATTGCTGCACAAAAGCCTTCCTGACTTTTGCAGGTGAGCTGGCTGGCAGAGTAATGGTGCACACTGAGAAGGCTTCCTGTCCAGTAAGAGGACTCTGCTTGTGCTGCTACCTCCATTTTAGCTTTCCTCCTTAACTCTTTAATAATGCTATGAGAGTGCACAAAGTTTCCTGGGGAAGAAATCATGTAGCTGAAGTGAGAAATGGGACAGGAGATAACAAAATCCCTCCCTGGTTTGAAAGCAGAGCTGGATGTGGCTTGGTCTGATGGTTGGAGACCCTGCATGTGGCAGGAAGTTGAAACTAGAGGATCTTTGAGGTCCTTTTCAACCCAGGCCATTCTATGATTCCATTCTGTGTGACACAGGCTAGTCATAGTGACCTTCCTTTCCTCTTCTTTTCACGTGGTGACTTTAGAGATTGGATGACATGGGAGCCAACAGGGAGGCCTGCAGCAGGCATTGCACGTTGCTGTCATAGGCAGGTTTGGAGGCACAGCCCTGCTAGCTAAGCTGCCCTCTGCAGCCAGGCAGATAAGCATTTCAACACTGAAATCAGACGTTGGTTCAGTATCCTAATAATTGGTACACAAGAGAAACTGGAAGTAAAATAAGGCGAAATAGAACATTAAAGTAGAGAGCACTTCTGTTTTATACGAAATAGTGATCAGAGTTTATTTTTGTTTCTGTTCCGCTTTAGTTCTGCTTCCAGGTCTCTTTATGCAGAGAGCTCCTTTCCTTCTGCAAACACTGTGTGGGAGAGGATGCTGTGAGACAATCCTGCCTTGCTCAGGCACAGCAGCAGCTGTTCAGGAGCTCACACGCTGCCCCTGGCTCCAGGCCTGCTTAGTTTGGAACTTAATTTAAAAACTCCTTCTCTTCCTTGTCTTAGAAAACCTTGATTTGTTTTCTGGTAGTCTTGGAAAAGGTATTAAGGACAATGTGCTGTTGCACCAATGCTCTCAGCAACCCTGAGAAGAGGAGCTGGACATTTTGCCGGGGGGTTTTCACAGCACAGAGTGGGGCAAAGCTTCAGGAAATCTACCTAGAGTGTTGCTGTACAAATTAATTTCCGACTGGGCGCCACTGCAATGTCCACATATTGTCATTTCCATTTACGAGAGATCTTTACCACTTAAGTAGTCATTTTCAACCTATCCTGCTACTCAATATGATGTCGCACATTCTCACAAAGACTTGGGGACTTTCAAGATATGACAGAAGCAAACCAACTCTGGGCTTACAGAAACTCCCTAATCAACTTTAGAGGAAGTTTTTCACACAGAGGGTGGTGAGGCAGTGAAACAGGTTGCCCAAGGAGGCTGTGGATGCCCCAGCCCTGCAGGCATTCAAGGCCAGGCTGGATGTGGCTCTGGGCAGCCTGGGCTGCTGGTTGGTGACCTGCACACAGCAGGAGGTTGGAAGTAGGTGATCATTGCGGTCCTTTGCAACCCAGGCCATTCTATGATTCTATGAAACAGAAACTAACCTGTCTGAACAGAACCCCTTGCTGCTTGGCTTCCACCTAATGCTGAAGACTTACAGCAAATACCTGCTGGTTTCCATCTCAAGCAAAAATGAAGTTGCACCAAAAGAGCCAGGGAATTTTTCAATTCCTCAGCCTTGTACAGGGACATTTCCTCACCCCGTTGAAGAGGTACACAACTCCATTTACAGTAAAGGATCAATTCTTCAGGGAACTGAGATGCTGTTGGAATCTGGATGCACATTTTCAGTATCTTTTTTTTCTCTTTTCTTGTCCTTGATGCCCTCAGCACAGAGCCATGACCTGAGCTGTCACCTCGTCCCAGCCTCAAACCCCCACATTCCTACTGAACAACATGGGGAACTTTGTAAGTTACGGAAGTGTGGTTGCTGAGAAATGTTTTATTACAAAACCTAGATTAAACAGGAGATTAAACAAGTGCTTAATTTGCCATCTGCCAGCCAGAATCTACCTTGCTGGAGCATGGCATGAAAGCAAAATGTAGAGCTCTTTTTGAGCTCAGAGGAGCTGACGAATACCAAAAAATGATCTCTTTATGAAGCAGCCTAATTTTCCTTCCATACAAATACGCAATAATCAGAAGTGGATTGAAATTCAGTCTTCCATTGTGCCCACAGAGGAAGACAGGATCAGTGTCCCTGGTCAGGGAGTGTAAATTTTGGAGACTGATGCCACTGCTCAATGCATAGCGGGCAGTGCATGTCTCGAGGGAGGGATGGGATGGGTAATGAACTGCCCAGTCCTGGCAGAGAGGAGGATTTGGACATGCTGTTCACCTCCTCAGCCTACTTCAGCAAACCTGAGGGCTGCTGCTTTGATCTCTGCTGGAAGCGCTGCTCCAATTTGCAGCCTCTGTTTCAAGACATGTGTGACAAATACTTTTAGATCTATGCTGTGTTCATCAGACATATCTACGTATATGAGAGTGAAAAGAGTCTGAGTCACCTTTTCTGTATCTAAAACACACAGCAATGCCACAATTAAAGTCAGCATAAATAAGAATTCCCCATTGCCCTGTGTCCAAACCAAACCATTTTGCAGAGCAGGAGAGATCAAATCAAAGTGGACATACCTTTGTAAAAATACAAACAAAATTATCATTGTGACTTCATCCATCAGCCATTTTGAACCACCCAACCCTCAGCTGCAGCACGATCAGAAAAAAATAATAAAGTGTGACCACTAAAGACCTAATTGTTTTTAATTAGAAATTACTGAACTTACTTGATCTAAAATGAGCTTTCCACCAACCCATTCATTTACCTACTCTAGAAAGTCTTCCAAGGCCTTTGTGCTGCACTTAGCTCTTGCCCAGCTACCCTTTGCCCTTGCATAAAGATGCTCAAGCCTGGTATACCATGTTCAGGCCATAACTGACAGAGCACACACCCAAAAGCTGCAGAAGTAATACTGCAGTCCTTCATTTCCAGCTCATCACCAAGGAAATGAACCGCCCTGAATGTGCTGTCATTGGTTCCTCGCATGGCCTGTAGGCAGTGTACCAGGAATATGGGAGGTGGAAGAAGCTGTTAATGTGTTTGCCTCACTATCAGTACCAGGTCATTTGAGTTTCATTTTAATTGTTGTGCTCTGCTTAGAAGTGTTTCCTGGAACATCAGTATTTCCACAGCCACGAGTAAGCAAGTATTCTTGTGATTTCTTGTGGTTTCAGTGACTGTTCTGAGACTGCAACCCCCCTCCCCAGGGTGCTTCTTGTTGCCTTAGTGAGTAAAGCATTTTGGCCACAGTGGAAACTATGGAAGAATACAGGGAGAAATAACACACAGAAGGGGAATAGGGCAGCATCTTCCATGGAGATGAAGTTGACCTCACAACAAACACAGGCATTCAGCTGGCCAGTCAGTCTGACTTCTCCAAGCTGGTTCTCATTTTGTTCCCCATTTCTGCTCACATCCACCAACATGGACATGTGCTGGCTGTAAGCAGGGCTGCTGTCAGCACAGGGATGTGACCATAAGTCTGCCTCTAGTCACACTTTCTGTAGTGCAGAGAGATGCAGGACGTACTGACAGTGGAGCTTGCCTGCTCTACAGTGTGTGGTGAGATTAATTATTTTGGTTTGCCTCGTGTCTGTAAAGACAGCTACAACCAGTACAATCCACTCCCATCCAAATGGAAGCTGGGGGGGCCCACTTGTGGAGCTGAGATGCCAGCACAGAAGGTTTGGTGTCTGTCCAAACCCATTTCAGAAAGCAGCTCCACAAGGTGTAACAGCCTCTGCAGGAAAGGTGGCACCTGGCCTAAAAAAGGCATCCTAGGGCAAAACAGTGATTAGGATTTCTTGGGTATATTGTCAAGTAAGTCCAGAAAATAGTCCTGCTGTGACACAGAATGTATCTTTTATAGTCATTTCATAGGGTAAGTGCTCACAAGAAGTAAAATTATTTATGAAAGTGATTACTTCTGTTTGGGCATATAGTGTTACGTGAGAAATCTGTGGCAGCAGGTGAGAGCCTCACGTATGAGGTAGATTTTTGCTTTAAACCCAGCGTAGACAATAATCTAAAGCCAAACAAGGAAGATATTCAAAGATCTTTGTCTATGTCAGGCTATCTTAAGCACCTACATGGCTCCCAGTGCTGCAGCGTCTGATCACAGTGTTTTGTAGATAGAGAATTCTGCAGCCAGAATGATGCTGCTGAGTGCCCGTTCCTCCTGGCCAGGAATGGCCACGTCTCACCAGGCTGCTGCGGAGCAGCGTGGCAGAGAAAATATAAATTGAAGGAAAAGGCCACAATGGGAATTCTGGTGGAACATCAAATGAGTACAAGGACATAGAAGATCAAGAAAGAAAAGGGAAAGACTTTCCCTTTGGGTAAATGGGTTTTTGTAACAAAAATTGAATATTGCTCAGATCCCTCCTATTGATATAATCCTGTTAATGTGAAATTCAGGTGGAAGCAGAGGCCATTAGCAGGGAATTTACCTGCCCACCTAATGTGATTACACAGGTAACATCGCTTGCATCCGTACAACGGGACAGTGAGAATATTAATGCCTTGAGCAATTGCCTACTATCAAAACTGATTTGTCTTTTCTTCTTATTAATGTTTTCCAAAAAGTATTGTCTGAGGATAGGAAACTATTACAAAGGAGTGCATCTCAGTGGGGGTTTTAAGCAACTTTCTTTTAAACCATTAAACCAGCATGTGTGGAAGATACCAGAACAAAAAGAGTAATAAAAGCAGAGTGGTTTTAGCCCAGGCTGTGGTTACACAGACAATAAAAAAAATAGCAGAAATAGGAAACTTTTAGCATAGTCCTGGCACTGCCACATTTGATAGGCAAAAAGCGAGGATAAAAATGAGATGAGCAATGAGGAAGAGTTTGTGTATTCCTGAAACACAGCACAGCCTAGGAAGATGGAGGGACTTTGCAGCAGAATGAATGGTGTTCTTTCTGTTCTGGTTGAGGAAGATGTGTTGTTGCAGGGAATTGTGTAAGTATTTCACAGTGCTGTAGCTGCTGAAGGAACTGCCTGGCCAAAAGCTTGCTGATGGTAAGAGCAGAGATGTTGAATTCCAGGGGGAGAGTGCAGCCATGCCTTTAGACAGGTCTTGGAGATGAAGGCAGATACGGCTGCGACATAACAGTACTTCTTGGGTTTTAACCATGAGGGCTGTCTCAGTTGATGGCAAAAGTGAACAAAGCAGATAGTTGCTCACTGAGGCAAACTGAGAAAATATATTTCCGTTCCTTTAACGGGCACAGCAGAACGTTATGAATGCAAAAATAATTGCTGATCTTGTGATTTTGGGGGCAAGCTGTGCTCTTTTGCTACGTTGTGCAATATCCTGTAAGTTTTCTTTTTAAAAGACTTATTATTGCACAGCTAAAACTACCATAGCATATCCGGATATAGTTCAGTCCAATTAAACAAGCTTGGCAGTATTATGTTCAAGCCAAACAATATTAAAAACAAAGACGCTTTCCTTTAAAGCAGATGGTAGCTTCAAAGCCAAGCCAGGATGATATTCATGACTAAGGCCAGGAGTGAAGCTTGGGGAAGAGGAGCCACAAAGAACTGGCCTGGCCAGATTGCTGAGTGGCGTTAATCACCCTGCTGAGCCCATGGGACATGCCTGATTTATCCCAGCTAAAGACCAAGATCCTAGAAAGTAAATATACAAATTGTATTGGTTCTAAAAGTCAGATTGCACTTTGTGGAAAGACGTCGAGAAATGCAAAAGCTGAATTTCCTGCAGTTGCACTGGGCTGTGGTTGTGCCATACTTTGTGCATCTGAGCATGCAGTTAGTAACTGCATAAAGAAGAGTAAGGGAGAGCCTTGTGTGGGTGTGCCCTGGCACAGTTTGGGTTAACATCAAAAGGAACATTTGTATTTCCTCATCACAGTTTTTTTTAACTGGTTAAATCCGATAGAGTTGGGGCTGGGGGTGCCTGGAGGAAAGCAGGGCCCCACAGCCATCTGCTCGGCTCCTTCAGACCAGGAGAAGGTTTACCCTGCAGGAAGAGGGGATGGAAAGAAAGCACAGAAAGCAAACAGGCGGTGAAGGGCCAGTTCTACTTAGCTTGATAAGGGAATGGCAGGAGGATTTCATCTGCCTTCATGTCAAGTCAGCACCAGGTGCTGGAAGAATGTTTGCCTAGACAGGAGGAACTATTCAACTTGCTCTTTACCCAACCTGGCAGTGTTTTGGCTTTATGTCTTTGGGGTCCTTGTTTCTGGTTTTCTCCTTAACTCCAGAAGCAGCTGTGTTCTCAAGCACCACTTCTGGTCCTCTGCCCCATGCCGCTGGACGTTCTGTGCGTGCCCTATGGCACATAGCAGCGGCCCTGGGCTCCCCAGGAGGGTGAGCAGCAGCACTTTGCACCTGGCTGGCTTAGTTGATGCTGTGCAAGGGATTCCACTGGCCTACTACCTCACACTTGAACAGTGTGCTTTTGCTTAGAGACAAATTTCCTTTTTTTTAACAAACTGAATTTAAAACACAGAATTAGGATAAAGTCGGCTTGAAACTGTATTCAGAGCCAAGCTGTATTAACAAAATGTTTTAAATACGTACGTATTTAGTAGAGGAAACATGGCAGAAATGCTCACTTACCCAAAATGCATCTTTAAACTGCATCTGTGTCATTATGATCGGCCTGGGGAGGGCAAAGGTCCTTCAGCAGGTTGGCTCTCAGATGGCAGCAGCAGCACTGGCTTTTGCAGTTGTTCCTGTGCCCCAGCCAAGGCAGAAAGGGGAGCACATCCACACAGCTGTCTCTTCTAAAGTCACGCTGGTGAAAAATAGCATCAGGCAGTTTCAGGCAGCTCGGTGTAATGACCTGTAGCTGTGAAGGGACAGAGAGGGGAAAAAAAGCTCTTGCTCACACACAGAGGCACGCGTGAACGTAGCAACCCAGCGCCAAACCAGTTTCTCTTCTGGTAAACAGTTAATATTGAAATGAGGAAGCACGGAGATGTCAAGTGATGTCAGTCTGTGCCATGTGTGCATGCGAGCGGCTGGCAGAAAGAGAAAAGGAAGAAAGCAGAATTCAGCAATGTGATTTTGATCAGCTACAGGAGGGGAGAGAGCAATTAAAACACAAAGGAAGCCAGCACAATACAGAGAGAGAAGCTGGGGAGGAAACCAGAGTCAAACCATCATGTAACGATGTGGTCTCACACAGAATAACAAAGCAAAAGAAATGGAAGAAACGTACGTGTGTGCCACGTTTCTCTCACACCTCCTGGGGCTGGCAGAGACCCCTATATTTGTGCATGGGAACTGGAGCTGCAAAACTCTGTTTTGCAAATGAAAATGCTTTTCAAGACTGGTTAAAGTGAGGACGTTGCAGTTGTGCAGGTGTCTGAGCACATGTGCAGAGATACCTATGTGTGCATATGGAGAAGGGCTCTGATTTGCCTCCCTTATGTAAATGCTGCTATGAATAAGCAGGATAGGTGAAATTTAGAAGTAAAACCCAAACTCTAGAAACACTTGTGGTAAAAGATGTAAGAGTTTATTAGCAGAAAGACCTGAAATGAAGCAAAACAAGTGCATCTGTGAACCGTCGGCATGCCCACACCCAGCACTGCACTGAGACAGAGACCTGCAAGCAGCCACATCAGGGAAAGGCTTTATTGCACTGCAGCTGCAGGTAATTAACACTCATGTCTGATGCTTACATGACACCCTTGTCAAAATACCTTTCCTACACGTCCAGTTGTCCCTGTCCACCTCCCTGGGATGTGTTAGGGGTTCTGTATCTTAAAATACTCGCTGATATTTTTAAGGAGTAGGTAAAAGGAAAAAGCTCCTACTCTAGTTGCCTATGCAAAAACGTGTCCTTCCACACCAAGAGCGTACCTGGGCTAACAGCTGTACCTAATTAGCACTGCTGGTGATGCCCAGCTCTGCCAGCTCTCCTACTGCTCCCCAGGGGCAGTCCTTGAGCAGGAAGTCTCAGCTCAGTTGAGCTCCAGTGGGGCACTGAGATGTGCACAGAGACCTGCAGCAGTGTGTGGCTGGAGTTTTCTGTGATCACCTGGTTAGCAACTCGTCCTGCCAGGCTGCTAGAAGATAGAACTGGCACATCTACTTCTTGATGGCCTGAAGGTAAGCAATGCAGGGTGCAGGGATCACACACACAGAAAGGGAAATTGAAATGCATGCAGGCAGGAGAGGGCAGAACAGAGAGTGTGCAAGGCCAGAGCTGGGAACCTCTTTGATTGTCGTGAGTGGCAGGAAAATTTGTTCATAACTCAAGGGATGGAGATGGAGAAATGCAAGGATTCCCTGCAGGGGTGCTGAGAAGGAATGAGCAGAGGTTTCTTTCACAAGTGATAATTGCCTGAAAAAAAACACGTTTTGAGGGCAAGACACTTGATGTGTTAGAAAAAAGTCTTTTAAAGAATGTTTTATCTCAGTCTATCGAAGATGGAATCTCATCTTTCTTATTTCCAAATTACAGCTTTTGAAGTTGATAGCTTTGCTCTGTTGGAGTTCATGAAATATGCATCCAGTGAAGGAAAAAAAAAACAAAAAAAAACCAACCAAACATTTTGGCCATCCAAAAAGGTTGGCTGCTTGCTAGTTGTGTTTAGTTCAGCTCAACCCAAAGGCCCTGAGCTGTATGGAAGTGCTGGCAGGGCAGCAGGGCCTGAGCTCACCGAGATGCCTGGGAGCCCAAGTCCTGTGGCAGTCAGTGAGATCCTCTGTGATGCGGTGGATGGAGGTTTGAGCCTTTCTTATTCATCTTTTCATTTAGAGAGCAATGGGAGCGGTAATGGAGAAACGAGAAGCTACAGAAGCTTCAGAAAACAAAGATCCTCTTAAAAAATGAACAGCCCACTAGAATGGATCTTTCAGCAGAATGATGATACGTCTGCAGTTAGACAAATCAGAGCCTGTCTGGCTGAAAAGCCCTTCATCACACAGAGCTCTTATTCCAGCACAACGTGGGGATACACGGCTCACTCAGGAGCTGCTGGAGTGCTGCCTCTGAGAAGGGCTGTGACTCCTTGTGCTTTGGTCCTTGTCAGTATGTTTTCATGGGAGAATCCCTAACATTTAGGAAGCCGGAGTGATTTGATCATCCTTTTTAGGGACAAGGCGATTGGATGAGCGCTATGCATGGAGAAGAAGGCCTCCAGTATGCTTACTGGTTGGAATTTTATACCCGATGCTCCTTTTTCATTGTGTTGAACACAGAACGAAGCACTCGTTGTGCTCTGTAACCACAGCATCTGCTGGAGATGCTTGATGCTAAGCGCCCTGCAAACAGAAAGTGTGAGGGGCTTTAAATAATATGTAATACATAGAGTTGTTTAGTATCATGAGAAGCACTAGGTAAGGTTCCTTTGGCATATCTAGCAAATCTTCTGTATATTTTCTCACTTAGAAACATCCCCAGTGTTTTTTGTTGAGTAGAAATGCAGAACCCACGACCCCGTGAGGTGCTCAGGAATGACACCAATCCTTGAGCTCTTTCTCACATACTCCTCTCATGATAAGCTAGGAAGGGGAGCAGAGGACTGGTACCAACATTTGTGCTGCTTGTAATCCTGCAGTGCCAGAAATCCTCATCAGGTGGATCACAGGTCAGCACTGTTCCGTCTTGTTTTTCTGCTGTCGTTAAAATTGAAAAGATCATTACTAGCTTTCTCAAAACAATTGTGCTTTTCAATTATTTGCAGTGCATTCCTTGTGGATTGTTTTTTCAGTATCTTCCTTTTTGCTTTCATAGATCAGATAGGCCAGTAAAATAATACTCTTTGCGAGCCTTTCCTTATGCCTGCACACCTGCAGCATTCAGAGGGATTCCAGCACACATCCATGCACGTAGCTTTTATGCAGCATAAAGGATTCTGCTTTGCAGACTGAATTCTTGTGGTTTTGTGTGTTTCTTTTGGTCCATTGTTTAGAGCTATCCCAGCCTCTGGTTCAGCCTGAACCAGACCCCTAGAAGTTGTGCAGGCAGAAGTCATGCAGCAGGTCGATCAGATCTGCTCTGAGTCTTTAGAAGAGGATGCTGGAGTGAAACGCAGCTGACTGCTCTCAGCTTCCAGAATAACTCAGTTTTGTCTGGTGAGGTTTGTGATTGGAGAGAAAATGAGAAAAGAGGGCAAGACAGGCAGAAACACTGAGTGCTGATACTATGGCCCTAAGAAAGAAGACAAGAGCCATCCCATTTTTATTTTTTCTTTTCTGTCTTTCTCCAGGCGTTGCTGGAGTAGGCACAGAGATGTGTAAGGAGGAGGGGATAGTTCAGTGTGTCTTTTGGAGGTCTGCTCAGCTGCAGGATGCCCTACATGGAGGCTTCTCCAAAACAAAGCATCAGCTGCACCTGCCAGAGCAATGGCACAAGAGACACTCCTTTGTCTCCATGTTTGAGCTCATGTGGTCACTTCTAAAGCTCAAATACTGTGCAAATCCTTCTGTAAGAGCTGGCAGGGGGAAGCACAGTTCAGACATGCTAAGTGAGGGACAAGCTTCCCCCCAGGCACAGCAGAGCTGCTTCCTCATCACTTCTGTATTGTCGGGGTGGGCACTGGTGAACAGAAGTGATGCCTGTTTGCTTTGGCCAACCTAGGTGCTAGATTAAATTATCAAAAGCCAGAAATCTTTTTTGGATTGTGCAGCACTGTTAGGCTTTCCTTCTTAAAGAAGTGCAATTTTGAAGCCATTATCAGAAATCAAAAGAAGTCAGCATTAATTTACTCTAGGAATTACTGAAACGCTCAGTGTTACAGGGCTGAGCTTCGCGCTTCTCCAAATCCACATCACAGTTTATTAACAATTACATCGTCTCCTTTTGAAGGACTGCTTTTCTACGTCCATAAAATTAGATTAAGAGCTACAAATTTGGGCAGGCTGCAGCTCTCTTCCCAGCACACAGTGAGCTAAGCTCTAATAATACCTAACATAACTTGCTTACAGAAAGACTGAAATGAGCACTAAATTGGGTGTTTGGCACAGATTCTGAGATGTGAGCTCTGTGAATTGTGTGGTCTTTGGTATTCTACTGGTCTTGCTGCAACTTCTTCCTATTCCCAATTTTGCAAGTGACTGCAACCCAACAAACGACTCTGAGCTGTGACCAAGAGCCAACCATAGAGGCACTTTTTATCTCCTCTCTTTGGGAGCTGTTTTCAAGCTGGTTACCGAGTGTGAAGTTGAATTGGTTAAGATTTGTCTCAAAATTCCAGTCTATTCTGCTAGGCTCTGTTCAGAGCACTCAGCTGATTCCAGTGACTTCCTAGGGGGTGAAAAGTGAACGTATGTGCTTTCCTAAACTGAATCTGTCATGCTATAAAACTTTTGGGTTATTTCAAGTAATCACAAACAGAACGGTACTCACTTTTGTGAATGACAAGGGTGGAGATTTCAGCTGAGGTTGATTTTTTGATATTACTACTACAACTGTTGTGCAGTGTCTCAGTGGTTTAGATTTCCCTCTATCCCAAATTTAAACAAAAAAAAAAACCCCAAACCACCACCACGCTACTTTTGCAAGCATGTTCTGAAAATGCTAACTACAAACTTAGGGGTTTTTGGCATCTAGATCTGATAATATCCCTTCAGCATACAAAACCTAAGAACGCTGCCAGGGAATGCACAGTGCTACCTTCACATGGTGTAGTGAAGATGCCCTCAGTATTCCAAGCAGCATTTAGGCATCATTCCCAAATCGATTAGGAGGAGCTGATCATTCCCTAATCAACTTTAGGAGGAAGTTTTTCACACAGAGGGTGGTGAGGCACTGGAACAGGCTGCCCAAGGAGGCTGTGGATGCCCCATCCCTGCAGGCATTCAAGGCCAGGCTGGATGTGGCTCTGGGCAGCCTGGGCTGCTGGTTGGTGACCTGCACACAGCAGGGGGTTGGAAGTAGGTGATCATTGTGGTCCTTTGCAACCCAGGCCATTCTATGATTCAATACAGTACTGCACATTGCTGACGTTTCAAGGAGCTGCTGCAGATGACCCACAGTATGTAATAAATGCACAAAACACAGAAAGGTGCAATTTTTTTTGGTTTTAATCCAACAAATGAAGAAGTTCTTGACAATGTAAAATACCATCATATTGCCAGTGTTGTAGAACTGTACGTAAAAACAATTATTGTCTGTAGATGTAAAAATAGCGGGTTTTTCCTTTTTGTAATACAGTAAAACACATTATAGGAACCATTTAACGTTAAGTAGAAACCTCTTAAACAATTGAGGCATTTAACCTAAGTGTTTCTCCGAATGTATTAAATAAAACACAGTTAATACTCACTCTGAACTTCTTCCCTCTATCTTCTCTGCTCTCCTCCCTAATTAAACTGATTAGAAAAAATAGTAGTCTCATTTTCTGTTTTGAATTCCTTCACAACCATTTAGATTCTCCATTTATTTGAAGTGTAGTCACACAGCCCTGCACAATGCAGTACTGTACCTTAACTAATTTCCTTCCCATTGCTATGTAATTTTGGAATAAGTATTTAAGATTAATTTTGAAGGCGGGAAGAGGCCTAAGGATGTCTGCAGAAGGCAATTTAATTCTGAGTGCCGAGTATTTACACAAATGTTATTCTATTGTAATTACAGCACAAAACTTCCAACAAAGCTGAAACGTGAGTGCATTTAACAAAGGCTCCCAATGAAAGGAAGGGAAGAAAAACAGATTGCAAAATAAATAATCTAAAGTTCTTCGTGGTAGAAACGTTCGTCGTGAAGCTGCCTGCCGTAATCGGTGGCTTCGCTGTTAAGAAACAAATCCTGGTTCTTAAGGATTTCTGCCTCAGAAAGCTTTTTATCATCATTCAGATCCATTTCTTCAATCAGGTGAAGAGCCTAAAAATAAATGCAACAGCGTGCACTGAGTTCATAGATACGAGCATTTATAAACCTGTCTTTCCTCAGTTTGTCTCCCTTTGCTCTTTTTATTCAGAGGCAAAGTCTGAAATCTCTAAGCTCACTGTCAATTCACCGAGCCCAGGAGCTCAGTTAGAGAACAGCTGTCACACTGCTCCTGGGCATTCAACCACAGGTAGGCAGCTGCAGGAGGAAGTGCTGGGTGTGCAGGAGCTCAGCTAGGATCTGCTGAGCATCCTCTTTCACAGGTGTGTGCCAGCTCTCTCTCAGTCACGTTTTTGCCCCATGTCTGACAAGATACACCTCTTTTTCAGCTCTGTTTCAGCTCTAGGCACTGTTGCTTTCAACTCACTCTGTCTGCTATGCTGTTTTTTATGTCCTGATCCTAAGGAGACTCGCTTCTCCATCATCTGTACATACATATTTAAAATAAAAAAAGAGTAGGGTAGAGGTTTTCATCTAGATCTCCTGTACCTATGACTTGTAAGAACAGCTGTGTAACTGTAATCTATGGTTAATATTTAGCTGGAAAGTATTTGATGTCTACTATGAAAGAGGTCTAATACCTTCAATAACGGATGAGATACGCCATCCGTGTGTAGAAACATCAACTCTGGATAGCAATAAGCTTTCCCTCATTTCCTGAAAGCAAAAGCTTGCTTTTCGGGAGAAAAAAAAAGTCCAACAGAACTTTAAATCACAATAATGTCAAATGAAACTGCACGTTAAAACAGTTTTCAGTTTTTTGCTTGCTTTTGTATTATAGAAGGAGGGAAATTCAGCAGTAAAACAAGAAATGCAGAGTACTTTAGTTATATCATATTCACAAGAATTTCATAGCTCAAAGCTAACAAGCTAGTACAGCAGATCTAAGGCAACTGTTAGTCCTGAGTAGTGGAGGAACTCCTAGTCTGAAATGGGCTTTGGTTTTACTTGCTAAACATCTATAAACACAGTCATTTAGAGTATCCTTCCACTTCTACTTTTCCTGATCAGTTTGGCTCCATATAGAATCACAGAATCACCGAGGTTGGAAAAGACCTCCCAGATCACCCAGTCCAACCGTCCTCCTCTACACCACGTCCCTCAGTACAACTCCTGAACACTTCTTGAACACAGCCAGGGTCCTTCCACTGCGGCTGCTCCATCCCTGGAGGTGCCCAAGGCCCTGGATGGGCCCTGGCAGCATGAGCTGAGGGGCATGCAGCCTGCAGCAGAAAGGGCTGGGGAGCCATGAAGGTCCCTTCCCACCTAACCATTCTGCAATTCGATGAGATTGGGGGGTTGGACTCGATGATCTCTGGAGGTCCCTTCCAACCCCTACAATTCTGTAATTCTGTGAAATTGAGGAGTATACAGTGTTTTCTTTTTTTCTGTTATTTAGCTACCTGATTTCTCAAGCCAGTTTGAAATGCCAAAACCAAATGGTAATATTCATAACCAGCAGTTTATGGCTTAAGACAACGCTACCTTCTGTTTAGGATAGGTGACTTTGTTAGCCCTTGCATTAACTGAAGAAAAAAACCCAGCACGTTAGAGAAACAATCAAACAAGGCAGGGGAGACCTTACTGCTCTCTATAACTACCTGAATGGAGGTTGCAGTGAGCTGGGGGTCAGCCTCTCCTCTTGTGTAACAGTGACAGAATAGAGGGAATGGCTTCAAGCTGCGCCAGGGGAGATTTAGGCTGGACGTTAGGAAATACTGCTTTTCTAAAGAGTGGACAGGCACTGGAATGGGTGCCCAGGGAGGTGGTGGAGTCTCTGACCCTGGAGGTGTTCAAGGAACAACTGGATTTTGTTGAGGAACAAGGTTTAGTGAGAACTATTGCTGATAGGTGGATGGGTGAACTGGGTGATGTTGAAGGTCAACTTTGGTGATTCTGTGAGATACATCACAGGCTTCCTTGCAGTCCCCCTCACGGGTGAGATGCCGAAACAAGTCAGCACACAAGTTTACAGACCCACATTGACCAAAATAGTGCTCGTGCAATTTCACAGCGTAGCTTCCTGCAAAGCGAGGTACATGAGCAGCCAGCGCTGCCTGCTGAGTTGGTTTTTCTGTAATTAGCAAACTAAAATAGAAGGAGGTGGGACATCAGTAAATGAGCATGTCCCAACCCAGTTCAGTGCTGTTCAGTACAAAGCACCTCCTGACTGTAGTAATTTTGGAGGTATAGGAGGACCTGGCTGTTGTTTCTGCCATTTAGAACACCAAAATCCTTCCGTGCAAAGGAAAGGACCAGCACAAATTAAGATAAGAAGTCTGTAGCAGAAGGGCAGACACCCTCTGTACTGCAGTCAGTAACTATGAAGTCTATTCACTAGAAGAGGCTGGCTGGGAACACTCAGGGCTTCTACTGCCTGCTACAAGCAAAACAGATGATTAAAATGAGAATCCACTTAAACCTATTATGGTATTCTACTGCTGGTTAAACCCTTTTAATTGTATTACGAAAGTTTGCATTACAGCCTCTTGAAACATACAATACTTCTATTTTCTTATATAAATACAAGATTTTATATAAATTTTGACTAATTATGGCAATTTAACAAGTTAGAAGAATGATCAATTTTTGTTTTCAAAATTATGCTGCATATAACAGCTTCTTTTATTTGTGTACTTCATTAGTTTTACCTCTGATAACTTCAAAATGACTGTTTTAAATACTGAGTTCTTAAGTCAAACCAGGTAAACTATTTGAACACACAGAATTTGTAAATTTGTTCATTTACAAACATTATACAATCGATAGGAACTTCACATTTGCCTTATCCAGTGCAGGGATCAACACTCTTTGCCAAACTGGAAAAACAGGCTCAAAGAATCTATGCAAAGATCTACTAAGCATTCTTTCTCAACTACTAAGGAACTGTAAACTTGAATTTATCCATCACTTTGATGTACCATCACCTTGTGATACCTTCAGAATACTACTGCACTAAATAAATTCCAAGCAGTAATTACTGAACCAGTCAAAATGCATACCTCCTCTTGTGCAATCCCCTGGTTATTGGGCACTATCCAGGATAACAGCTCTTGAGGGTTGAGTTTCCCATCATTATCCTTGTCGTAGTCATTCACAAATCGATCCTTCTCAACAAGTATCCATTCTGGATCTTCCTTGGCAGCTAGTGAGAAACATTTGTGAAGTTTAAATCCACTATTTTCCTTGAAATCAATGCATTCACCTCTTCTACTAGGCAAAACAAGTGAACTTAGTCTCATAAAACATAACATAAAAGTGATTTCACTAAACAAGACAAACCTTACAGACCACTCCCAGTATATTTAATAAATGCATCTGCCTACACATAAGCTCTCTCCAACTTGTACAGATTCATAATTTAAAGCTAAAGTAACATTGAGACAGTAAAACTGCAGCTGAACCAGCCTATATCAGGGACATTAAAGTCATACATTACATCAACTGAGCTGCCTAGCATCTCCACAGTCACCCAAATTGAGAGCAGAGAAAGCACACTACATAGAGAACTTACTGGGAGATCCAACAAGTCAGCAGGAAAAAGTGAAAGTGGCTGACAGTGTATGATGACAAAACTTGTAAGGCTATACCACGTTTTTAATAACATTCTGTTGCCCTGCTTTTACATCCGGAGAGGTTCATCTGTGACAGCCAGCAAAGAGGCAAAGGTCTTAATTAGTGCAGGCTCAACAGACCTGGGACAATGCTGCAGGCTTTCAAAATAGTTCACTTCAGTTGTTTTTTTCCCTAAAATACTTGGAATGTATTCAAAACAGCTCAAATTACTTCTTTTCTTTACTTGTATTTATTTATTTGTATTCCTGTTTCATATTACCCCATGAGCTTACGCTGCATCCTGAAACCTAGCCAGTTGTTTTAAACTTGTCTCAAACTCTTCCAAGAAATTAAGAAGCCGTTCATCCAACTGACCACTCATCACTGATGAGCACTGTGCACAAGTGCTCCTAAACACCATGCAAGTCAAGAGGTGGTCACCTGGAGGAAAGCTGAACAAGTTTTACATTATAGCTGGGTCTGAAGCCTTGATTTCAAAATAATAATGGCAGTGTGATTGTATCTTCTCTGTTACTGCAAGGACCCAAGCACTGATTTCACTCCTTTCTAACAGTTTTAGAGAGGCAGGCTTGGAAAAGTTTTTTTCAAGTCAGAGCATGAAAAAGATTAAAAAAGCAACCAACCAACCCAAACAAACAAAAATAACACAGGAAAACCACCACTTCAGAAGTAGGACTCTTTAGGTCCATGCATTTTTCCCCATCTAGTTGCTCATCTTTTTGAAACCAGAGGAGGTTTTTGACATATCTTGTCAGAAGCCAAAGACAGAATATAAATATTTATCTATTAACAGCACACCTCGAGAAAAGCAGTCATAAACTCCAGACCAGAAACAGCTAACCTTACATTCATGCCAGCTGGCTTCCCAGATGCATTCAGTTAGCAGAACTGCAGTTGATTTTAGCTACCTACCTAGTGATGAGAATTTTATGCTTAAGTCTTTGGGAGAAGAAGTAACCTACGAGGAAACAGTGGGCTGCAAACAAACTTCTGCTGAATACTCACAAAACAGGCTAAAATAATGCCTGGCTATGCACAGTACAGGAAATTGAGTTACTGTGAAAGACAGGGTAATGTTACTCAGAGCCTGTAGGTGGAGGTACTAACAGCTGGAAACAAAGATGCATACAATTCATCCCATTCCAAAAGCTTTTGTTCAACCCCACCCCTTTTCCTTACTTGGGTCTCTTCTGTAATCACCAAGGAATTCTTCCAGGCTCACAAATCCATCACCATCTTTATCGTGTTCTTCTAAAGCCTCCTCAGTGACAAAGTCCTTTTGCATACATGCAAACAAAAAGCAAAACACCAACTGATCAGTCTTGCAATCAAGAGAAAAAGCAATCAATCATTTAAGTGCTTTAATGAAGCCTTTAAACTAAAGAGACAGTAATTTTGAATCTGCATCTCTGTTCTATAAGACCAGTGCAAATAATTGGTTCTGTGCAACAAAACAGGTCATTCTTAGTTTAGGATGTTAAACGTGCAGGGTGTGGATTGAGTTGGAATCCTTCAACATAATTCAAAACAATTCCACTAGCTAAAACCATTAATTTGCACAAATCTGTATTATCTCACTTCTCTTTTCTTTTTTCCTTCAATGTATTTGCTTTTTTGCAGTACTGAAGTGTTTGAAGGTGCTGGAAAAGATGTTTATTCTCTTAGTGCTTTGTTTCCCAGTGAGGTCAGCATGCCTGTTCTTGTAGCTGCTCTTGTTTGTTCACAATCAAGGGTTATGCCAACACAAACTGAAGCTGTGTTTGCAAGGAGCTCCTCCTGGCTTAAAGCTGTGCAGCACTGGACAGGCAGAGCTGAAGGAGCAGCAAAGCACCAACGTGCTTCTAAGTGGGGTCAGCTGTGGGCACGGGCTGGAACAACACCAGCAGCCACAGCAGTGATGAAACGTGATCAGCACCAATGTGCACTGTTTCCCTTGAATCAAGGTGTGAATGTCTGGCACCTGCACTTTTCCTGCACCAAAAAAGGTTTATTTTAAGCTCCTCTAACTTTACTTTTTAACTCTGAACTGGGCCTGAAACTTCTTCAAGCTGAAATACTACTGATCTATTTCTAACTTAGCAGTTTTAGAGATAGCCACGTCAGACTAACTCCTCAAGTTTGGGACAGTTGTGCAGTACCAGTTCTTGAAATAGATCTTCAAGAGAAATGCTGAGCTGCTGCTGCTGAACTCCAGCACTGAATCCACCTCATCTTTCCCTTGGTCTGGCACAGCAATATGCACAGCTGCTCAAAAGCAGCCTCCTGTAGTCCTGGGGCTTCAAAAAGGCATTGCCCCTAAACACGCAGGGCAATGAAGATTTCCTTGCATGTCTTACCATCATATACTCCACTTCTTCAGGATGTTCAAAAGCGATAAATTCATCCACATTTAGATCAGGATCATCATCCCTGTTAGCTTTTTCAAAACGCTTTTTCTCCTTTAAATGAAGCTTAGAAAAGAGATTTAGTTAGAGTGCTTAATGAAAAGGAAAAACATTATAGTAGCTGTCTGTAAACTCATTAGAATATTAATTGTTTCACATTACCTACTTGTACTACAATGATGTTATATTTCACTAAAAAGAGCGTATCCAAAGCAGTGAGAACTGCACCTTTAATTGAGGGGGTTCTGTTTTAGGAATTTATTAAAATCTTTTTCTTTCCAGTTTTTGACATTTGAAACACGCTCAGCCAAGGCTCCCCAATCATTAAAGAGAGATAATGAGAAGACCTTGCCTTTATGTGTTTCCTCTTCTTCAAGTCACCACTTCCCAAACTAACCCAGTGGAGTACAATGACTGCTACAGCAACCATCACAAATTCTAACACTTGCATTTAAGGACATTGAACTTTCTGAATTCATATCTCATTTACATCAAGGCAGTTTGTGGCTCTTGAAACAGCATACATATAAACTGAATTTTCTGAAGCCATTTTAAGTGCTAAAGGATGAGACAGACTGTACAAGACTGTTGCCCATGTCATCAACTTATTTCAAAGCTAAGATACTTCTCAAAACCACAGTAACTGTGAGTTTTAGCACGCCCCCTTAAAATAAACACTACCCACCATAAACAGGCAAATCACTATTTCTCAATGCCTCACACCTCCTTTTTCTGTACTCTAAATGTGCAAAGACTGCCTTCTTTTTGCTTGTGTCGTTCCATACACTCTCTTCAGACAAAACAAAGACCCAAATCAAGGATAATAAATCCCTAATCAAAATGTGTGCGTTGCGAGCTGTGAAAATCTTGGAATCTCATGAGTAAGTGTACTGTGCTCCCAGTGTCACTTTGATCTGGATAAGGCAGTGGCCACCAAGCTGCAGATCACAAGTACTTTCAAAGCAACCATTTTATGTCATACTTTTAGTTTCCATCCTATTTATTTTTTTTTTCTTCTCACAGTTAGGCGAATCTGATTCCTAAAGAGCACATTTAACAAATTGTAACAGCATGCCTAGTCTGCATAACAATTAGTTGAATTTTTAAAGGAAAGCTGACATTAACTGAGAGTTAAATAGAATCACAGAATTGTAGGGCTTGGAAGGGACCTCTGGAAATTGTCCAGTCCAAGCCCTTGCTAAAGCAGGTTCCCTAGAGTGGGTTACACAGGAAAGCATCCAGGTGGGTTTTGAATATCTCCAGAGAAGGGGAGTCCACCACCTCTGGGCAGCCTGTGCCACTGCTCTGTCACTCTCAAAGTAAAGAATATCTTTCTTACAAGTGTATGGGACTTCCTGAGTTCCAATTCATGCCCGTTGCCCTTTCCCCTGTTGCTGGGCACCACCAAAAAGAGCCTGGCCCCATCCGCTTGACTCCTGCCCATCACATATTGATAAGCACTGATAAAACACCCCCTAGCCCTTTCTTTGTTGGGCTGAACCCCTTGGCCTTTCCTCCCTAGGGAGATGTTCCAAGCCCCCAGCCATCCCTGTGGCTCTCCATTGGACACCCTCCAGCAGTTCTCTGCCTGCCTTGATCTGGGAAGCCCAGAACTGGACATGGTGTTCCAGATGTGGCCTCACTGGGGCAGAACAGAGGGGAGGATCACCTCCCTCGACCTGCTGGCCGTGCTCTTTTTAATGTACCCTAGGATACCACTGGCCTTTTTGGCCACAAGGGCACACTGCTGGCTCGTGGGCAACCTGCTGGCCTTCAGAATACCCACGTTCTGTACATACAAAAGTGGGTTAATATTCTTCATAGCTGAGTCTTGTGATGACTGTGGCTATTTGAAACAGGCATCCAAAAAATATATGTATGTAGTTGGGCAATTATCAAAGGCAATTACCATAGCTAAGACAATGAAAATCAAAATCCACCAGACACCTGACTAATGATCAAAGAAATCATGTGATGAAGAGAAGGGCCAAATATAAACAAGGGCATACTGACAAAAATCAGAGATAAAGTGACTTGCAAACATGAATTTCAAAGGAATACAATCAGTTGTTCCACTCCATCACTGACAATGGCAGTAAGAAGGCACCATTTCAACTTGGGACTTTATGTCTCCCCAGAAGACCACTTAATAGCCTTGCTTTAATAAATGTACCTTGACTAGTGGCTTTTCCTAAAGCTTTAAACCCTCTGCAGGGCACTGAGGGCATAGAGTTAGGTCAAGAGGTTGTTGTTTGGAGCCAGGCTCTGGGCTAAGAAAGAGCGTGGGGCTTCATGGCATGGTAAACTGGGCCAGAGTTTCCATGGGAGGTGATGTTAAGCTTGCACTTTAAAAGCTGCAAAATCAACTTCAGCTACTGATGGAAAAAGTCTGTTTCCAGGGCTTTTTTGAGAAGTGACAAACAAGTCTGCCACCTTCTGGTGAATTCATACATTTACTTGATGTCAGTTCTAAATCATGAATTGTCCAATTTTCCATTCTAACTGCTGCAGAATCTCTAATTTTCAAAAGTACAGCCAAAGACAGCTGATACACAATGCAGGTGCAATGCTGATGATTTTGCTTTTGCCACTATCAGTAGAAGAAGTCAGCAAGCAGGAAAACCTTGCCAGCAATCACCACAAAATACAGCATAAGTAAGTGACCAGCACTTTTATCTCAGCACAGTACGACGGCAACACTTCAAACACAGGGTCAATATTTTGGTGGGAAGTTCCATTCAAAATCTTGAATCTTGTTTTATTTTAAAGCTATGTGACTAAGTGACCTCCAGAGCTTTACAGTTTGCTTTCACTGTATAAAATCTGTTGCTTACTGTCTATTTCAACTTCATTTCTGTCAACAGTATATGCATGGCTACTGCTTTAATAAAAGTAGCCACCAAAAACTGAGGCCAGGCTAGCCTACAGACTCACTCATTCTCTTTGAGGAAACATATACATGTACTTACAAAAGCATAATTTAAACAAGTTTTGCTACCAAAGACTCTTGGTGAATTCCCTCCCTGCCTCTCTTGCCACTTTCCTGGTCATTCTTAAGTATTTATTTGCATATATGAGTTTAATCTGTAACTTCTATTGTTTATTCATCAGTTTTATCTACCAGGGTTGCATTTTGATTGATCAAAGGGCCCAAATTGCTACTGCTTTCCCTCTGGCTCTCTAGCAGACAGAGAAGTTGAAAAGCATATGCAGTATAAATACCCCCGAGTATGCACTGCAGAAATGAATGACCAGTGGATAAAAGAGTGCAGTGAGGGGGTAAGGAAGTACAAGGCTTCCTTTGACTCCAAGACGTGCTCCTGGCCCAAGCTATAGGCAGGACACTGGTTAGGCTACAGACCTCATTTAACAGGGTGCCATCCTGTTTTAAGCAGTTTGCTGGTGACTCTGCTCTGTGTAGGCTGATGCTCCACTCAGCTGGCAAAATATATTCACGAGGCACGATTTCGTTCTGTGTTCTGCTGGTAGCAGGTTTAATACTCCATTACTTTCCTTTAATTACTCCCCTATCTCAGAATAATGAAAGTGTTAAAACATGTGCCAGCTGCTACAGTTCCTCTACCCATCTTGTTCCATCACAATAAACAAATATTGTTTCCTTTTGCCAGCAGCTTTCAGAAACTGATGCTAAAACATTTTACCTGTCGAAATGATTCTTCTTCTTGATCCTCCAGGACAGTATTCTCATCAAAATCAATTACACGATCATACATTTGTAAGTTGTACTCCTTCCAAGACACCAATCCATCACCATTTTTGTCATAGTCGTGGAAGTGTTGCTTAGCTTCTTGCGTAACGTAGTGTTTAAATGACTGCTGTATCCAGGAGCTCAGCTCATCTGTGAAAAACCATTAGAATGAACAAAAAATCAGAATAACCTATCTTACAAAGCCTGCAAAGATAACACAGGTCTACCTGGTCTGGAATGCACTTTACAGTTCAGATGCAAGGCAAGAGGCTGGTGAAAGCAAAACAACCTGCTTCCTCTGGGCTACGCCTTTTTTTGAGTTAACTGAGTGAGAGAACAGATCACAGCTACCCCTTTCAGCTTCTTCTGTAGGACTGTTTCCCTGCTGATACCCTCAGAGGACAATGACATGGTGACTTCACATTGGATTATGCTGGTGCTGCCAGAGAAAGTTTGATGCACCCATCTGACACACATGGGAAGCGGCAGCAAGAAATGATTTGAGAGTGCACACATCACTAGAACTTATCCTACAAGGAAGGTTCTTTGTTTTCAACCGAGCAAGTGCCCTGACTTCAGGCTCACTGGGCCTGAACAACACAGTCCTGCCCCTTTTGATGGCTGCTGGAGTTAGGTCAGCTTGACCCAAAAATATTAACAAGGATTTTTCTTTTACTAGGAGCTGGAATCAAACTTACATACTTTGGGAATGCTTTGAAGCTACTTGATTTTATAGAAACGTGGCTAAAACAAGTTAAGCTTAGCATACAGATAGTTTCACACTAAGTTCTTGATTGTATGAAGATTGGAAGAAGGCATTTTCTTGGTCTCAAGCAGCTATTTTCAGGTGCCCAGAAGGAGATGGCTGGAGTGTATTACTGTGTCCTCCCATGTTGGAGTGCCAATACATCTTTATTAGGTTTATTTAAGCATCTTCGTACAGCAACAAGAGATTTTTCAACTATATTCTGCATACTAAATGTGTGGCACCAAAGGAAACAACTTTGTAAAAGATTGTCTGAATTGATTAAACACAGGGAGGCACGGATGCCAAGTGCACAAAACCACCGCTGCCTACAATGGAGAAACTGCAATGCAATTTATCACAGACGGCAGCATTACTGATAGGGCAGGTAGTTATTTCCCAGCTTTAAGCACCGAGTCCAGTGCCGTTCATCAGACATACTGCTGATTATAGAACCAAGGAATACCCCACGTTGGAAGGGACCCATAAGGTCATCAGGTCAAGCTCCTGGGCTCACACCTTCTCTGTCTGCCTGCAAACGAAGTGCACCGATAAGCAGAAAGATCTCAAGGAGTGTCTAATGCTGGGAACAGCTGGGAAAGCTCCATCCCCCTGTCCTTCTCGGTGTAAAAAGGCATTCCCTTGGGACTTCGGGAAGGGAGGGGAAAGCAAGTTTTCATCAGCCTCAGCACCAGGTGCCGTGCATTTCATCAGGGCAGCGTACTGACGGCACTGATACACTTCACAACATCAGAGCCCTTCCTGCTGCGCGTGCCGGAGACCAGCAGTCCCAGGTCTCCTTTCGGAAAGCATCTGCGCGATGCTGCCCTCATCTCACGCCATGGCTTCTCCCCGCAGCGAGGCGCTTTGCTGCCCCGCGCTACCGCGGTGTCACAGCGCGGCTCTGGGCTCGGATCTGTGCCAGCCGCTCTCGGTGCGGAGTCGTGCCGTGTACAAAAGCCACGTTCTGCCATCTGTGGCACGTTCCGGCACGACGTCTCTCTCGGGACTTTCTTTGTAGCGGACGATCCCCGGAGGAGCCGCCGCCGCTCCCAGGCCCCGCGATGCGCACAAAGCCTGGACCCGCCCGGTCGCCCCGCCGTTACCCTTGCTGAGCAGGCCGTCGTTATCCGCGTCGATCCTCCGCACGATGGCCCTCAGCCGCCTCTGCTGCTCTTCCGGGCTGAGCCGCGCGTACTCCTCCGCCTCCTCCTGAGGGAGAGGAACCGCGCATCAAAACCGCCTCCCGGATCGCTCGGTTCGACCCCCGGCCCCGTCGCCCACCTGCCCTCCTAGCAACGCCTCCCGGTCGTAATCTGCTCGGTGCTGCCCGTACGCCGCGTCCAGCGTCGCCAGGACCGCGGCCAGGCCCAGCGCCAGCAGCGGCCGCCGCCGCATCGCGTCGCCGAGGAGAGGAGCGCGCTGAGGGGCGGGGAAAGGAAAAGGGAAAGGGGCGCGGCGGGGGTCCGCAACGCCGCCTGCGCGCGGCTCGGGCCGGCGGGACCGCGTGCTCCCCCTCGTGTCCGGCGATCCCGTTGTGCCGTGCCGGGAGTCCGGGAGTTCGCTTCGGACCGCGGGGGATTTCAGCCGTCTGTGGCTGGAATGGAGCGTCTCGCTACAGCAGAGCAGAGCCGTGCCGTGCCGGACGGGGCTCCCAAACAGCGCTGCCGAGCGAGCGGGCGAGGTGCGGCGGTACGGCTGAACGGAGACGTGGGGGAAAAACGAGCTGCAAAGAGAGCGGGGCTTCATCTGCCGCCCGGGAGAGCCGAAAACGTGCCCGGCCATGCGCCCGCGCAGGTCCGATTCATCACCGATAGTGGTTAATTGAGGTTTGCCTAGGGCTGCCGTTGGGTTTGATGCTTCTCCCTGAGAGAAAAGTGTGTTTCTGCCACAAGTCCCGGCACAGATCGCCCTGCGGCATTTCAGGCTGTGCAGACACGGCAGACCTATTTTTGTGTCAGTGTCCGAAGGACGAGGAACGCTCCCCGCACCCGCTCTCGTTCCGAGGCAGCACGGAGCCGCCCGCCCAGCCTTTCACCGCACGGAACGGGGCGCCGCGCCCCGCAACACGCCTCAGGGCTCAGCAGCGCCCCCCGGCGGCGGGCGGTGCGGCAGGTGCACGAACGGCGGCTGGAGCGCGCCGCGGGTGGGCAAGGTGAGGGCAATGCCTTCACCGGTGCGGGCGGCGCATGCGCGACTGAGGGGGGGGGCGGGCGCGGCGCGCGGCGGCGGGCGGACGGGCGCTGGCGGCGGGATGCGATGACATCACCGCGGCGGGACGCGCGCGGGCGGGACGGAGCGGCGCGACGGAGAGCGTGAGTGCCCCTCGGCGCGGGGGAGGGGCGCGGCGGCGGCGGGCGGCGCGGGGCGCGGTGGCGAGGCAAGATGGCGGCGGGCCAGCCCTCCCCTCACGCCCCGCGGCGCCGGGCCCCGGGCGCTGCTCATAGCCGCCGAGCCGGGCCCGCGGCCTGCCCCGGCGGCCGAGTGCTGAGCGGGGCCGGGAGCTTGGTTGCCGTAGCAACCGGGAAGCCCGTGCCGGGTGTCAGTCAGCCCGTGCCGCGTTCCGTCCGGGCTGCGAGGCTCCCCGGCGTTGTGCGCCCGGCTGTGTGTGAGGCGGCTCTGAGTGCTGCCGGCTGCTCCAGCCCTGAAACCACGCGTTTCGTTTTACTCCTGCGTGGCTGCAGTAATGCTGAAAGATTTCGGTGAACCTATAAATATTTAACCCCACGTATTTCTCCGCTTTTGGCTGCGGGTCCCCAGTCCAGTACTTGATGAAAAACATGTATTTTATTATAGCTGTCTTCTGCATGAACCCGTTTGGGCTTTTTTAGTGACCTAACTAATTATCCCACAGAGATTTTCAGCACCTCTGATTCGTTTTGACGAATTTGCCCGGTACTGTCACAAGAAACGTTGCTGTTGGTGCCTTCCCCTGTTCCAGAGCAGTGTGCTTTGTACCGTTTGCTGCTGTAATATGTGTCAAAATGCGCTCCTTTGGGTGAACTTTGCTCGTTGTACACTCATCATTGGAGCACCTCCCTGTGAGGACAGGCTGAGAGCTGGGCTGTGCAGCACCAAGGGGAGAAGGCTCTGGGGAGAGCTGAGAGCAGCCTTCACTGCCTGTAGGGGCTGGGTTGTAAGAAGGAAGGATACAGACACCAGCAGGATCTGTTGTGGCAGCACAAGGGGAAATGGTTTCAAACTAGAAGAGAGGTGATTCAGATTGGATGTAAGGAAGAAGTTTTGTACACTAAGGGCTGCCCAGAGAGGCAGTGGTGCCCCGTCCCTGCAGACAGCAAGGTCAGGCTGGGGGCTCTGATGTGCTGTGTGTGTCCCTGTGCACTGCAGGGGTTGTGCTGATGGCCTTTAAGGGTCTCTTCCACTTTTAGGTTGTTTTTTTTTTTTTTTCTATAGTGTCAACCTCTTTTGATTTTCTTCTTGAGCTGCTTTTAATATGGAGCCAAGTAAGCACTTTACAAATATAACTGTCCTCTGAAAACATTACCACGTTCATCAGATGTCCTTGTCATAAATGTTGCTGGGAAGCTAAAACTGACTGTGTTTGTTTTGACGCAGGTATGAAAGCTCAATGGGGTCGTCCAAAAATGCAATGAATGAGCCTGCTGATGCAGAAGAAGGCTATAATGTGATGGTAGGTTCAGATACTGTAACACTGTACTGAGGTTTTTCCTGCTGCAAGAAAAATACTTTTTATTTGCGTTGGGATTCGTTAATGAGTATTCATTTGCACCTTCTCTGGAAACTGATTCTATCAACACCATTATGTGAATTCTTGAAAATGCTGAAATAACTTCTGCTTTCCCTTTGTTACTTCTTTACACATCCCATGAGAGTTCTACACTGTAAATGGAATAAAGAAATGAATCCTGTTAAAAAATATACTCGAGTCCTTCTGGTACCCCTGGAGTGTTCCAAAATTAGGACTCCCCTGCTCATTTTCATGCATGCCGTCCTCCCTCTCACGCTTGCCCCCCATACATGTGAGCTTGTTAGCCATGGACTGTGATGTGAGCAGTGGGGCAGAAAACCTCAAAACAGAAGAGATGCAAAAACCTTTGTACTGTGAAACTGTGGGTTTTGATACCTGCATTAAAGGACTGCTGTACAATGGAGTATTGCAATCATGAATGTTTTCTTTTCATTAGAACTTCTAAGGGAAAAATGCTGTTCAAACCAAATTCTGTTTCAATTAAAACAAAACTACAAGTTCCAAAGTTCCCAACTTTTGTTTGGAAATTGTCCCAGTGTATTTTAGTGCAGGATTGTTTTGGTCTGCACAGATAAGTGTAAAGAACAGCTGTGGTATTACAGAGGGTCCTGGGTGCAACACGAGAAATTCTGGGTATGTGGTAGAAGGAGGTGGCTCTGCTTTTGGGAGCAGACATTTGTGGATTGGATTAGGCCTGTGGAAGCCTGCTGTTCTGTGCCTATGGAAAGAGTGCTAATTTCTGTGTGATGTTATGACATACTTGCTGTGAATATATCCTTAGTAATGAAAAGATAACATATTGCAAAGAAATAAAACCCGTTTGTCATTTTGACATGTTTAAATGGGATTAGCATCATCTATAGGATACAAGTAATCTTACTGAGCATGGAAAATGACTTCATTGAAGTGTATCTGCTCTTGGGCACTGTATCTCAACGAAAGATAGGAACCAGTTGAAGACAATCTTGAAGAGAAACCCCTCAACACTCAGATTCAGTGAATATGTAATCTGTGATGTGGAAAATGTGAGAAAGAAGACTGAAGGGTGTTCAGCTTGGAAAATGAGAGGGCCAATGGAGGATAAGATGAAGTGGAATGCCAGCATTAAAAAAAAAAAATGGGAAAAAGAATTCAATTGGGTTTTCAAAGCCCTCTGTGTATGGCAGGAGTGAGCAGGCTCGTGTTGTAGGAAAGCTGTGGTTCAGTCTTGCATGGATTGTGCAGAGTGAATGTTGTCTGGATTGAGAATCCATGAAGGATTTGTCTACTTATCCCTTTTTGACAGCAAGCTGTGATAGATGAGATCTGCTTCTAGATAAGGTTGCTACGGTTTGAGGATACGTGAATACAAAATGCAGCCACATCTCAGAGACAGTTCAGATAAATCAAAACCATTTAACTCAGTTGGGAAGGTTCCACAAGCATTTGCATCACTGGTTTAATGCAGCAGTTTAAGTTGCTTTTAAAACAATTATGTGAGAGTTGTGAGTCTTTAACTCTTAGGTCCAGGGTGTAAGTTTTATTAACTTGTTAAGTTAAGCAACAAGGAGAGAAAAAACAAGCTTTATTCAACAGCAATGGGCAATCACTGAAATTTACTAAAGAGAGTGAGCTATTATATTGAATAAGAATAGACTAAAACCAGGTTAGTATAGACCCTGTTGATTTCTCTGTACCAAACTGTATTATTTGGGTGTTTTGGTTTTGTTTTTAAACAAGCATGTTTTTAGACAGCTCTCTTGCATAGTTCTGCTGTGGTTTTGGTTGTTTGCTCTCAGCGTATCGCATGGTATGGTCTCCAGGTGGTCAGTGGAGCACTAGATGGCACACTGTGGCTTTGGAACAAGCATTTGAGGACACCCAAGTGAGAGGAACTTATTGATACAAGCATTCAAGTAATTGCATCTTTTTGTTTCTACTGCGTTTCCTCCCACCCTGAGGAATACAGCCACTCCTCTGCTGTACTCGTTTTCACTGTATTTGCTTTCTGAAGATGTGCTAGTAGCATAACACAAAGGTTGCACGCTTGATGGCAAGGGTGAAAAGAGGAAAAGGTGTCTTCTGACTGCTGCTACAGAAAATCAGCGTATCGGTGCGTAAAGGAATGTTTACATCTACATAACTTACTTGAGGTTATGTTTGCCAGTGTTAAAGTGGTTTTGCACCACCAATGTATATAGACTTTGCATTACTGTGTGTAACTTGGCTTTGTTTCACATCACTTTCTGAGCAATAACTTCGCACAGTTTAGAAGAGGAACGACTTCATCCAGTTGATGTCTGTCAGCTGATACATCTATTTCTTAATATGTTTGGTTTCTAAGATCTGGTGATGTTATCTTTTGTCACTGCAAAGAAATGTATTTCCTAGGTGAATTCCTCAGTGCTTCTCATGTTGTCTGTGAACAGCTGCAGCTTTCTAGAAAGAACAGCTGGCTGTAGTTGCCAGGATGTGCTTTCTAGCTTCTTGTCTTCTCAGTGAAACAGAAGTGTTTGTTTTTTAAATATATGTAGGTGAAAGTAATGCCTCCTATTTATTTCCATGGAAACTGCAATATATACAAAGACATGATAACACTATTTTGATAAGGGAAATTCTCACTGTTTTTCAGCATAGTCACCACCCTATGCCACTCTCATGAAAAGCATCTGTACCAGTGGAGGTGACCACTCGGTTCTTCAGGTTCTTCTCAGCTACCCAGCACGTGCATTTTGGTCTCACACAGCTTTTGTCCTTAGTTCTAATTAACTCAAAGAATGTCAAACATCTTAAAGTCTAATCTGATGCTCTTGCTGGACGGGCCATCAATTAAATGAAAATTAATAAGTGTGGTGTAGGCCTACCTGTTCTGAGGACTGGGTAGAAACTCCTGTGTTCTAGTGGCCAATCTCTTTGCCTGCCGTGTAGATAAATGTGAAAATATATTTGTGTTCTGAATAGCTGCTAAAAATATACGAAGTATGAACTCACTTGGGTTTAACCACATGTTGGATAAAACGTCCAGGTGTCAACACTACACATATGTATGTATGTATGTACACACATATAGACGTGTTTTCCATTCCTGCATTTCTTGTTTTCAGGCTTCTTTCCAGCGCTCCAACAGCCATGACAAAGTGAGGAGGATAGTTGCAGAAGAGGGACGTACAGCCAGGAACCTGATTGCATGGAGCGTCCCTCTGGAAAACAAGGATGATGATGGTATGTTTGTAGCTGTCTTCCCCCAGCTTGTTTTGCACCTGGCCCCTAAAGCAGTTCACTGGAGCTGCTTCCATGGAATCACGTTCCTGCTGTGGGATTTCTCTGTTTATAGAAAGGATAATGTTTAGCGTCCATGCTATCATTTTTAAATTTGTTTTTTTTTCACACAACCTTCCATTGGCTGATCACTGTATAAAACAGAGCAGTGACAGATAAAAAGAAACTACTTTTTATTCTGAAAACAGGCATGTAAATTTGTACTGTCTTGCTGATACCACTGAGATAGCAGTGCAAGATAATAAGATACTGAGCTTTGAGAAGGTTGTTAAAAACCAATCTTACGTAACTTGGGGTTTAAGATTGGAAGGGATGTCTTAGTGCCACCCCACAAAGTACTTCATGCACTCTAAAACAAGCACGTTTGGCAATTTCTTGTAGTATCACCTCAGTCTGTATTAAACATCTGCAAAGAAACTTAAAGCTGCCCCTGTGCATCCCCTTTCTTAACGTGAATCCTTAGAACTGTTTTGTTACTGTTGTGATTCTCTCTTGTGGACTTCAGAAGCCAGGAATTGACTTTCAGTTTTCATACTGCTCAAACTGTTTCAGATGTCAGACTGCTGTCTTTGTGAGGACTTCATCTCACGTGCTTTTGTAGCTCACTTGTCCTTTGGAGCTGCTGCTGCTTTTAAGATTTGGGCAGGAGCGTCTCAAAGCTTTTGGTTTGTTCTGGTTTTTTGAATGTGAGGGTGGTTGAACACTGGGATGAGTTCCCCAGTGAAGCTGTGGAGATGCTCAGAACCTCACTGGGTGTAGTCCTGGGCAACCTCCTGTCACTGATTCTGCTTTGAGCAGAAAGGTTGGACTGCATCTCCAGAGGCTCATTCCAACCCCATCTGTTCTGTGATTTTGCCAGTGGAGATGATGTTTCTATGAACAGTTATAGAGAAGATCACCTCTTTCTAAAGTAAGCTGAAGCAAAGCTTGAACTGTCTTCTTGGGTTGCATTTCTGCACTGAGGTGTATCTGTGAATTTTCTTTCATTTTGGAACTGAAATGTCTGAAGTCACAGAAGAGAATGAGGTGCATGAAAAGCTACATAGCTGTTTGTGCACGTGTAGGTTTCATCAAGGAAAACTTCTGTTCAGAGCACGTATCTGTTCTCCTCTTAACAATGACAAGTGGAATGATAGAAAGCTTATATTGAATAACTAAACATTCACAAGCTTTGGTTTCAGGTTCTGACTCCATAGTAAACATTAGCATTGTCCCAGCTGTCTTAATTTGTTAGATTGCTTTTCCAATGCAGGAGTTTTGTGTGGTGGGATTTTTAAGCTCCGAGTGGTCAGCAGTGAAAGATGTGCTGTGAATCTTTGATAGGTACACGTAAGAAGGAAAAATGAAACAGCAGCCAGTTGTCAAAGAATCACCAAGGTTGGAAAAGACCTCCAAGATCATCCAGTCCAACCTACCACCAATATTTCCCAATGAGCCACATCTCAATGTTTCTTGAGCACCTCCAGGGTCAGCGTAGCAGAAATACAAGTCATGGCTTGAAACAGTGATTGAGCACCTGGTGGGAGGGCAGGGCCAACCTAGGGGAGCTCAGGTGTATGCAATACACATGAGTGACTGGGAGGGCTAGAGCCAGGATCCACCCCTGGATCCACTGCCAGACCTCATTTAAGCATTGGCAGTGGAGGCAAGGGGGTCTTGTTGGAGTTTCCTGTGTAACTGAGGCCTTCCAAGGGTAACCTTTGTTTCTGTGTTCGTAGCTGCTGCATTTGAACATATCCTCTCTTGCTGCAGCCTAGGACTTTGCTACCCTTCTGTTATTGCTGTGCTTTCTGTTGTGTTACAGTCAGTGACTCCAGCACCTCTCTGGGCAGCCTGTTCCAGCACCTGACTCTTTTCTCTTGGAGAAGTATTTTCTGACATCCAACCTGACTCCTCTGGTGCAACTTGAGGCCATTTCCTCTCTTCTTGTTGCTAGTTACACGGGAGGAGAAGCTGACCCCCACCTCACCACAACCTCCCTTCAGGCAGTTGCAGGGAGCAGTAAGGTCTGCCCCCAGCCTCCTCTTCTCCAAACCTACCCATCCCACCTCCCTCAGCTGCTCCTCATAACTCCTGTGCTCAGACCCCTCACAACTCCCTTGCCTTCTCTGAACACAAAGCTTTGACAACCTTCTTGTGAGGAACCCCAAGCAGTCAAGCAGCGTGTGGCTGGTTTCTTATCTTTGATCAAGGGGAAGCAAATAAGGTACTGTGCTTTTGTTTTAGCCAAAATAGAAGGATAGAAAGTGAGAAGAAAAAGGTAATAGTTTAAGACACAACCATAATCTGCTCAAGTGAAGCACACACAATAGAGCACTTTGGGATAACGTACTGCAGCTAGTCTGCTTATGAGTCCATGGATTTTTTTAAGAGGGCCAGTTTTGCATTCTTTTGGCAGCTTCATTTGTATCTGTCTCCAGAGGGTGCATTTATCCATTAACTAGTCTTGCAGTTGCTTGTATGTTCTTGAGTATGGTGGTAGATCCACTGATATTACTGCACTGGTAGTACATGACATCTCCGCAGGGAAGATTGATAGCTGTATTTTTGGGCAATGAAGGAGTTTATGGGAAAGGAACGTAGAGTGTATTTGAGCTACTGGTGAGTTGGTTCAATTTTTATTTCAAGTCTGTTCCTTTTTAGCTCTTCCTTGCTTGTAATATTATTTTGCAAAGCTTTGTGTGTGACGTTTTCCTGGAAAATGAGTGAATTAGAGTTGTCTCTGAGTTTTCTTCCAAAGCATGAAAAATGAATGTAGAAATGAATCATTGTCTTTTGTTAGATCGTTGCCTTTAAGGAATTGTTATGCATGATACTGAAACCCCGGTGGCTGTGGTCACTTCCTTCTTTGGGCCCTAAAAGGCCCCACTGTAATTGTCACACTTTTTGCCAGTGGAGAGTTCCTTCCAAAACCTCTCCAGTAAATGGTGAGCTGGTTGATTTTATTTTTTCTTTTTTTTGCACAAAGGATCTGGTGCTAATTGCTCAGTGGAAACATGCCCTGTAGAAAGGAGCTGCTGGCTGCTGAGAGTCTGGCAGAGCCAGGTCCTTTATCTCTTGACCCTTGTCTTGGCACAGAGGGTTTGTATGTCAGTGAGCCATGATTCATTTTTTGCTGAACTTTCAATATGTATTTAGTCCCCGAGGAACAATACAGCAATATTATGAATTAGGACAGTTTGTACTTGTTCAGGGGCTGTGTAAATCAGGCCAAAGGTTCAGGTTGCCTGAGCCAGTCTTGCATCCCATTTGTACAAGCAGCGTTCTGTCTTTGTGCACCTTTTTTTCTGCTCATAACATTCAGAGGTTTTGCACTGGCAGCAGTAGTGTGTGATTTAACACTTTGTATTAGGAACTGTTACTCGTCATGAGGATGTTTTTCTGCAGAAACAGTGAGTGTGTGGAAATCCCTAGTATTAGTGCTATAGAGAGCTGTTAAATTTAAAATATTGGATTCATTTTTTTCAGTCTGTGCATCTTTGCTTTTCCTCTTTTCTTGTTTTGTTCTGTTTCTTTTTCCTCTTACCATTTAACTTTTCCATTGGGAGACTCGTATTTTATGCAGAAGCCATAAGAAAGCAATCATGATATGAACTGCAGCCCAAACTTTCTAATTCCCTAAGGGAAATACCTGTTTCCTGTCAGTAAGAAATACTGCCATAAAAAGGAGAGCAGTTTCTGGAGTGGTAGGTAGCAGTTGTGCTACAGGTTTTGGTGTGGTATGTGCCCTTGTTGTGTCGGATCTGAAATCCTGCCTGTGTGCAGAACAGTGACGTAAGAAAATCTACCTGGAGCAAAACACAGTGGCACCTATTTAGAAGGGGCATTGATTGATGATACATTCAATTTGTTGCAATTATGGTATTCCTCCACAGAATTCATTAACAAGCAGCAGGTTCTGTTTTTTGGGATAGGCTAACAGTGCAATTGACTGCATGCTAGGAAGAGAGAGGGTGCTACAATTGTGAGTAATGCAGCAGTCTGATATTCTGTCTTCAGAATTAAACTGCTTATAACTTTGAGGAATGTCAAAAATTGGAAAGTCTTGTTTGTAACCGTTCCCTTTGTGTTTCTTATTTAAAGTCATTTGGGTTCTAGCCACGTAAAATTCACGCAATAGATTGAGAATCTCAGCATAAGAAAACACAATTTATTGATTGAAAGGTCGCTGGCATACTTGAGCAAGCCTGCAGAGTAATCTGTTCCTTTAGCAAGAGCTTGGTGAATAAATGGGTTTTGCAGTATGTGTGAAGGAGATGGAACTTGGCTCTCTGTGGCAAGTGAGGAGGTGTAAGAGTCATGACTGAAAACACTGTGGGTAAGCTTGAGCAGCACAGAGCTGAGTGCAGCTGGCACAATATGGTACAAAGGGAAAGCTATTACAGAATCACAGAACTGTAGGGGTTGGAAGGGACCTCCAGAGATCATCGAGTCCAACCCCCCTGCCAAAGCAGGTTCCCTACAGCAGGTCGCACAGGTCGGCCTCCAGGCAGGTCTTGAACATCTCCAGAGAAGGAGACTCCCCCACCTCCCTGGGCAGCCTGTTCCAGTGCTCCGTCACCTCACTGTAAAGAAGTTCTTGTGCACATTTGTGCAGAACTTCCTATGCTGCAGTTTCCAGCCGTTTCCCCTTGTCCTGTCTCCACTCACCACTGAAAAGAGTCCGGCCTCGCCATTCTGCCCCCCACACCTTAGATATTTATAGACCTGGATCAGGTCCCCTCTCAGTCTTCTTTTCTCAAGGCTGAACAGACCCAGTTCACTCAGCCTTTCTTCATAGGGGAGATGCTCCAGGCCCTTCACCATCATATTCTTGAGGACTTGTAAGTTACAGTTCTTGTATTTCATTCACCTGCGTGGCAGTCCAGTCCTGTGCTTCCTCTGAGCAAACATCTTTGCCTTTCTTGATATAAACTCCCCATCTGTGCAGGAGTGTTGCTTAAGACAGGCAAGTGCAGCACTGGAGCTAGTAAAATAGGCTTTGCAGCAGAGACAGCCTTCTGTAGGGATGTGAGACAGGGGAAGTGGCAAAGCCCATTTCTGATGGTGTCAGTAAAAGCTGGGGGGGATCAAAGAACCATGATGGTGTCCACAGATTCCTTCAGAGAGGTGAAAACAAATTCAGTTGAACATTGTTTTGGTTAAAGATCAGGTGATAAACGGAGGCCAGGATACTTAACCAAGATTGGGACCTGCCTCAGTGGGAAGAGAAGTGACTGCTGCTCTTTGGAAGCAGATACAACGGTGGCAGTGGCATTTCTCTCATCAGTAGAACTACTTGAGGAGAGAGCCGTGAGGGATATTGGCTGATAGTTTTTGAGATTGTTAGTGTAAAAGAAAGCTTCTGAAAGTAGTTTATCAGTAGCTTTTTTTCTTGGAGATATGAATGCTTCAGCATTTTGAGACAGGAAGTCTTCACAAATCACAAATCCAGTATGTTTCATATCTAATTACCAGACATGGAGGAAATGGACTTCAAGCATAAAATATGCCTGGCTCCCTGAATGCTTCAAAACTTTGCTGCTTTCTATATTTCATATTGACAACTTAATAGCTAACAGGATGGTCATCTTTTGTCGCTGTTGTTTCCATAAAACTCAGTGAATGCCACAGGTAGTGCCCTTCATGTGCCATTGCTGTGTCCCAATGCAGTGCCAGTATCATGGTGCTACACGTGCATCACCATGGAGCAGTGGTGTGTCACTGCTCGTCAGCACAGAAGCAGAAAGGGTGACAGGAAGGAAGCAGGAAAAAAATGAGAAAAGCTTGAAAATGTGACGGCTGATGGGAGGCAAAACTTTTCTGGCCTGTACACTGAAGGCATTGTTGATTTAAAAAATGGTCATTGCCACCCAGCATTTACTTTTCTGCAACACACAGTGCTTATGTGAGTTTTCTTGTCTCTGTGTCTGCCTCCCGTAGGAGCACCTGAAAGCTGCTCTTATGCTTGCAGGTGACTTGCTCAGAAAGTTCCCAGTTCTGAGGAGTGGATTGGTATTTTGTGTTTTGTAGAATCTAGAGATAGCAACTTTCTTTCACCCATCATCTACCCTTTTTCCATTCCGATGTGCCCATGCTGGTTTGTATCTCTTTTCCCTGGGCATGTTCTGTGTACCACTGCACTTGAAATCTTTTTGCAGAATGTAGAAGATCTTAGGTTGGAGACCTTGGTGACTGAAATATTGCTGTGACTGTGACAGAACTGATGCACAGTTAAAGCTTTTTGGTAGATAGGAAGTTGTAATACATCTGGTAGCTGAATCAGCTTTTCTCTGGAACGCTGCTAAATTGATTCCAATATATTAATTTGTACCTGTTGTTTTGGCTAATGTAACATTTTAAAAATGAATTATCTAGCAAATACTTTTAAATTTGCCTTAAAATTAAAGGTCTTGTTCCCTCCAACAGGCAGTGATGCAAACCAGCTGTACAACTGCTTGATTAAGACAGGCTTACAGCTGCTCTACATAACCAGAGCAATGTAGAACAGCTGGGCTGTGTTAGCAAATTTGGCTTAAGTACTGCTAAAGACAGAACTGAGCAGTTCTGAAATTCAAGAGCCATTTCCCTGGTCTGTGAGGGAGCTGTATGCAATTAATACATTTATTTGCATGGTTTCATCAAGATAAATATGTTGAAACTTTTACTTAGGTGTGGATCTGTGCTAGGCAGTACTCTTGCCGTCGTTACAAGTGAATATTCTGAGAAACATATTCCTCCTTTTAATTCTGTAATGATACTTGATATTATGGAACAGCTATTGAAGGTATTTTACAGTTGGCATGGAAAAGTAGTGTCATATTTGCCATCTCAGTTGTAACTGTCTGATTTTGAGGGGCGCTGCCCATTTGCAGGTACTTCTTTTGTGCTGAAGGAAGCCTGTAGTTTTTTTTGTCTTTCTTTGTAATTTCTTTTTCTGTGTGTCTTCTGGCCTCGTCCTCATGCTGAACTGTTGAATGTAAAATTTTATTAACCTTTTAACTCATTAACTGTGCCCATATCAGTGCATTGCGAGATTGGATATGTGATTTTTAAAGTGCTGAATCTAATCAGAAGCATTATGGTTTTATTAAAATGCTTCTCCTGCAGGGAAATCCAAATGGCAAGCTGGTGGAAAAGCAAAGACGGTGTCTCAAGGGAAACACAAGGCTGCAAAGCAGGTATCTACTCTTTTTTGTCTTAAAATTTGCAGCATAAAAATGTTTTGCAATACTGTTGATGCATTATTTGCTGAAGAATATTTCTATAAAAGTATACCTGTGTTGTATTTGTAAAGGATACAGGCCTCAAAATGGGGTTTAAAAATGCCACAATTTAGTCTGTATTCCTCAGCTTCTCTTTTTGTCATTTCTTAATCTCTGGATTCGTGACTTTTTGGCATTAAGGTTATTTTAAGGCCAGTGCAGCTCAACAACGAAGTCATACAGGAGATTCTTCCTATAAGCTTGCTCTTATGGAATGGCTACCTTTGCCAAATTTGATTTAAGGAAATGCTGTATGTACTGACCTCACTTGCTAATGGCTGAGAAATTTCAGTTTAAAATTTCAGTGCATCCTATTTTGGAAAAAAAAAAATAAATCATTCCAGATGAATGCAGAGTCACAACCAGAAAACAAGTCTCATTGACAAGGATCTAGAAGGTACTGCACTCAGTCAAGTTTTTCCTATGTGAGTGATAGAATTTTACTTTTAATATGGTAATACTGCAGTATTTATTAATGTTTAATATTTTTAACCATTACTTTGCATTGATTAGTGACAGTGTGAGTCTGTCTTTAACCATCTAACATTTACAGACAGCCTGTCACATTTTGACAATGTAGCACATGGAACGCGTTCCTTCTATGGACAAGATGTTCTGCTCCTATAGGAATGTGCTTACATCTTTAAAATACAAGCATGTTAACTTCACAGTGTAGTTCAGCCTCTCTTATCCTGCTGTTCTCTCCTTGCTCCCTAGGATGTTACAAACACTGTGCTCTAGTTTACTTGTTCTGGGAAGGATTTTATTGAAACAATTGGGGTGCCCTAAGCTGGTTTAGCCTCACAGAACATTTTGGAAGGGAGTAACGTGCTCCATAGTTGGAGTTCTGTCTGTTCTTGTCATTTGGAATTATGTAAATACTGTGTTTTTGGAAGAAGAATACTTTATTGTTATTTGGTGACTACTCTGTGTGGGACTGCTGTGCTGAGACTACATTGCAGAAACAGAGCATTCCTAGTGAATCATCAAACAATTCAATGATTCTAGTTGGAAAGGACACTTAAAGGCCATCTAGTCCAGCTCCCCTACAATGAACAGGGATAAATCCGAGTGCTCAGAGGCTGGTCCAGCCTGACTTGGCATCTCCAGGGACAGGGCATCCAGCACCTCTCTGGGCAAATTGAAGACGTTATTCAGGGCAGTAAAGCTGGCCCCATGGTTGTCACATCAGGTTCTTTCCACACACTCGTGAAGGTTTGAAATGGGCTGCTGAATGTCTGTGCATCTTGGCACTTTGACATTCAACTATTTTTTTTCCCTACTGCAATTTAGGCTTAATTTTCCTCTGCTTAGAAATGGGATGCAAATCTCAAGGAAATAGACTGATGAAAACTCAGTCGTATGGTCCTATCCTCATCTTCCTCTCCTCTCACTATGCTTATCTTCCTGAGCATAAATACACACCTCATCCTTTTCACAACTCCAGGGTGTGTTACTGAATCTGTTTTGGAAAACAAATTGTTTTAAGTGCTTTAACATCACTTCAGTCATTCGTACTGATTTCCCCATATACCCAAAACAACACTGGTGGTTATCAAGATAGTCACAGAAATCTAATTAACTACAAGGAGAGTAAAGAGGAGATATTCCTCAATCCTCACACAGGAGAGCATGTGTCTAGGTAAGTGACAGCTTATATCTGTTGAGTAACTATCCCCACATGGCTGACATGAGCACACACAAGGTTGACAAATGCATAATGTACCTCCAAGAAGGTATTTGTGGCTCCTCTCTGTGCCAGCATTCATGCAGGCAGTCGGATATTCTCCTCTGTTTTCATTACATTTAGCATGTTGGCAGTCCCCTGTATCTGTGCAGCAAAGTAGCACTAAAGCAATTAGTGTGCATATTAGCACTGAGAATCAGTCAGCAGATTTGTTGCAGCGAAAGCTGTTCATTACAAGCTAGAACAGCACAAGAACAGTTTCAGACTTGGCATCAGCTTGATTCAGCAGCTCAGCACTTATGCTGGGTTGAACTGAGCTTGCAGTGTTAACCAGATGGTGAGTGGAAATCTTTCTGCAAATGGTCTTCTCAAGTAGGAGAGATTCTTTTATAACTCACCCAGCTCTTGCATCTTCTCTGAAGTGTGGCCCTAATGCATGGGTCTGGGAACTAGCTACATCAGCATCACAACAGTGTTCTGCTGACCTTAATGCTCACAGATCAGTATAAGAGTTTAGAATTGAAGTTGTATGTGGTGTCCTGGTAATAAGAATTGAACTGTGTTGGAACACTAGTGGTATGATTACTAGTAAAACTTTACTTTCATCTTTGGGTGCACATTCTTGTCAGAGTGAGTACTATGGGATAAGCAGTCAGAAAATGGAACACTGCAATGTGTGTAAGAGGCAGAGTATCATGCACTGTGCAAAGTCAGTGTTGAGTTATAACTGTCAGAGAATCAGAAATTGGTTCTGCATGTTGGTTGTATTTGTGTAAGGGAAGAAAGCACGTTTTAAAAGCTGCAGTCAGTGGAATGGCACAGTCTTCAGTGAGGAACTCCTTGCTTATAAAAGTTTAAATGTATTGTGGAAAAATGTATTGCACAGCGTTACTGTGCTTCTTTGTTGTTTTCCTTTGTCTTGTTTTCTTTAGAACACTTCCCTAGACTGCAAGTTAACAGCAGCAGGAGAGAAAACCTTCGACAAAAGCCCAACAAAAGCACGGCAGCCTCGAAAAGTTGATCTGCGAGCTCGGTACTGGGCGTTCCTCTTTGACAACCTGAGACGGGCAGTTGATGAGATCTACGTTACGTGTGAATCAGATCAGAGCGTGGTAGAATGCAAGGTAAGAGCTCAGCATTTTTCTGCCTGCTGCCATGTGGTTCTTATCGCTTTTTTTTTTTCTGCTCTGTGCAGCAAATAAGGAATTGGAGCCTCAGAAATGTGTTTGTGCTTCCATGCCTTTGTGTTTAGTGGAGGTTAGGGAGTAGGAAACATGGTGGCGTGTTTATTCAGATTTAACATGATGAAAGCATTTTAGGTTGTGGCCAATTTTGAAGTGTGTGATTTTTCATAATGTCGTTAGGTCTTTTCTGTTAAGTTCTAATTTAATTTTCAAATGGAACATTGATTATTTTTTTTCCCCTATCATGTTCCTTTCTGTAGGTGGCACTGTTGTGATTCAGCCCTTTCCCCATTCCTTGGCTTGTTGTTAAATGCCAAAATTACACATTACTCACTTTTTTTGGTAATTAGTTACCACTCTTCTGATTCTCTGTGGTGATAAGAGGGTGATGGATAGTCAAGCATAAACATTGTGTGGTTGGGATTGTTTTCCCTAATTTCAGGTAAGCTGTATTTGTAGTAAGATGTAAAACTATACTGCCCAAGCTATGATTTTTTTTTTTTAGTAGATCCACAGAAAAACCATTGTCATTTCACAGAGTAATTTGCTCTTTAGAAGTGGAGTTAATTTTAGCACTAAAAGAAGCCAGAAGAATGCATTTTCAAAGAAAAGTGAAAGATGCATTTTTTTCAGTATTCCTGTTAAATACAGCTGAAAACTCAATGCGTTCTGGAACTGATTATCTAATCACTGTATAAAAATTATAGGTATCAATTTAAGTAAACAATTTTCTTATCATATGTATCTAGTTCTCTGTTGTAATCAGACACTGCCAAATTGACTTTAAGATTAATGTACAAATACATTTCATTGAAAGCAGATTGGAAAGCTGAACAGTAGCTAGGGGCTTCCAAATGGTGGGTTGCTCTAACACAATTTACCATGTTGATACTGAGCTGTCTTCCTGCTCAGGAAACTCTGAAGAATTTCTTGGTCTAAGAAAATCAGCCAGCCTTGCATGGTAATTAGATTACCATTTTAAACTTCTGTGCTCAAAAGAACAGTAGCATATTTGTATCATTATCACATATTTTAGGGGTTAGATATCATTCAGCATTTTAATCATGCTACTTGATCTGCTCTCAGATGGAAATACTCTATAGCCCAAGTGGAAAGCCTTCATTTTCGTAGCTGCTTGACAGTGATGTATGTATCCACAGGCATCAGATTACTTGTTTGCAGAACATGGCTGGAAAAAGCAAAGACTGAGTAAACAAGGATGTTCAGCATCATGTGTCATTAAATCTTATGTCACATTCATGTTGCTTTTACTTTTAAAATGCTTTCTTTTCAGCTTGAAAAAAAAGTTCCTTACTTTAGCAGGTGGAACGTGCATTTGTGCTTCAGGCTTTTGTTTGTGAGATTATCTTATAAAGATTACTGTAAATGTGAGTCACTCTTTTTTCCTCTTTGAGCAATAGGAGGTAAACTCATTCTTACACTTTTCCCACAGAAGAAGTACTCAGTGTAAGAATAGTTCAAGGAGTTTCCCCTCTGTCTTTTTCTAAAGCTGCTAGAGCAGGAATGGGATAGCTTTTCTTTTAGTTCTACTTTTGCTGACTTTTTACACTATGGAGGAAAGCGTGTGTTGCTTAAAATGATACACAAGCTACCGACAGACAAACCAGCTCAGTATTGGTTTTGATTTTACTACAGGAGATATGTGGGGAACAGCGTTAAATAAGCGTCCAAGATGGTAAAGTTGTTTATCTGTTGAGTTTTTTAAAGGATTTTGATAAAATCATTTGTACTGAGATAAATCTCAGTTGTAGATAACTGAATTCACAAGCCAGCATTTTAAATGACACCTCAAACCTGTGCATTGGTCAAATGGGGGATGCTGTTCTGCTTAAACATTTCAGCTGTGCAAAGATGACATTAAAAGAGGACCTTTTGTAAAAAATGAAAATTCAGGCACCCAAAACCTTTGTGTCAACTCAGGTGTTCAGTTTTGATTTTGGACCTTTTGCTTTCCTGTAGCCTTACAAGTTGGTATCGTTTTATTGATTATGTTGTCACTGAAGGTAATGTTTGATGCTCCCAAATGGGAAAGGGCTCTTGTGGCTGCTTGTGGTTGAAACTGCAGACGAAGGTTTGTGGTGAGGGTACAAGCAGTGGAGACGTGTGTAAGAAGATCAGTTGTGTGTATTTTCCCTCAACTTTGGGCACTGCTGTAGGTGGTGTTTCGCTATTGATTTGGCAGAGAACTCTCAAACCATGTAGGTGGATGCGACTGATGCTCCACGTGAAGATGCTTGAAATAGACATAAAAGAAATAATGGATTCTCAAATTTATGGATCATCTTACTGTGCATGAATCACTTTGGTGGAGCTGCATAGAGATTAGATATAACAACTGTAACCTTGAACAAATATGGCTGCTTTTATATGTTAGCTAGGCGTGTGTATCTTATGTTTGTGTGAATTTTGTAGTGCCCAGTATTTTTTGGGTTTGAGTGCTGAGCTTAGACCCAAAGAAGTTGTCGTACCAAGGATCCTTTGCATTGCTTTCTGTATCCTAAAGGGAGTGGAGTCTAAAATTCTTTGTGGATGGAAGAAGGCAGATAGGAAGGCAGATTCCATAGCCAGGGGAGGCTTGGTTAATGCAGGAGAGAAATTTCTGCTGCAGTTGTTCTATGGTTTTTGGTATCGCAGGAGCTGGGATAGAGGAGATAAAAATATTTAACAGCAAAAAAAACCTCACTTCTTATTGATGGAGTTTGAGTAACTGGATCCACCAGCTGGACCCAGAAGATTCTCCGACTACCTGAAATTTAATGGGTGTGTTTTTACTCCTCCTTGGGATGAGTTCATGACTTCAGCTGCTTCTGTTTTGAAAAGGCTGGATTTTATGATGTAAAAGAAAGAAAAAAAAAAAATTAGCTCATTTATTTTCAGGTTTCTGTTTGGCTTTACTTAATACTTGCACAAACTTTTATCCTTTTACCTAACATTTAGTAATTAGTATGTTCCCACCAGATTTTGACAAGGACAGTTTCCACCTTTGTAATGCTTGCAGGTAGCCACCTTGAGAACAGCTCAGTGCAAACAGCTTCATTCTCCTTGTTTATTCCCTATGAAAAGAAAAAAGGAAAACATGAGATGCTGTGAAGAGGTGGGTAAAGCCTCTCTCTGAAGAGATTTGACCTATTGTACGATGGTGTTCTGCAAAAGAACCAGCTGAAACGGCTTCATTCCAGGCCTTCCAAGCAGGGAGATCTCTGGGAGTGATTTACCATAGTTTCAGTTGATTGAAGGCCTCCCTGAAGGGGAGAGGAACTTGCTTCATTAGGGTCTCTTGCTGGGAATGCCTTGTGGGGGCTGTTTTTAGTTCAGGATATGCTAATTGTAACAATTCCCATCTCTGCATGCAGGCTGAGACCCGCAGACATCCATGCTGATTACTGGCTTATGAGGCAGCCAAGGAAATAAAACTGTTTCTAGATGTGTTGAAGCCAAAGGTAGGAAAAATTGAAGGTTTTCCTGACTTTGGAAAGGAAACCTCCCAGTGATTCAGTACAGTGGTCATGTTGATCCAAACAGGATCCTGAGTGCATTTTCACTGATGTAAAAGCCTGTTCTACTCTGTCTGTTTCACTTTCTGGGAGATAGGAGGTTTTGTTTTGTTTTTCATACACTTCAGTTTTATAGCTGCACGTATCTGATTCCATGGAGGGGAAAAAAAAGTACAGAATCTGAATTAAATACTTCTGACTTCCAGCAGGAAATGATTTGTTATATGTGAATTTCAGTTCTTGTAGTGATGCAAATCCTGAAAGCATCCCAGGAGGGCTTCTGAAATAACTTATTTCCTCAACAAAGGCCTTGGAGTGTTCTGTTTGGATGCAGTATTCTTGTTCTAGTGTCCTGGTTTTCTCTGACTTTACAAAGGAATTAAAAAACAACTAAAGCTGTGCAAAATCTAAGTGATTTTTTTTTTAATGGAGATTTAGCATCTCTTGCTTTCTTCACCTGAATTCTTATCATTGATTGTTATTTATCTATCATAGTCATCTGTTCAGTGTATTCCTGTCAATTCCATAACCGTTTTGGCCATTGCTGTACTTCCTTGGACAGATGTCTTCTATCTTGGAACACCCTAGAAGAACATTTCCAGTTAGGAAAACTTCAGCATGAACTGAAGTGTATTCTGTATGCTGGCCTGTCGTCTTACTCAATAAAACCAAGGTGATTCTGGCTATCCCTGAAAACCCAAGACAACAATTCATAGATTAGAACGTGTATAATTCATTTTCTGTCTTTCTCACACGGCACAGTTTTCCAGCTCAGTGAAGTTTAGTGGAATATACATTTTGAGACATTCTCAAATTGTTAGAAAAGGGTGAATTCTGCAGCTGGGATGTGTCAGGAGAATGACAGGCTGCTGCTTCGCACTGTATTTAAAAAAAAAAGAAAGTGTTCTGTTTCTGAGAGTGAAGTTACTTAGGAGTTATGTGTGTGTCTCTTTCTAAATAAACACGTGTGACTGTATTGCAGCAGTCAATGCCAAGAGAGCATCTCATCTGTGAGCACTTCTGCCTCTTTTGGGATGTGTACGTTTTCATCGTTGTCATCTTCTGAGCTGAATCAGAATCACCAGAACAGGCAGTAGAGCAAATGGAGCAGTGAGAGTGCATCCAGCCTCACTGCTGGAAATAGCTGAGATCTTTCAGAATGACAATTCATTCTTTTTTTTACCGTAGGTTGAGGGTGGATAGCCAACTATTGAAAAAACCATTGTATTTTCTGATTGGCCATCTGGCTGATCCCATTCCTGGCCCTTCAAGTTTGACAGCATGTATTTCTGGGGGTAAATAAGCTGTAAGTGTGAAGTCCTTGTGTGCATCCCCTGACTTCTGAGCTAGTTTAGTAAAGTATACGATTAAACTTAAAAGTTGAAGGTAGGAGGAACGTGGGCTGCCTTTTGAAGTGCACTGCAGTGCGTGAAAGTAACTTGCTCGACTAAAACCATAGCCTAAACTATTCATTACAGATAATTAAACAAAACAAAGTGTGCATAATTTGTAAAATGTTGTAAAGTGGAACCTGCTTTGGCAGGGGGGTTGGACTCAATGATCTCTGGAGGTCCCTTCCAACCCCTACAATTCTGTGATTCTGTTATTATACATTTCTAGCCTTAAGAATAACTGACAATACAGATGTGGTCATGTAGTTCATTTCTCCACCACATTCTGCAGTTTTGAATTGTAGTGACCTTAAGATCATGCAATCTCCTGTGCTTCTCCCCCCCGTTTTTTTCCTCTCTGCATTGCTTTTTTTCTCCTCCTTACTTGAGCATGGGAGAATAAATGGAGAAGATGATGTTTCAAACAGTGACATGGCTTCCAAACAGTGAGCCTCTGTTTGCAGAGATTATGATCAACCTGTCTAGGGCCCAAGTCAAGACAGTTCTGATTCAGGAATATAGAATTATCCTGATACAGCCGTTCTATTTACAGAGATCCTTCTCGTTTGAAAAGTAGTTAATGTGATCACCCAAGTGAAGAGGACAGAAGCACAGCTTAAAGATAAATACGTACCTAAAGAGGGAACCAATTGCTGAGAGCTGGAGAATCACAGAATGGCCTGGGCTGAAAAGGACCACAGTGATCATGTAGTTTCAACCCCCTGCTATGTGCAGGGTCACCAACCACCGGACCAGGCTGCCCAGAGCCACATCCAGCCTGGCCTTGAATACCTGCAGGAAATTCAGAGAAGAAGGAAAAGCCCAGAAAGTTCCTTAGTAACGTGCAGGACTGTGCATCCGAATGATGGAGGAGAGGGAGAAACAGGAGCTGCATTGTGAGTTTTTAGTTTTATGCCAGTGGTTTTCCTCGAATCTACTTTTTTTTAACAGCATTGCTTTCTTTTTCAGTTTGAACTGGCTCTTTAAAAACCGTGCGGGATGGTTACGACCTTGAAAAATAATGGGATTTAAAATTGTTTTGACTCTAGCGCAGCCATAGTCTGCCCCATCAAGGTTCTTTTTTGTCAGCACCTTCTCAAGTGCTACGAGTTTCCACTGCTTCAGCACCGCAGGGTATATCTGCTCTCCTCCGTGCCGTAGGTAAGGCACAGGGCTGTATTGATGTCCGGGACCCTGGAGCCCTGCGCTGGGATTGTGTGTCAGCAGGACAAAGGGATGGCGCCGACCGGCCTGCCGTGTGCGCCGCTAACTCGAATTAATTACAAACCAATCGAATCCGTTGCAGCCAATTGGTAAACTAATTGGTAATTTTAGCTGTACATCTATATGTAGTTATCTGGATGCCTGTAACGGCGCTTTCAGAGCCACTTTTGTTCTGCTTCATCCTGCTTGACAAAATGGCCCTCATAGCTTTAGGGAGAAAGATGTGCATCAGTGAATGTGGGGCAGCTCCAGCTGCTTGTCTTGTTTGTATTCCCTTGTTCGTAGAACATGACTCGGATTACAGCTGCATGGCTCTGCTCTGATCATTTCTGATAATGTGTAGCTAAACATTCCTTAAAATAGGTTAAGCCATTTATTGTGTCTTTTCCATGTGCCAACTAAATTCAGAAATGTAACTCATGTTCAGATGGATTTTTTTTTTTTTTTTGGTGGAATATCTCAGCGACAGACTTGAAAAGTAAATGATTCAGAATTAAATTTTGCTTTCTATGCCCTCATTGTTAATAACAGTCAGCACAGCTTAGCATAGGCTAGCTGAAATGGATGTGAATTGAATTAGAAAGCTGAAATTTTATTAGTGAAACTGGAAAAAAGAGCTGCTTCAAACACTCGCCTCGTTCATGCCTTGGAGCAGACCTTACTTATGAATTATTTTCGTGTTGTAAACTAACTGCCTTGTAAGAAAGATTTTTGTTTGCTTTCTTGTGGAGGATTTCAAAACAAAGAGCAACTTTTAGGTCAGCAGTGGTATTGTTTGACTTTGTGTGACTTTTTTTGATATAACAGACGGCACATGCTCTGGGTCTGTCATCCCTACTAATGAATACTTACATGCAAGCTGAAGCTGACTTTCAAACATGCATTTGTTAAACAAAAGGAATAATCATCGCTAAACTACGCAGTAGTCTGTGTGTTAAGATCCTTTTTGTGTTACAGGTAAAGCTGGGTAGGAAGTGATGTTACAAAAGCAGGCATTAGCCAGCTTTACTGGGGCACTAGCTGCAGTGGTCAGTACTGAAATGTTTATTGTTTTGCCCTTAGGAACTTACACATTTGAGATCACTCCCCAAATATTTCCCTCTAATAACTTTGAAAGGAACATTTCTCCTAATGGAGCAATTAAGATTTCGGCATAGAAAAGAATTTGCAAATCAGGAGAAAGTCATTCATATTTTTTCCTTTTATCATAATCACAGAATCCAAGCTTCATTTATGGATCTTCCAACATGTTTTCAGAGAGCGGTGTTGCATGCATGTTTCAGAGAGCAGTGTTCACTGGTCTGTGAAAGCTTTTGTTTCTGATGCATGTAATCTTGAAGCAGCTGCTTTGGAAATGCATTAATAAGTCTGTGGGTGATCATCGGGTCTGCGGGCTGATGGTGTGTGTGCTTTTTGTCATGTTCAGGAAATGAGACTTTGAGTATATATGTGGAACATGAGTGATTTCCTGCCTCTGTGCCTTGTAAAAATGGCTCCCTTGGCCATGTTGGAGCAGAGAGCCACAGGTTGCTCAGGGAACTTTGCTGTGGAGAGATGTCAGTGCTGAGTAAGGGCCGCAGGATCCCATCTTACTTTTAATTTTTGATTGTTTCTGTATGGAGTCTGATCTTTCAGTATTTACTGCAGTGACACATTTGTCCAAACTGGAAAGATGGAAGTTAAACATGAGGATATTTGTGTTGGAAACAAGTCATTCAGTTCTGTACTGCTCAGCTGTTGACATTTTCACAGGATCACAGAATGGCCAGGGTTGGAAGGGACCTCAAGGATCATGAATCTCCAACCCCCCTGCCACATGCAGGGCCACCAACATCCACATTTAATACCAGACCAATTTTATTAGTGAATTTCTTCCTGATGTAACATGGAGTTAACTTGTCTTTTCACAACAGTTGATTTTATGTGTTGGAGAGCAACGCATCATTTGCAGTCTTCCTCTAACTTAACCAAGGTTTTACAGTGTTCAAATGAAACTGCAGCATGTCCATGTGATTTCTGGCAGTGTGTTTGAACCTACCTGGAATTGTGGGATGGACTAGTTTGCTCTTAAGATCTCTTTGAGTTGTGCTATTTTATGACAATATGTAAATCTTTCATACTGCAAGATGTGTTCACAAATGCAGCTTTCAGTGATGAGGTAACATAAAAGCGCACAAATTCTTCAGCAACTCCATGTAGTTCAAAAGTGACTTTTAAAATGGTAGAAAATAAACTGGTTTCTAATGGTTGAAAAGTATAATCTGGGTATTGAACTTGTAAGGTCTCGGCAGGTAATCGCTCCATGCTGGAAAAGTCACAATTGGTGATTTCTTCCTCACTTGTTAAGGTGCACTAATCAAAGGGGAGAATATGAGCTTTGTGTTTTGCAGGTCATCTTGTTTGTTTCTTGGTAAGTTCATGTCAAAGGCAATCTTTCCACAAATGAAATCCAATGCTTTCTCATGCTGCTTCTCCAAGTATTACCGTAAGATTCCATTAAAAGCTGCCTAATCAGTGTGATCATGCTGATAATTTGTGACAATAGGGTATCTGTCACAAACCTAGGTGGGTACAAGCATTCGTTCATCCTTGCATCCTTTGGAAGCCCTCAGGAACAAGACAGAGCTTGAGCTTGCTGCTCTGCCCATGTTAGGTACTGTGCTGCAGCCACCTGGCATTCTCCAAAAGGAATTCCCTCTGTCTGATACAGTTACCTTGGTATAACTGTTAATTTTTCACTCTGCAAACAGATTAATCACTTGCAGTGAGTTTTTACTTTCTTGCTATAAGGATTTATACCTTTTCTGCATATTCCATGAAGTACATCTACTATGTTTCTGGGGATAATGACTGACAAAAAGCAAAACCAAAACAGCAGTGATATCTATGTTTGCTAGGAATAACTTTCTAGACAAATTTTGCTGTGTTGTCCTTAAACATTAGATCTTGCAGAAGTTTTAGAAAATATGCCTTTTTTTTTTTTTGTAGAATGCATGTTTTAATGTTCTTTCACATCAAAATTTAAGATTTCTTGCTTTCAGGGTTTTTCTTGTTTTTATTTTTGACAGGTAAGATGCAGAGCAGTAGATTTTCTTTTGTTTTCTTTCTGTTCGCTTCTTGTTTGGGGACTGAGAGGATTGTTTTTTAAATGCAGACATTGATGTAATGGTTGCTTTTCAGGAAGTCCTGATGATGCTCGATAACTACGTGAGGGACTTCAAAGCACTGATTGACTGGATACAGCTGCAAGAGAAGCTAGAGAAGGCTGATGCTCAAAGCAGGTAATCAGCTGCTGGGGTTTTTCCTTTCATTTATATCCCATGCTGACTGTTGATAAAATTTTGTCTGTGGCGGGCATTGAACAAATTGGGAAAATTGTAATGTCTGTTGTGGGGAAACTTTTCTTTTGAACAGACTTGGGGTGAGGACCTAGTGGGAGTTCTTTCCTCCCTCATAGTGTTACTAGGGAGTAGTTGTACTGAAAATGGAAAAGAATTTGGAAGTGAAGTATTTGAAAAGTAAAACTGTTTTAAGTAGGCATTGTAGTTTGCAAGAGTGAATGGTTTTTTGATCTGATTCTGGGTAATATGGTTTGGATTTGGTGTAGAAACCAATTGCAGAGGTGACTGATTACATTCAGCAATGCTCCATAATGCTGCATAGCATTTACAGATGCAGATAGAGGACTATTGTGGACTTGTCATTTTTAACCTCTTCTTTCCTCAATTTGCAGGCCTACTTCACTAGCCTGGGAAGTAAAGAAAATGTCTCCAGGGCGCCACGTGATCCCAAGTCCCTCATCAGACAGAATCAGTGTGACATCAAATGCTCGGAGAAGTTTGAATTTTGGGTATGAGAACAGATAAGTCTATTAAAGCTAACATAAAGATTCATTTGAAACAGATAAAATTCCATAATAATGTGACTTTGCTGCTTATTAAATTGTGTATACACATTTGCATATGCTTTTCTTGCACAAATGCTCTATAAAAGGAAAACCTGTCAAGTAGTTAATTTTTGCCTATTTCATTGTGTATTTAATTATTGGTTGATCAAAAGACCTGAACTTGAAATATGAATGTAATTGTATTTTGTGTTTTCTGTTCAATACTCTTTCCCTGCTACAAAACTAAGGTCAAAATGTGTGCATTTTAAAATTGTGTGCTGTGCAGGTGTCCATCTGTTGAAGTAAATATCGATCAAAAAGACTGAATGTAGTGAGATGATGAGCAGCAAAATTGATACAGGTTTAAATATAAAATGTTATATGGTAGAGTAATGCATCTTTCACTTTAAGTGACTGTGTGAAACAAAATTAGAGAGGTTGCCTGCTTAAATACATGATGATTGGAGGAAAACATGCACAAGCAATCAAATGAAGAAACTGAGCATGGAGGAAATAAAAGTTCTTCCTTTTTATTTTAAAAATCCTGAAGTTAATATCGTAAGGATTCAATTATATCTGTGGTTATTAAACACAAAAATGTGTTTAATAAGTTTGTCACTGTAAATCGCTGTAATGTGGGAGTAAGGTGAAGGAGATGTCACTCAGTGCTTGCACAGTCCTGATATTCTATTTGCTGAGCTGCATGGAGCTATGTGAGATAGGGTGCAGGAACTGGGGGGGACCTGTGATCTCATCTTGGAGTGCTTGTGGAAGTAAGTCTGGTCTGACACTTCTGCTGTTCCTTTGTATACACTCTTTGTATACCTTGCTTTGTAAATATCTGCTATGGCTTGTAGCTAAGTTCAGATCCTAGTGCATTCTGAGGGCTTTGGTCAGTCTGTCTTTGTGGTTTCTCACGCCCTATCATTTCCCCTTAGAACTGATGAGGGCTGTGAACACTAGTCAGGTATTTATGATATTTATGGTATTTTTTGGTGGTTGCCTTGATAAACCTCTTGTTGTCCCACTGGGCTTAGGATATTGAATAGTCCAGTTATGTAGGGCTTTGCTGTGTGTTTGAAACTTGTGAGATCTCTATTTCTTTGTCCCTACTTTGCTTTAGCTGGTGGAGCAGCTGGATTTCTTGGACCAGTTTACTCAGTGTTACAAGCTTGGAGAGAAATCACTTGTGTGATTGCAGATATAATGATTCATGCTACTGAAGATAATTGGACATTTCTTGAATGCAGTGAATGTTACCATTTTCAAATATATTAAAAAAAAAACAAACAACTGGTTGCATTCATATAAATAAAACCTGGTGGTTTGTACTGAAAATGGTCACTTTTTACAGCAGGCAAACTAAAATATTTGGTAAAGCACTGCAGTCCCAGAAGTGCCACATTGAGGCAGGCAATGCATCTTTCCCCAAGTTGGGAAGATGGCCTTTTGGATTTCTTTCTGTGGAACAGGTAGTGGAAAACGGATGTATTAGTTTGTTTACTCAGCTGTCCAGCAAAACAGAGCATGTTATGGATTTGTGTGGTCTAGGTTTACAGCTCAACTTGCACTTTAATGGACTTCCTGTACATACAGTTTGACTCCTCGTATGCGTGGTGTTTGCAGCCGGATCTCTGCAGTTCATTGGTGCAGTTGGGCAGGAGCCAGGAAGATGCAAGAGAAGGGCTGTTCTATTTGGCTGCAAATACTCACCATGTGTTTATTGTTATCATTTTAAAAAAAAACTTGCTATTAGAGAGTGTTTCTTGTGGGAACTGTTTATGCATTGCTACAATGTTGAATCTTTCTTTCACCATTAGGCATTTTTTAAATTTCAACCTGAGAATTTGGCTTCCTGTTCGTTTGGTTTCACTGACTTCTTTGTATAAGGGATCTCACATGAAGGTTTCTCTCCAGCTGTAGCACTGCTTGGTGTGTCCTTCTGTCCTCTCTGTGCCTGGCATGTGCAAAAGGCTGTTAGGGTAGTACCTGACAACTCAACTTGCTGTTGCTGTGTTGCCATGTGCTTTGTTAGCGAGTTGAATGTCAGTTTCCTAATGAGCCGTTCTGTTCTTTGATTAGATGCTAATAAGAGCTATGATTTTCATTTAGGAACCCATCAGTGGCAATTTCTGCAACACGCCTGGCTCCTTCTGGTGTAAGCTGGGCTGATAAGGTAAAAGCCAACCATGGAAAAGCGGCCGGTCCTGAGTCAGCAACTACACAAACCTGTCTGCCAGCCCCAATACAGAAGTCATCCCGAAAAAATGGCAAGTCTTTTTAAATGGCTTCAGTTATTTTTGCAAAATGCACTGTATAGTTGGTTCAAAGAGTCACCTGTCTTCAAGTGAAAATGTCTCGTTTTGCCTTGTATGATGTTAAAATCTAAGTCATAGATGGAGGGCAAAGACTACTACAGCTTTATCACTGTAATGGGTAAATTTTAGACAGTTGTGTTTTCAAGTGCAGGTAATGTTCCATTGTATTTCCAGTAGCTATAAATTGATCAGTGAAAATTTCATTGCAAATCACCCCAAGAAAGATCTTTTGGTTGCAAGCTGGTAATCAAACTGAGAGCAAGGTGAGGGTAAGGCTTAACACAATTTCTTTCTAGGAAAAATCTGTATGTATGGTTTCTGTGTGTCATCGTTTATGTCCAGAATCACAGTAGGAAAAAAGGGCTGTGACTTTCAGGCCAAATAAATTGAATTTTGAAAAAGGGTTTCAAATAATCTCCTAAGAGCAATATGTGCCTAGGATTCTCTAAAATAGCTGAAGTGCTGATATTACCAGAACTGTACTGAAGTTGAAAACGGTGCTCTTTACTTCAATACAAAGGTTACAACGTGTAGTAATGAGTTTTTCTCTGAAGATGCTTTGTGGAGAATGCTTGAGGCTGGGGGCTGTTGTTCTAGAAGAGATGTGCTTAGATGGAAACATGAAAATCTTTGCCTCTTGGCATATAAAGTTAGGGTTTTTTGCACACACTGGCATTCACAGGATTTAGAGATTCTAGTTGTTGGGTTTTTGAAATGTGAACTTAGTTGACACTGCAAAAACAGCAGGCTAGGATCAGTGTTCTAGTAAAATTTAGAAGTATTGTTTGAAAGTCACTGCAACAGATCGTATTAATTTAGTGTAGTTGTACTTTTATGCCAGTGGTAATAGAAATCCTTTATGGTAGTTCAGAGACACGATGTATCAGATCTAAAATACCACGTCCAAGTCATGCAGTTCAATATAACTGAATTCAGTAGCATGCAGATCTTTATGCTTAGAAAGGAAGAATCAAAACCATACTCCTCCAGTAGTTGTTTGCATGAGGATTGATGGATGCTGTTTGTGTAATGGAACTCCTCAGTTGCACTGAGCTGGTTTGAACACAGTAGCAGTTGGCTGAGTTATCAGCACTGTAAGTGAAAGAGTAATTCCATCTTCAATTTTTGTGAGCAGTTAAAACTACTCATAAAGAAACTTTCTTCTGTTGATTCTCTCACACATTACCATGACGGACTTCAAGCTGTTTTATCTTTATTAGGAATTCTTGGTGTGGGCAACTTCAGTAACTGCATAGAAAATAAAACTGATCTGCACTTCCATCTCGGTAACGTCTTTCTGGGATGCTAGAAAGAAAACAAAAGGCCTTATTCTTATGTTAGCTTTACAGTCTTTAAGGTCTGAAGAATTGGTGTGTTCTTGGCCATTACCTGCAGCTGATGAGCTCCAAAAAGAGCAATTGCAGTTAGGTCATATGTAGAACTGGCCGAAGTGTTTTCAGTAACTTTTAGTATCAGACGTACTGCAAGATTCAGACTTCAAACATTTCATGTTTAGAATTAAGTTATTCCTTGCAGAGACTTTGTTTATTCTCTTTAACATCCAGCATAGGAGAACTTCAGCGACTTCTCTCATGACTGAATTCCAATTTTTAAATGAAAAAAAATGGAATAGTTTCCTTGCAGCACATTATCTCTCATAGAGTAGTGTATCACTTCTGTAAAATCAAATTGATTTTGCTGATTGGAGTACAAGAGGATTTGTGAAGTTTATGCAAAGGGAATTACAAAGGCTCTTCACATGCATTATTGAAGCAGATGTGAGTCTTGTGTATCATCTGCTCTGCCTGTCTGCTGGCTAATGCACTCTGCACAACTGTTAGATGCACTCAGGTTTGGGGGAGGATTCTTCCTACCATGCTATAATGTTATCTTGCCTGCTCTAAAGCCCAGCTGGGGTTGCAGTGGCAAGATCTCCTGAAAACACTTTTTCACCAGTGGTTTCAGACAGCATTAAGCCTCACCATGTTCTTGTGCAGTGGTATGATGCTGTTTCAAGCTGTATAATGTTATAATTATAAAATGAACAAGAGAGTTAGGCAAAGCAGTTATAATAACAAAAAGAGAATAGATAGAAAGCTTACCCACATCCTGGGCTCGCTGCAAAACTCCAGAGGAGGGATCTCCAGGAGAGATACTTGGCAGGCAGCTCTTAAATAGGAGAGGTGCAGCCAGGCTCCTCCTCTTCCTGCAGCTCAGGTGAGTTGCCTTCACTGTGCTCCTCATTGCTGACTCAGTGCTCACCTCAGGTGATCAATCAGAGGTTCAGGCTGTGATTCAGCAGTTCCATAAACAAGCATTGATGGAATTTCCAAATTTAACTGGAGTGAGAAAATGCTGGTTTTTTCCATGTATTTCTGTAAATTATTTTTTCTGGATGTACAATTAAATGATGTTAAATTCTTGCCTGATTTCCCTCTTTAAGTTCACTGCTACTCTCATTATTTTCTTAATTAAAAAAGAATAATTTCAGTCTTGAGTGTTTTCTTCAATCCAGAACGTAATCTAGCCTTATTTCAGAGCAGCTTCCTTCTGAGATCAGGTGATGGCAAGAGAAAAGCTTGGTTTGGTCACAGCAATGTGCAGAGGCAATAGCCTAGCATGGAAATAATTCCCAGGTGTCATTCGTAAGAGGTGAGATGGATAATACAGGTGTAATTGTTTTTTCTATTTTAATTGCTCTTGTACATAGATCTGGGCTCAGGGGAGCACTGTAACTTCTGCACATGGAGAACAAATTGCACAGATGTCATCACAGACAGACAGCAAGGGAGCTTGTTCCTGACTGGGTGCTCAAATTCTCAGACAGAATTTCTATTGAAATCTTACATCCCCTCTCTCTCCTAACTCCATTCCCCCCCCCCCCCCCCCAGAGTTTTAATATGAGTGAGTAGGGTCAGAAAGGCTCTGGTAGTACATTGCTTGCCAGTAAGTTTTTAAGAAGGGATATGCATCTCCTGAGGTAGAACTCCTGAGGGCTTTGCACTTTATTGGCTAGATGTATTTTATGGATGGTGCCAATAAGGCTGCTTGGCCAGTTCTTCCAGATGGAACAAGCTGGAAAGAACAAGGCCCTGGTGGCTGTGAGGGCCTCAAGGTAACAGATGGCTTGTCGTATCCATGTAACGCGAGAGCAAGCGGGGACAGAGAGGTTCTAGTGAAACTGGAGAGTGATCAAGGTAGTCAGATGAATTATTCATTAACAAAACTCATCAAGTAATCAAACCCAGTGTGTGATACTTAGCATGTGGAGGAGGCTGCTGGGCTGTATGAAAAGTTCCAGGTTTATGTGAAGAATGGAAGAATAATGCCCTAATGACTATTGCCCTTGCTTCAGATTAGGAGCTGTGTCATCTAATGTCAATAAATGAATTAGCTTTTCAGTTTGTTGCTTAAAAACAGTCCTGGAAGTGGCTGAGTGCAAAACTGCTGGGAGAATGGAAATGAAAGAGTAACTTTCACAGCTGGCTGTCAGATGGCATAGAACTGATACTGAATGTTCTTGCACTCTGAATGCATGTTTGCATTAAAAAGTGCTTTGTATTTAGAGAATTCACCAAATAATAGTATTTACAATGGAAAAGATGTATCTATGCACTGCTGAATATTTAGCTGAAAAGTCCTGAGTAAAAGATCTGGCAGCAAAGAAGTGCAAACTAAGAATTGTGCATGTATGGCTTCTAATAAAAGATTCATTCATGTGGTAATGATGAGTATGATGTTGCATGTAATGATGTGAGCTGGAAGGGACCTTAAAGCCCACCCAGCCCCAACCCTCCCAAGGGTGGTTGTCCCCCAGCTCAGGCTACCCAGAGCCCATCCATGGCCTGGGGCACCTCCAGGGATGGGGCACCCACAGCTTTGGGCAGCAGTGCCAGCACCTCACTGCCCTCTGCGTAAAAATTCCCATTGCCATGCTTTTAGTAGTTTGTACTTTACTGTTTGAGGGTACTATACATTACAAAGCAAGGAATCAACTAGGTAAGGCAGGCATGAATTTACTTTTTGGTAGAATGAACTTCAGTAGATTTTAGGGAAAGATACTAAAAGATATCGGTGCAATTATTATTTAGATATCTAGAATATTCTTATCCATATTAGGAAAATTATCAGTAGATACTGGAATTTTCTGGGGATATCTCCTGAACTTGTTTAATGTAGAGAAGATGCCACATCTATTAACTTAAGACATCTTTTAGAACAAGTGGAAGTGAAATCTTGCAACAATCTCATTTTGGAAAGGATCTGCTGAAGGTACTCCAATCCAGAAACCTGCTGCAGTAAAACAGCAGGGGTTGGGTGGATTTCAGCAGTCTTCTGAACATTGTTTGTTTTGCTTGCTGTGCAGGGCGAGTTCTTATGCCAGTATCTATCGTAAGCAAAATCTTTGTGGTCGTACCAAGTGTAGAGGTCAGTGAAGGAGGTGCAGATGTCACTTATGGGGTCTGAGCAGTCCCTGCAGTCCCATGTAATACAGGGCTGTGCTTCGTGCACTCTGTGCCTGGAGCTTTCTATGGTAAATCTGCTTGTGGTTCCTGTACATAGCAGGGGGTTGAAACTAGATGATCATTGTGGTCCTTTTTGACCCAGGCCATTCTATTATTGTTGCATATTTAAAACCCTGTTTGCCCGTTCCAGCTGTTCCACATGGAAGCACATTGAAGTGCACCTAAGAAGAAAGAAAGAAAGACTTTGGGGAGACATGTCTGGTTACCACTGGTAATCTGAAGAGATTGCTGCAGTCACAGGGCTCTGAGCTACCTGGTCTGGTGGGGGGTGTCCCTTCCTGTGGTGGGGGTTGGGGCTGGATGACTTTGGAAGTCCCTTCCAACCTAAACTATTCTATGATTCATGCACAGTTTTGGATTTTTTGATTATGAAAATGAATGTTAAGGCTGGTCTTTTTTATGTATTTGAAATTGCATTAGAATAAAAAGACGTGCTGTGAAAGCAAGAAAAGTATTTTGGTCTCTGATCCCCCCCATAGGTGTGTTGGCCTGCATGAAGTTGATAGTGGCAGTCTGTGAAGCTGGCACTTATTCTATGGTACTTACATAGACATCTAAAAGAGCGTGGTAATCTTAGAGAGCATCACACTTGTATTTTATATTTAAGTTAGCGTTTTCAGTAGAAATGCAGCAAGGCATTCTTTAGGTTAGTAATGTGAAATCCATCATAATACATCAATCATTCTGTTTTCCAGCCACCCTCAGGTGTTTCAAGTTACAGTTTTTGACAACTAAATAGACTCATTCATATTTATGTTAAATTTGAATGTTAGGGCTCTGATTGTTATGCTTGAGCTGCAGGACCATCTTAGTTTCTAAAAGCTGTAGAAATACCCTAAGAATTTTATTTTATTTTATTTTATTTTATTTTATTTTATTATTTTTTTTTAGTGTAAAGTTCTATAATGGCATAGCATTTTCTTTTCCTCAGAAGAAAACCATTTACTGTTGGGTATTTGGATTCCATATCATGCTTTGCATAGGAGATAGAGCTTCATGCTCTAAAAATGAGAGCTCTTTACACAGCATTTCTCTTTATGATTTATTTTGCCATACTGTTTCATCAAGTGCAAAATTTTAAGGTACATTATGAATGTATGCCCTTGATGAAAGGAGGAGAGTATTGGGGGGGTTACTGAAAAAAATTGTATTTCTTGAAACTGAGCCTGAATGAAATGCTTTAAATGAGGCTCCATTTTGTGGTATAGCTCATTTAAGCTTTTCTTCTGCATATAGATACTTGTCAGCTTGCCTTTTGCACTCTTGGGTTGTATCATCAAGTCTCAAAAGAATCAGTTATTTAAAGATGTATGGGAAATGGCATGGTGGTATTAATTGGAGGCCATGAGAATGTTGTCTATAAAGATATCTACCTTGATTTGCTAGAAACCCTAGGATCACATGGAAGACCTGCTAATTCAGGCAGACAAATGAAATTTTGAAGGTTTTCCAAAAGTAGATATCAGAAATGTTGGTCAGCATGTTGTACCTTATAGCTATTGAAACCATCAAAGTAAGTGGGAGAAAGCTGCACTCTTAAGTGCTCCCTCAAATTGGAATCCAACTGTAGCAATATTTGGCTGTTTCTAGGAATTTAGGAAAACAAATTTTCTCAAAGCTGACACCAGTTACTGTTTTTGTTTGTTTTTTAAATATCAGAATGAAAAAGAGAGGGGAAAAAAGTAAACACTTCTGAAAGAATCATAGACCACATTTTGGATGGTTCCTTAGACCTCGTTTCTGGACCTCACTTAGACCTGTAGTTACAGCTGTGCTTGCTGAGGTCTGTGCTTTCCCAGAGGCCTCTAATGCTGCTGTTGCTGCATGTGCCATCTGGTGAAATAGAAGCAGATATGAAATGTCTAGGTACATGGTGCCATTTTTGCCTGGTTATGTGTATGGGTAATTCAGCTTGGTGACAGAATTGGTCCCTTCCATGAAGAGAGCTGTTGAGTGTTTATGAAACCTGCAGCTCTCCTTGAAGCTGCAAGCTTTGCCAAATAATATTCCATTGAGGTTTTGGTTTTAATTTTTTAAGGGAATGTTTTTGCTGTGCAACTTGTGCAATGCTGTAATAAAATAGTTACCATACCTCTGTTATTGTCCTTTTCTTGGAATGAGATGTTCTTTTTTCTCAATGTAGATCGGAAGGATGCAGAGGGCTGGGAAACGGTTCAGCGTGGGAGGCCTGTTCGATCTCGATCCACTGTTGCGTTGGCAACAAAAGCTCCTGTAGCTGCAGAATCACTCAAGTCTAGAGGTGACAGTGACAAAGAAAACGTCGTTTCACCACCATCAGAGAATAAGCCTGAGAATTCACTCACGAGTGATGGTGCACCCAAAAGCACAGAGCTTGTACAGAAAGACCCTGTACGTCAGTCTGAACATCCTCTTATCGAGAGGACTCAGGTCAGTAAAATTTAGGGCCATTTTTCTAGCCTTAAGAAGTCTTGCAGTTTTTCTTTGGAGAATTTTCTTGAGGAAGCTTGTATTCACTGAACAGATTGTGGGAGAGTTTAAATTTGTATTTGTGGAAGTGCATTAAGGTGTTGGCAAGGTAAAAATCATGATATGGACCACATATATCATGATATGAACCGTAATATGAACCATATTATTCACAGGCTTTCCTTGTTTTCCAAAAACTGATCTTTATGTACAGCTCCTATATAGGGAAGTTCAGATAAAGATCCTGCTTTTGCAAAGTTACAACCAACTGGAAATATGTGTAATTGGAGTTGTTTAAATCACTCACCGTAAGGATGCCTGATATTTTCTTAAAACACTTTGGAGACTTTAAAAATCAGCATGTTACCTTAGGTTAATTTTGCAAATGTCTCTTTTAGTTCACAGCACGCACATCAGAAGGCAGTGTGAGCACTAAAGCACCACTGCAAGAAGATTCCTTACAAACAGTTTCTGAGGTGCCTCCGGTTCTCACAAATACCGACTGCCCTCCAGCAGCTGTGCAGGTGAATGAAGCTTCCTCTGCAGTCTCTGACAGTTTGGACCAGCATCCAACAGAAAAAGCTACGACTGAAACTGAAATGGATCCCTCAGATATTTCAAATGTGAGTGCTGCCAGATTGGTAAGAAATACTACAAGATTTTGGAGTAAATAACACATGTGTGCCTCGCTGTTTTCATTCTGTGTTGCAGAGTGTTGAGTGTTATCTTGCTGTGTAAACTATGAAAGTCTATAGAAGACTTCTTTTAGGAACAAATCCAAAACAAAATCAGTGTTGAACAGATACACCAGGAAAAGATGGCAATTTTACTGAAACTCAAAGTTGAAACTAGAAATATCTGAAAGTGTTATTTGGAGTAAAAGCAATGCTCTGATTGCTTTTTTTTTTTTTTCTTTTTAACATAAATTATTATTATCATTTTGTTTCCCTCTATTACTATTCATTTAAATTGAGATTCTTATTAAATTCTTACTCCAGTTTTGTTAAATATGCAAACTGGAAACTTACAGAATATCATAATTCTCATACAACTCAAAATGTTGACAGATGCTGTTCTCAGATAACAGATGTCAAGTCAATGTTCTCCTTTAACGTGGCTTCCTATGAAGAATATCCTTTTTTGTCTGTTGAATTCTGAATTTCAAGGTGTCTGTTAGTTTTCTCACAGTAGAGAATTGCAGTAGTGCAGCATAAAATCCAGTTTGTTTTTTTTCCTCCCCACAAGTTAGATTAATATTCCAATTTATAGAAACTTTCCTACATATCACCTTCCCTTTAGCATCACCATCAAACTGGACTGGGTAATTTCCAAGTCATGAATATGGCTGCTTTTAGAAACAGCTCACTTATAGCATCTCTGTGCTACAGTGCTGTGCAACGCAATGCTGTGACATTGTTTCACATTCTCAATTTTTAACAGTTCAGAAGGCTGACAGTTAGTGGGATCTGTGTCTCCTGGGAGCATTTCCCTGCTCCTGATTAGACTGAATTGAGCTCAGATTTGTGTGTTTTGGCGCAGGGCTTGCTTGCTGGAGTGGAAATGAACCAGTTAATACTGGTCATTTGAGAAGACAACAACAATCAGCATGTTCAGGCTTATGTTCTTGCCCAGCTATCTTGCCATTCTTGTTGAAAAATAGGTATAGCCAGAGATTAAGTAGCACTAACCACAGTCAAGTTTCCGGATACGGTTCATCTGCAGATCCTTTGTCATATGCTAAATACTGCTTTGGAGCATGATTCCTTTTCTGAAGATAGGGCAGGCCATGTTACTAATGTTTCAGACAATGCATTGCTTAGTTCCTGAGGTCAGGTATTGAATTGATAGGACAGTTGTTAGACAGTCACTATCTTAGTTGTTTTAATGACAACGTTAGTATAAATGTATAGAATGTATAAAAAGGGATTATGTGAATGAGAATTTTGAAGTGACTTACGTGGTCCTTGAACTAGCTGATAATTGAGCAGCTTCAGATTTTTGTTTGTATGTCATTCGCATGCTGCATTCAGAGAACATAGGAAAGATGTACAAGCAATTAGAAGTTGAACAGAATACAATTTTGCTTGTAATACAGTTCATATTAACTACATGGAAACTACTTCTTTGTGTCCAGATCTGACTCTTGGTTTCATATTTCCTATGCAGTCTATGGCAGAAGTTCTTGCAAAGAAGGAAGAGTTGGCAGATCGCCTGGAGAAGGCAAACGAAGAAGCTATTGCTAGTGCTATTGCAGAAGAGGAGCAATTAACTAGAGAGATAGAAGCAGAGGAAAACAATGACATTAATATAGAAACCGACAATGATAGCGATTTCTCTGTGAGTGTTGGATTTATTTTAAAATAGCTAACTTTAAACCTGTATTAATGCTTTACTGACATCCAGAATGTCAGTGTTCCTTTTTACGTTAATGCAGCCTTTATGTGCAAATGAGGTAAATAATGTCATGGAGTAATAATAGTGTGCTACCTTAGGGAGTATTTAGGCTTAGTAAATTCTACAGTGTTGTGCTGCTGAGGCTGATGTTGCAGTCATTGTGTCCTTCTGCTTGTTTCTGTGTGGGAAACTGGGCTCTTCTATTTTTTGCTGCTACTAGACAGGAGCTGCTACAGCTGAGGCAGTAGTTTCCATTGCCTACTCTCAAAATCAGCAGAAACAGCATCAATTTTAGAGATGGCTAGTTGAATTTGGAAACGTTATTGGAAAGCACTGCGCTAGCACTGTTTAATGCGTGTGTCTGTTTCCATGTTAAATTCTGTTTTTACTGTGGATCCCATTAATTTTCAGGCATGTATGGGCAATGGAAGCATATCTTTTTGTGGAATATCTATGGACTGGAATGATGTCTTGGCAGATTATGAAGGTAAAATTTTTCTGTGTTACTGTGCTGAACTTGCAATGGCAGCAGAAGTTAGAAAAATGCCCATTTTATGTATGCCTGCATAAGAATTTGAGAGATCCTCCTAACGTCTGACTATTATTCCAGGTTTTGTTAAATTTGATGTTGCTTTCTTAGGGAAGATGGACTTCTGTGTTCAAACTATCTGTGCCTCTACCACTACGTCTTTATTAGGATTTTAATATTTGTTTTCCAGTTTTATCTTAACATTTAATTAGAAGTCCAATTAAATAATTAGGCACTGAAAGTGCACAGGGAATAGAGATGCCTCAATCAAAGTTGGCACCTTAATTAGGTTGTAGAGGACCCATTTGAGGGAGAACTTCAAGAGGAACTAAGCCTCACTAGTAGCACTTCTCCTAGAACAGTGTTTCAGTTATAAAAGTCTGTTTTCTCAATGTACAGCTCGTGAGTCGTGGCGCCAGAGTAATTCTTGGGGAGACAGAGTGGAAGAAGAGCCTGCACGCCCGCCTGGCCACGGAATACACATGCATGAGAAACTGTCATCGCCCTCACGCAAAAGGTGTTGGAGTTGTTTCATGTCTTGATTGGGCAGTGGAAACAAGCAACCAAGCTTGTGCCTCTATGAAACTGCTCATAAACTTACTTTCTCTAAGTCTCTGGGTGGAAAGTTTTAAAGAAATGAGTGTATTATTTTCATGATGAGCGAGGTTCGTGCTACATTGACCGTTAAGTAAATATTTGAAGACTGGAAGAACAATATTTACATTTAAGGGAAATAATTGCAGTGGCCTGTTTGTGTTTTCTTACTGCAAATGTCATAGAAATGTTTGCAGTGCTGTCACGTGATGATGTTTCGCTGACTTTTGCTCTGCTTTTTTTTTATTAAAAGAACAATAGCAGAATCCAAGAAGAAACACGAAGAAAAACAAATGAAAGCTCAACAGCTGAGAGAAAAGTTACGTGAAGAAAAGGCACTGAAGCTTCAGAAATTAATGGAGAGGGTAAGCTTCCTGTAGTACAAAGTAGCCAGTTTGTTGCTTTCCAGAAAACCTTTCTTCTCTCCCTCCATGTTGTCTCAGAATGCCAGAGGTTAAAACATGCAGTAAAACAAAATTTTCCTGAGTGTCAACTCAAATGGTTTTCGTGGGTGACTCGTGCATCACAAAAAGAGCTTGAATTTCTGATCTAAGATCAGGATATTGCTAATACCAAAACAAGAAGACTTCTTTGACAGTTAATTCTCCTGTTGTGATGTGAGCTGTGTATATGTCTTGGAAGATATGAATGATTTGCCAAAGGTTGCAGTCTAAAATATTAGAAATAGTGAAGAAATGTGTTCCATGTAGAATAATGAAAGGTGTATACTGTATATTTTTTTTCTTCACTTATCCACCCAGTCGTGTGGATGGATGGATTAGGACTTAGTGGCAGCCTTCCAATGCTTAGCAGGTGATTATTAATGGACTGGAGCTAGGCTCTTCACAGTGTTTTATGACAGTAGGCTGAGAGATGATGGACATAATTATTTTATTTTTAAGTAAGAGGTTCCAGCCAGGCAGAGAAAGTTCCTCATTGTGAGGACAACTAAATACTGGAGCAGACTACTTAGAGGTTGTAGCTGCTTTGTATTTGGAGGTTTTCAAGAACCAAGTGGATAACACCCTCGCTGGTCCTCAGCAACCAACCAACGTGATGATCTCATAGCTGAACTTGCTTAGAACAAGGCATTGGACTAGGTGACTTGGTTATCTTGTGATCCTAACTTATGATTATTTACCTACTTTACTTCTGGAGGATGAGAATTTATTGAAATGGATTTTGCAAAGGATAGTGGAACAGTTAGCAAATCAGTGTACTTTGAGTTAAACGTGGTACAGGATTTGTGCAAGCAAGGCTTCAAAATATTTTATTTCAGTAATTAAAGCTTCAGAACCAAGAAAATTCAGAGGAAAATTCTGGTCGTACTTTCAGCTGCTGTGTTAGTAATGAGTTCTCTAATTCTGTACAGGAGAAAGATGTACGGAAATGGAAAGAAGAATTATTAGATCAAAGGCGCAGGATGATGGAGGAAAAATTGCTCCATGCAGAGTTCAAACGTGAAGTGCAGCTACAAGCAATTGTGAAAAAAGCACAAGAGGAGGAAGCTAAGGTAAGCTGTTTCACTTTGAAGGGCAAATATTCAACTGCCGTGTTTGTGTATGTTCTGTACCACAGAGCGTTCTGGAATGTGTTGTGAAGGATAATGTAAGTAGTGCAGGAATGGAGACGTATCACCTGTGAAGCAGATAAATGCCAATCTCTGAAACTGCATTTTTTTCCCCTCTAAAATGAATTTTAAATGAGTCTGTTATTAGACATTATGGTGGGCTGAGCTAGAAGAATAGATTCAAGTAATAACTCTCATTCTTTGCAGACAGTGCAGCGGCATTTTTGGGGACAGAGCTCCCGGAAGGGAAGGAGATCTCATAAATTCTCTGTACTCCAGCAGAATGCAAAGAAGGGAGAGAACATTGCACTTCATTACACAGCCATGCTGGATTCAGTGTCCTTATACATACATTGTGTTCTTCTGTACATGTATTTCTGTTGCTGTGGCTTTTACTACTTACATTGTTAAAAAGCTGGACATAAACCCATTGATAACACAGCAGTTACTGAAACCAAGCATTTAGCTAGTACACTTCAGGCTTCAATACCTAGATTCAGAAAATGAGCACTGGCTGCTTTTTGTTGGTTGACTTAATTCATATTCTTTAATAAACATATCTTTCCCAAGATACATACAGCTCCTTAAGGCCAAATTATTTAATGAGCATTTGTCCCAGCTGTGATTGATGCTGAGCTGTTCATTATTATATGATAAGCACAACAAAAACTCGTTAAGCTTTTTCACTAATTTGCTCTTTCTTCTCTTAGATTAAAACAGTTTCTAGATCACATAATTCAGTCTAATATAGCTTATTATTTCACTTACATTAGTGTGACTTCAATTCTATTAAATAAATCATAATTAGCATAATTTCTCAGCTAAGCAGATGTTTTAGTTATTTATGCATACGTTTAAATGTATAAGATCTTCTGCCTTTGAGATTCTTCTGTTCTGGAATTGAAGGTTAACTGGGCCAGAAGGCTTTAGAGAAACTGTAGTTGATGAGTAAAGCTGAAAGAATGTGGTAGCTGTTGCAACCCATTTGCTTATCTGAATTCCTAATTATTGCTTGCTTATTGTGCTATGAAATCTATTGTGTAAATAAGTTTACTAATTAGTAAACAAGACAAGTACCAACTTCTGTGTGATGGCTGTGTTACTGTTTGTCCATTTTCCTCACCACTGATTTATTTTGTGGATTCAAACAGAGCATAAACTTTGGGGATAGAAGAATAATTTCTATTTCAGCCGTAGGTTTTTAGCATGGGTTAGTGCTGATAAATATTCATGATTTTCTTCAGTAATGTTGGAAACAGACCAATTTCGTCAAGCATTGATTTCCAGCAGATTCTGTAGAAGTGTCTCACCAAATTAATTATCAAATGGATAATAAATGGATGGAATTCACTAAAAAGAAAGCTTCAGCTTCACTGATCTTTTCTCACACTTCATGATCTTTGCAGGTAAATGAAATTGCTTTTATAAACACCTTAGAAGCTCAGAACAAACGTCATGATGTGCTGAATAAATTAAAAGAATATGAACAGCGCTTAAATGAATTGCAAGAAGAGCGTCAACGAAGGCAAGAGGAAAAGCAAGCACGTGATGAAGCTGTTCAGGTACAAGATATCTGTAATTGCAGGGTGGCAATGAAATATATGTTTTTGACTGTGCAGTTTTTTGTTGCTTTCTGTGTTAAATTTTTAGTTCAAGTGAGTGTAATCTAATGTGTTTCCCCTGCCATGTTTCAGCACCAAGAGAGGAATCTAAGTATGGCTGAGGTGATATAGAATCATGGAATGGTTTGTGTTGGAAGGGACCTTCAAGATCGTGTGGTTTCAACCCCCATGCTGTAGGCAGGGACACCTCCCTTTAGACCAGAATATAGGTAGTGGGTAGATGATTTTGGCTGTCTTATGCTTTTTAAGAAACAAATGTTTATCTTCTAATTGAGTATCAATCTTTTAGTGACACGTGAAACTTAAAGAAGGAACAGAAAATTATACCTTACATATGAATGAGAGTTCATATACTCTCATTATTATCATACATTTTTTTCAAGACCATTGAAAATTATAACACAAATGTGTCCTGAAATCCTTGACAGTCTTTTTTTTGACTGCAGCATTTCAATACTAAGCTCTCCAACCTCACGCATCCACTTTTTGACACTATTATCTATGCTAGAATAACAGGCAAGTTTTTTCATGTGAACTCCCTCCTCCCTGTATACATATGCATCAGATCAAAGCTGTAGTTTGTCTGAGAATCCTTTTGAGCTTTAGAATCAGCTGGTAATGGTGGTGCTATCTCCTTGTTGAAAAATGTGATGTGATACTGACCTCAATTGGTCAGATGCTTTTTTTGAGACAGAAGGTGCCCCAGAATTGCTAGGTAACATTTTTTTAAGAGAATCTATTACTAAAAGTTCCTGGATTTCTAAAGATTCCATTATTGGAGAAATGTACCCTTTCCAGATCATTTATGAAAAAGCCTGACCCCAGTGACATGGGTTTTTGTAGTTAATTAATTGTTATTCTAGAATTGAGCTTTCTTGGAGTCACATTATGGGATTGGCCCCTCACTGCAAAAAAGACATTGAGGCCCTGGAGCGTGTCCAGAGAAGGGCAACAAAACTGGTGAGGGGTCTGGAGCACAAACCTTATGAGGAGTGGCTGGGGGAGCTGGGATTGTTCAGTCTTGAGGAGGCTCAGGGGAGACCTCATGGCACTCTGCAACTTCCTGAAGGGAGGCTGTGATGAGGAGGGGTTTGGCAACAAACAGGACCCAAGGAAATGGCCAGATGTTGTACCAGATTTAAATATCAGTATTTTGTGGGAATATATTTTGGTTCTGCATCATGTTTATCCTTTTAGAGATTCAAAATGCTTTGTTCTCATTGATCATTTTGTTGAACTTCTGGTTGTTCATCCTCCTCAGGATGAGCAAAGTTGTGGCTGAGTTCACACAGTTGTGCGTTCAATTTTCTGTTTAGTCTCTTGAATATACGCATCAGTCCTTCATCTGACAGAAGTGCGTGTTGGGGTAACATCATGAAAGCAAGGAAGAATTCTATGAAGGAATTTTTTTTTTCTTTCCTAAAAGAGGAGTTAGAATTTATTTTTCTTCAACTAGGAGCGCAAAAGAGCTCTGGAAGCAGAACGCCAAGCTCGGGTTGAAGAGTTGCTGTTGAAAAGGAAAGAACAAGAAGCACGGATTGAACAGCAGAGGCAAGAGAAAGAGAAAGCACGGGAAGATGCAGCACGGGAAAGGGCCAGGTAACTTTGCCACATTTTTCTTGCTTCCTCTACTTCATCATTATCCTTTCAGGCAGACTGCATCTTCTGTGTATTAATAAGTGTCTTCTGGCTTAGTGTTTTTAAAGTAGCATTAATAAATGTTCTTGATGAATGGTTTGAAAGAACAAAATTCATAAGTTCTGTAATAGATTTTTGTATTCCTTAGGTACACGCATGCTGCAACGTGCAATGCTGTATTTTATTATATATTGTTAACATTACTTCATCTTACTTTTATTGCTAACAAGACCTTTTAATAATTTGCCTTTTTTATATTTTAGCTTAGTTTTCAAAGGAAGCAAGATTAATATCTCTGCATTTGCTATTTCCTTTGCTCTCCAGTAACTTTTGGACTTACTGGCATCAATTTGACTTCACCTTTTCTGTAGACACCAGAGACTTCATTTGTGAAGCACAAAGCCGGGAAACCAGGCTTAATTAATTCCACTGCCTGTGAAGTACTTGTTTTATGTTTTTGCCCATGAACAGAAGTTCATAAAGGGGTTTTCAGGTGGGCTTTTCTCTCTTTCATTTGTGACAAAGTGTAGAGCAAAGAGAATAAAGTATTGAAAGTACACCCTTGGGTGTAGGGTGTGACAGTGTGGTGTGTGAGGAAGGTTTACTTACAAGTCTGATTCAGAAAAAGCTTCTTTCTTTTTGTTGTTTTATTTGCCTAGATCTATTTGAATTCACCTCCTTATATACACTTTTTCCTTAATAGTTCCATTACCACAAGCGTTCCATAAAATCTAAACAGAAGTTGCATTCTTATGGCATGAAGCATTCAATGGTGGTGGTTTAAACATTCTGATTGTGTGAGCTTGTTTTATAGGAAATCATCCTGAATTGTTTTTCTTCTCCAAATAAAATATTCTGAAATGGAAGAAAGTGATCAATGCGCGTTCAAAAATCACGGGCAATTCTAGCTTGACATCATGAAGAGATCATTTTCAGTGGGATGTTTAGATATAACAGTGGGTTGGATCCGTGGCCTTGCTCAGGACTTCATGGACCTCTCCTGAATGTTTTGACTTGCAGTCACAGTGGGAGCAAGAGGGAAGGCCTCGGTCAGCATCTGACTCTCTTGAGGTAGATGAGGGCTGGCAGAGAGGAGGATTGTGCTGTTTTGAGATGACAATGTGTGCACGTGTGAAACTTCCACATCTTTCTGCTATTGTATGCCCTATTCTACCACAGACATCTGTCTGTGTGGCTGTAGAGGTAATATTGTAATATGTTGAGGAATACTTGTGAGCTTATCTGGAAAAAACAAGGTGGTTTTCTTGAAAGCTGGAAAATTGAGGAACAAAACTTTAATATTTTACACAGACAAAAGGCTGTGATGTGGTTTTAGTTTATTTAACATGGTGAACAGGAGGCATTGTTCAGGGATTATTCTTATCATCACAACAGGCACTTCTTACAAGGCTCATGACATTTTTACATCTCTTTCCAAAGGGTGGATGACTTCTGGGATTTGAAATAGGTGTTAAATAACTTGGGGGAAGAAGATATTTAAAACATTCTCTGCCTTCTGTGGTACTCTACAATCCTGTATTCTTCTTATTTAATCAGTTTTAGAATTGCTTCTTGCCTTTATTGCCCCCTATTTCTTTCATTATGATGAGAAGACTTGCAGTTTCCATTTGCCCTCTGTTAGCACTATTTCAGCAAATTTCCTCTTATTTGATTCTGTAACACTCCGTTTTCAGTTGCTTTGTATTTGATACTGTGGTAAGTGCTTGCAGTTCTTTGACAGGTGCTGGTTAAATGAAATAGATGGGATTTCCCCTCCTTTTCTCTCTTCTTTATTCTTCCATTTCTCAGTGAGTAGGAAAGGCTGTGTACATGGTGCCTTGCAACCTGGCATTCTGTTATCTCTGGCCTCAATCTTGTCTCCTTATTAAGAGTTCTGAGGCTTCTCTAACACAGCAGAGCAGGATGCAAAGTGTTGTGGTTCAAAAGCTGAGTGAGAGATGAGTTTGACAGCAAACTCTCTGCACTGCCCCTTCTGTCTCTGCCTTCGACTTGCTCAGGTTCTGCTAGGATTTGACTCAGCCCAAAGGCAGGATGCTTCCTTCAGTTAGTCATTTTTGGAATACCTTCTTAAAGCTTCTTCAGTGTAAGCTTTATATGTATGTGCTTCTGGTGGTGGTTAAAGCACGTGTATGAAAGGGTTAGTGTGTTTAGAACTGACTTTAAAACCCCTCTGCCCTTGTGGTATGTTAATGTTCCAGTAAAGTTTTAGATGTAATTTCTGTGGATTTTATATTCCAGAGAATGATAATCCTGTATATGGAAAATTTTGTTCTTATCAATAGAAATCATAAAACAACTGTAAAATGTAACCTAATAATGTAAAAAGTATGCATTTCAGGAGGGCCTAGAGAGGGATAACATTGATGCTATATAATTGGGAACTTGAGAGTTTTGTTTTAAACACTGTTAATCCACGTATGCAGTGATATTGATTTGTCCTAGCCTGTGGGATTAAACAAGTATTTTAAAATGTAGACTGAAAGACATAACTACACTTCGGATTTGGATTGCGTTATGATAGTTAGGATTTGTTTCAGCTCATGGTGCAAGTCAGAAGTTTTTCTTTTTTAAAGCAAAATCAAAGACTAGCTCAGTCTTTCTGTAAATTCTCTGGGAAACAGCACATGAAGTTTATAATGCTTCTAGACCATCGTGTCTTTCTCACTCTCCTGCCTATGTCCATGGCATTTGAAAGAGTTTGCTTATTTCTGAATGACCAATTCTTATGTTTATTGTTAATCTTGTTTCCTGTCCTGTTGTCTCTCCTGTCTGCTTTTATACTTGCTGTGACTTTTCAAAAAGTGATATTATCTGAGCCTTCTATTTTATTTCTACCGTGGTTACTTTGCTTTTATTGCTTTCTTCAGTGGGCTGCTGCTCAGGGGATTCCCTTTGCATCTTCTGTTAATCTTGGGTTTTATTTATGACTTTAACTGAAATCTCATTTTCCTGTATGTATATCAGATCTCCACCAGCAATAGATGTGGTACTGCTGGAGTCTTTCATAGTAGCTGCCAGTGGCAAAGACTGAGAAGGAGCATTGACTGATCTTTAAGGCACGATTCCATTATTGGGAGAGGGTTGTAGACAAAGTAAACAAGAATAGTTCCTGCCTCTTCAGTTTTGTGCAGAAAGCAATATTAAAGTAAATGCTTAATTGTTTTGCTGTCCTTTGGCAACTTGAAAATTTAGAATTGTGACTTTTTAGAGCATCGGTTTATCACTTGTCACTTGTAACTGGTATCGTTTGCTGGTGGTCAAAGTTTTATCTGTGTCTTTAAATATTCACTATGAAATGTAATTCCCTTATTGCTTCATGGTTTTTGATTTGCCGTTGTACTCCTTCCCTGTGGTTCAGTGAAAATGGTCGCTGACTGCAGAATGTTAATGGAGGCAAAGCATGGCATTGTCATTATTTTTCAGCCTCAATATAATGCTAAAAGTTTCCCTCTGCATTTATCATCTTTTTGTTAGAGATCGAGAAGAGAGATTGGCAGCTCTAACTGCAGCTCAACAAGAAGCTATGGAAGAACTGCAGAAAAAGATTCAGCTGAAGGTAAAAATAAAAACTAAAGAAAATACTTTAGTTGAAAAAATACAATAGCAATACAGGAATTCTCTAGAATAAGTTCTGTATCTGTTTTATTTAGTAAAGATATTACAGTATGTTAAAATGTGCCCTAAGCTACCTTTTTTTTAACCTCAGTCTCTGATTTTAAGTAATAGTTACACGTTTGTTCTATTTCCATGCAAGTTAAGTGTGAAACCCTTGAAAGAATCCAGTGAGCTGTACCTGCTATGCAGATACAGCAGATGCTAAAGTCTCTGGTGTGTGGTGACTTCTGATGCCTTACAGGAAAAAAAAAAGTTTCAGTTTATTCAGTTTAACATACATTCATCCTAGCTGTGCAAACTTCAGTAATTCTCAGTATTTCTATACCATTTACTTCATACCCTTTTTTTTCCCCTTTGCTTTTGTTACTTTGCATTCAGCATGATGAAAGTATTAGAAGGCACATGGAACAAATTGAACAACGAAAAGAGAAAGCAGCTGAATTGAGTAGTGGAAGACATGCTAATACTGATTATGCACCGAAACTCACACCATATGAGCGCAAAAAGCAGTGCTCGTTATGCAATGTGATGGTAAGTCAGAGGGCTGCTGTCAGAGTTGCAAGGCCAGCCTGAGTCTTGCAGCTACGAATGGTGTTTCATTCCCAGATAAGAGCATGGTGCGTGCACTGTGTCCTGGTGCATTTGTGAAGCGCACCTTACTTCAGCTTTTTCTGTCTATGAACAGGGTGGTTTACAGCAGATTTGGAGTACTTGTAGAATCAGAGGTGTGATGGTGTGGACTGTACTCAGTTGGTGGCTCTGTCTTTTATAAAAAAAACCTGAGGGATCATCAAATGAAGCTAGATAAAAAAATCTAGATATAAAGAGTGAGATTCTTTACGTAGCTGTTTGCTGAGTTGTGAAAGCCTTCATATAATATCCTGCAGATTCTTCATTTTAATATGTGTTCAGGGGATGACTGGACAAGTTTCATTGGACTGAAATTCCCTGAAGGTTACTGCCTACAGAGAAAACACAGTGAGCCCAGGAAGTTCTCAAACTGAGTTTAATTGGAGGCTTTTAGTGTTGAAGAGAACAATCAATACTGTTTTACTTTCCATTGAACATCTTTTTTCTGGTTATATCAGAAGCCAGGTTTTGGCTTGGCAGATCTTCACTCTTGACAGGCTCTCTCTTCTTGTGTGTACCATTCTGCGTGCCAGAGGAATGCTAGAGAAGAGGGAGACATACAATCACTGAGTAGGAAACAGGGAGGTCAGTTCTTGTTAATTGCTTTCATTGGCTTGGATTACTGTGCAAAGCCTTCTGTCCCACATTACATTAAAATGTGGAGGTTGGCAGCTTTGTCTGTGGCAGTGGGGTTGGAGCCTTGGCAATCCTTGAGGTCCCTTCCAGCCCAAGCCATTCTGTGATTCTCTCATTCTATGACTACTCTTCATTCATTAATTTAAGAGTGCATAGGACCGCTTCAGGTAGTGCTGAAACAAAAACCGTTGGTTCAGCAGGCTGGACTCCTACACGTTCATTCATGTCTTTCAGAATGTAAGTTTTATTAATTGGTGAAATTAGAGTAAAGTGAGAATGAGATGAGAAGCCAGCATATTTTAACATATTCCTCTGCTGGCTAGCAAATCATGGTGTAATTTGCTCTAAAGATCTGCACGAAAGATGTTCATGCAAACCTAGGTCGAGGGATTAAGTTCTGTGCTTGAGATATGAAAATGAAAAAGCACTGCATATATATTCTTTGAAATCTGCTCTGTGTGCCACATTATCAGCATTCAAGATGCAGCATTGGTGTCACAAAAGCTATCCTTGTGGTCACATAGGCCTTGTGGTCACATAGGCCTTGTGGTCACA
>NW_024962269.1:558029-657601 GCF_019238085.1 Lagopus leucura
CCTTGTGGTCACATAGGCCTTGTGGTCACATAGGCCTTGTGGTCACATAGGCCTTGTGGTCACATAGGCCTTGTGGTCACATAGGCAGCTGCGCCAGCCTTTGAGTAGGGATGAGTTAGCATGAAGAACTCTGGGTGGTTTGGGGTTTTGATCAGTAACACAGTGGAAATAGTCTGCTGAAACAATAACCTAAAATATTCTTTAAAAAATGGGGGGTAAAAAAAACCACCTTTTTTTTTCATAATCAATATCCCTTAACTTTCTGTTGATGACAGAGTATTGCTCTCCTGTCAGCTAAGTGTTTTCAGGTAATCTTCAGTTGCAGTTAACAGTACGTTCCTCTGTAGTTACCCTTGTGATGTTAAACATGTCTGTGAAATTGTATGTGACAAAAGCACAAATGCTCTTTTTAGTAAAAGTAAACACAATGGTAATGGTGTTAGTGCTGTTTACAGTAACTGATGTTACTTTATTAGGTGACAGATTCTGAACTTCTGAGAAACTGGCATATGTTATATTAAAAATAGTGTTATTTCTATGTTCACTACTGATTATCAAGGTTAAAAATAACTGATAACTCACTGTCATTGCAGATTTCATCAGAAGTGTACCTTTTTAGCCACATTAAAGGGAAAAAACACCAACAAGCTGTGAGAGAGAACAGCAGCATACAAGGACGAGAGCTTTCAGATGAAGAAGTGGTATGTTGTTTTATTTCAATAACCTTTTCTATTTTAATTTCCTTTTCTCATCCTGAGAAAGTCTTGAAGATTCCTAGAAGTGAAAGGAACCAAAGATATTTGTATTAGCATGGGAATATAAGTGCCTTTTTGAGGACAGAAATCTTATGGAAAGAATGAAGGAAGCCAGGGCTTCAGATACACAAGGCAATTTGAGGTTGCGTATAAAAATGTGACTAATTGCTCTCCTGCTCATCCAGAGGTGTTCTTCCTGTCATCATATTTATGTTCCATGAGTTTTAATTTTCTCTCCTTTTTATACTTTCCAAATGATAAGCATTCTTCACTGCTTTTATTAAAGGCTACTTTTGCATATCTGTAAAATAGCTTCCCCACAAGGATGATCCTTCAAGAAACTTAGAATGGACAAATAAAATTCCCCTTTTAAACTCAAATGTTATTTTTAATTATCTCACTTTAGCAGCTTTGGCAATCCCTTAGTTATTCCTTTATCTCTTGCTTCTTCCAAGTAGCTTTTGATGAAGGGCTGAAGAATCTTGCAGCATCTTTTTGCAGCAGCTTTCCATCCAAAGCTATTCAGATGTTAGTGCTCAGTAATCCTGATGTTTCTTTCCTTCATGGTTCTTGTTACTGTGGTTATTGGTTGAACTGTTCTTTTTACAGCTCATCATTGCCACAGATACTGTCTGTCCCTTTGTGAAAAGCTCTGGTGAGTTAAGTCATTGAGGTACTCCAGTCCCCAGAAGTGTCTGTCACTGGAAGATGCAACGTTTCTGCTGAGTTGCCTTTCCAAACTGCAACAAAAATATGCTGTTTCTCGTCTCTTTCTTTTCTGCTCTCTTTAGTGGCCAGTGGGAGTTGTTTAGAATTTGATTTTAGATAGCGGGTTGCTGTAGTTCCATATAAGGGAGAAGCCTTCATACTGCATCCAGATACTTAGAAATACATGTGAGCTGTGAGCCTTCCTGGAATTCCATCACATCACTACATGCACCAAAGAGTGGGCAGTCTGTAGCACTGAGTTTTCACTCATCTTTTTAGCCTTTATTTGCTTCTAGCTAGCCACAGCTGATTGGTTCTTGCTGTGCCACTGCCTCAGAGCAATATGGAGGAAAGAAGTGAACTAGATGTTGTTTGGTCTGAGAGTAGTTACACACTGTGCACAACATTTGGTTGGTAGCTTAACACTTGTGTCCTCCAGAAAGGGGGATTGCATTGTAAGCTGTTTTTGTGCCCCAGCTGGAGAAAAAGAAATTCCACTAGAGGGCACAGATATCTTGGTTTTATTGTGTCCAGCATCATGTGCTTAAATCTCCTGCTTTTCATCAAAACATTGGATTGGAGTGTGAGCTTAAGATCAGGGTTAAATACATGGGATTTCTTGAGTTAGTCCAGAAGGAAGAGGGAGTACATACTGTAACTGAACAACACAGTGGTTACAAAAGCAGATTTAAGTATTCTTAATTGAGGTGATGTGTAATATTTGATGTATTGGCAATTTAACAATATGTCATACTACAGTATTTTTATCTGTATTTTAAATAGCCCAAGTATAAAATTCTAAGCTGTGCTATTGTAATCTGAAGTCTCCTTGGCCTGAGACCCCACTCCAGTTTTGTCTTTTTAGAGAGCAGCAGTGGATACATGCACTAGGTGCCTGGTTACAGTAAACGGAAATACCACTTATGTATGAAAGCAGTCTACTTTGTGTACCTTTCTATTCAGTGCGGGCAGTTAATGCCAAACATTGCCTTACCCCACAAGAAATGCATTCAGCAACTTCAGGTAAGTTCAGGAGTACCTGAGAGCAGACATGCAGAATGTCATGTAGAAGTGGAGCTGTAGTCCAGAGAAACACTGCAATATCTTCAGTTATTCATCACTGTTTTCAATTTTTTAATCAGCAAAGATATCTGCAGTGAGAACACACTTGTACTACTTAAAGTTATTACTTGTCATCTGTGATGCCTTTAGATTATATACATCTCATCTGCGGCCCTTCTTCTTTGACATAAAAGATTTTTATTTATATCACCTCTGACCTAATAAAATTTCACCTTTAACCTTATGCGCTTGACACCTCAGATAAGTTGCTCTTGATCTTTGACTCATTTTGTTTTAAGCTTGTTAAGTGTAATAGGTAGCTGTCTAGAAAGAAATCTTTTTTCTTTTTTCTTTTTTTTTTAATTGCAATCTAGCCATAGAATTTCTTTGTTATTAATTGAGAAATCACAGAAGGAATTTAAATGTATCAGCATTACAGAAGGTAAGACTTAAGGAGATCCTTCAGACTTTGGAGGTTAAGTGTGTGTTGTATAATATGCTTTCATACAGTGAGGATTCTTTTTTAGTTGATTTGACTGTAAGCAAAAAGCTAGAAGCTGCATCACATAAGCACTGACACTGATTTCTGTGGGCTGGGTGCTCGTTGGATATAAAAAGAAATAATTACTCCAGATTTTGCTCTAATATCTGTAGGTTCTATAACATCTTCAGAGAAAATTTTTTCTTTCCGTTGTTCTGGAATTAAACATATATTGTGCAGTTGCTGACAGGTAGTATTGGACTTCTAATTAAGAAGATGAATTCACTTGTAAAGGTGATTATGTGGTGAAACTTGGAAAGTTTTGTTATGAATAAAGGTACTAAAAACATGAAGTTATTTCTGAGATAGCGTGACAGCTTTGTTTCATCTCCAACTTTTGGATTTTCCTTTTAGGAGGATTCATCATCATCAGTTTGAGAAACTGAAAAGAGTGTAGATTCCTCTTAGAGTAAATTCTATTGCTTTTGAAAATCTGGTTATCATATCAAAGCACATTGAGCTCTGTTCACTTTTTTTTGCTTTTTTTTTAACTCCTCTTTTGTTCAGTCTCATATGAATATGCTTATTAGCATAGATGGCAAAGCTCTTCCAACAGGGTGGGTTTTGTCTTTCCTTTGCCACGTTTCAGAAATGTGCAATGCTATCTTTGTCCCATGCCATTTCACTGGGATCTTCAGTGCATTACAGTGTCCTGTCTGTGTTCCCTCTCTATGGAGATTGTGCCTGCTGATGAAGTGCAGTTTTTCTTCCATCAAGCTTACAGCTTTACCTTCTTTCCATGTTGCTATTTTCTGTGCTATTGATTTCCTGTCCCCTGCCTTAACATTCATATTGCTTTCAGTTCAGCAGAGCAGGTAAACGAAGCATGCCATTTGGTTTCAATGTCACTGGAACTGATCAGTCAGCTTGAAGTTTTGACTTCTTTTGCTGAATCAGAGCGGATGTGCTAAAAGGACTTCTCATATAGAGGCCACTGACGTGACCAAAGCAGTGCCCATGGTAATGCCCTAAGGCAGCATACGCTGATCTCTGAGATCTCTACAGGGACTTTCTGTGTTTTTCCTCTCGCCTGTAGCTCTGGAGATGTTTTGGTTTTGTTCCTCCGCTTTCTATTTTTTTTCTTGTTTGTCTGGTCTTCGTTTGCTTTGAGAATTATACATTATAATCCCAGCTTCCTTCTTTCAACTTGTCCTATCTCATACGGCATTTCAAATAGTGTTGAAGAAAGGGATGTGTGGAATATAAACCATGTAATTCCATGCCATCTATGAATGCTTCTAGTCCATGAAAGGTACTCCTGAAAAAACATATGGAATGAGTACCTTGGCAGGAGAGGAAGTTGGCTAATATATGTATAAAGTACGTACTCGTGTATTCCAAAAAAAGAAGGAGGAATATTAACAGCCCTTTGTTTGCAAATGTGAAGAATGTTTTTTTAATCAGGGAAGGAAGCGGGCTGTTCGGTCATAATCTAAATGAAATAACTTCTTAGGGATATAAATGAGAACACAATCTGGTGATGGAGAGAAGCAGTTCCTGTTGTCTGAAGATTGACAGTGTTAAAATGTGAGGATTTATAGAAAGACATGGTTGATTAAGGCCACCCACATTCCCTTTAAGAAAAAATCAGGTGGACAACCAGTAGCTCGATCTGTCATGTGGGTTGTCAAGTTGGCTGGGGTTGCAGTGCAAGCATTTCTGGTGCAAGCCTAGATTGTAGAAGGGTCTGATTTACAGCGTGCATAGCTGTGCTGGCAAGTTCCCCTGGTACAGATGCTATTACCCTGGCAGGATTGCTCTTTTGCCAGGATGTGGTGAGAGGCTGCCTGGAAAAGCAGAGCTGTGCTGCTACAAATTCTGTTCTAGCCTTGTAAGGTTTATGGCCTGTGCAGCACACAGGAGAAGCTGATGTTGTTAGGAATTGTAAGAAGTGTAGGAGTGGTGGATGCTTTCCTTTAAAAAGTCAGACCGCCTTCTCAAAATTCCATGCTGTTTCCATTATTTTTTACTGAGGAAATTAAGAAGTATTTTATACTGAGGAAATAATTAAAAGCGTGGCAATGTTTTCATATCTGATGTGTTCTCATTTTCTTCTTTATTTACAAGTTTTCTTGTTCAGAGAGTTGGTGATACCTGTGTTGTACTGCTTATCAGTTGTGACCATTGCTATGCGAGGAAGCAGTTTTGACTCAGAGCTCATGTTTTGTAACACTTAAATCATTTCTGCTAGATAGTTTGGTCAATATTCCTGTTTCTTTTACCCCCACAGACTGCAGACGACGTTATAAATTCACTTTCTTGGCATCTGATTATAGTTATTCAGCTACCATTTACTATTTAACTTTCTCTTTTGTTTTATTTGAGAGGGTAAAATTATGCATAGCTGCAGTGCTTTGTGTTACGTTAAATGTAAGGCTGCTTGCACTGAACTGTTGGGGAGATTACAAAATGGATTTGTAATCACACATAGTAGAGAATAGCAGCAGGTGTGAGCTTTGAACAGCCCCATGCATGGGGTGCTGTTGCATTTAGCCCAGACAAGATATTTGCAAAGCTGCATTGATGGGAGTCCATCTGTTTTTTTTCCTCTGCTTCTCAGTTTTTCTCTGCTCTATTTTGTTTCCTCTCTCAAGGAAGGGACGATTTTTAGAGGACTTTGTGTAGCACAGGAATAGAATTAAGCCAAGCATCTGTGGCCCATTTTTGTGGATGTTTCATACCTGTTGCCTACCTGGAATCATTTCAGCACAGGAACTGCTTGGCTTTGTCATTCTGCTGTGAATGCACTGCTTGCAAGAAGTGGCCAAAAACCGTCCTGCAGTTGTGAAGTTTAATCCAAGATGCAGCTTGCAGAACATCTCTCAGTACTGTGTGGATCAATTATATTTTTTTGTAGTTTGTGCAGCAATAGCTTCCTACATTTAATATATTATAAAGTGGGGCTTTTATTGGCCAAATTGTGATTAATTGTTTATTGGCTGTGTCTTTAACTGTTGTAGATCATGGCCAACATCTGCACCCTTCCTCCTTTTGGCTTTGATATCTCAAACGTTCACAGCCAGCAAGAGAAGCTACTGCTGGCAGGGCCGGCTGTACTCGTGTTTCCCCCTTTCTCATGCTTGCCCTTGCAGCCCCGTAACAATGTCAGTGCCTTCCAGCTTTTCTCCCCAGTCTGCAGTGGAAGAAACAGCTTTCCTTTGCCTTCTGCTCCTGCAGTTTGGAGTGATCAGTAGAAAAGGAAATGATATTAAAAATCACAAGGAATATCTGAACTACTATGCAGAATATTGTTTGCCATATATCTTTGTGGCAGGCCTGTCGGATCATTGAATTTATGGGCAAGCAAGGTGGCTGAAAGCACAGTCAGTATTTGCAGTGAAAACACTGTTTAGTTCGTACATGCTTAAAAATACAGTCCCTCACTGAGAAAATAAAAAAAACACTTCAAGAAGTGAATGAAGAAATACTTTGCATGAGAGGTCAGCCTTTGGTTTTGAATGTAGAATTAAAGGTTTTTAGTGCTCTGTACTCACCTTCTGAAGTATATTCTTACGCAAAAGTTGACTAGATATTTAAAATAGTGATTTTGAGAAAATATTATTTCATTACCTGTTACTTCGTTTAATGTGTTTCGTCACATACAAAGTACTTGTTATAATTCTTACTAATGATAACAGGTAAATAATTTCATTATCTTGAATCTTCCCTATATTTTGAGGTGTGTCGTGGCTCGTGATTTTATAACGTATTGGATCTCTAACTTAGCCTTGAGCATTAATGGCCATTTGTGTTTCAGGCTGTCATTGCCTATAAGGTTGAAGACTGAATTCTACATTTGATACAGTCTACTTAGGCATCTGTTTTCCATATTAAATACTGTCCTAAGCTGTGAGGAAAAAATCGGAATACTGAGGAGTCTTGTTGAAGCATGTAATAAAATTGTGAACCAATATTCCTGTGGTAACATGATTTAGAATTGAACCTTAAAAATCTTTTCACAGTTTGGCAAGTACGTCCTTTAAGTGGTAATATACAAGTGAGAAACTGTAATTCCTGACCTTGGTGATAAATATCAAAGGCCTTTTTTTAATTATATCCTGCCATTAGAGAATATTGCTTATTTTGAAACAAGATACTCTATGTGTATATCCAAAAGCCCGCATATCTGGGTTTCAGCTGAGTTGCCTCTTGGTTTGCCTTGTATACCTTATATTTACACAAAATTCTTGGTGTGCTATTGACTTGTTAAAGAAAAGAAGTGGCAAAGTAGTAACATCGTTTGTGATGTGATCTAAGTTGCTGCAAGTATTTATGCTCTTCCTCATTGCTGTTATTTTAATCTTGATAGGAAAGTAAAAACAAGCACTGGGAGATTCCGAAGATTGAGTTTCAATAAATAGCCAGTGTCAGATATTTTTCAAGTTGCCTTGGCCTGCAGAAATGGGTTAGGAAACTTAGAAGAATGCCTTTTCTTTCCAGACGTGGAGATTCAAGGCTGGAAAGAATACAACAATAATAAGAATAACCAGTCTTGGGGTATTCTGTCACTTCTGTTTCCGTCAGAAATGCAGAAAGGAACGAGTATGAAGAATAATAGAGAAAAAAAGCTCAGGTTTCAGGATGGTCCTCTTGGCTCAGTGTATTAAGTGAAAGTCCAATAGCTGAAAGTGTTTTCTGCTTCCATGAATTGGGTAGCTTACACAGAATTGCAGCATAGCTAGTGAAGTGCTGTATCGTGTGCTTTACGAGGTGGACTGTAGATTGGAAAGGTCAGGCCTTCACGTGGCCATTGCTGTACAGCAGGACCGAACTCAGCGCTGGTTTGTGGCAGCTCAGGTTCCTTCAGAGCTCGCAGAAACCAGCAGAAAGAGGTTGATATACAGCCTGATGATCCTGGCAGCTCCTGCCTGCGACTGACTGGCTTCTGAGGGGAAGATTTCCAGGGCCTTTTTTCCCTGGCTGCTCCTGCTATGTATTAGGAGGAATAAAGTGCTTCATGAAAGCTACTGTGGAGTGATATGCACTTGAGAACACAGGATCTTAACTTATGACTGCCCCATGGCAACAAATGCCAGGTTGTTGGGTTTTTTTCTCAGCTTGAGCGAATACAGATGCTTTTCTGCAGTGTTGTTCTTCCTATGCGATCTCGCCCCAGGCAGAATTCATAACAAGACAACGCTTTAAAGAGAAAAGGAAATGGAAATAAGTATTGGTGTTGCATTCAGTCCTAATTTTAGAATGAGGAAACTTTGTTAGGAATCATTTCTTTTGGCAGATCTTCCATCACAACTTAATAGTGCTGTTATAAATATTTCTGAAGTTCATATTTTGGTTTTTCTGCTGTTCTTCAAGATTTTACCACTAATTGAAATACTCCAACTTAAGATGGGTTTGTTAGAAAGTGTTTTGTGCATTCTCTGTTTGATATCTCTTAGTGAAAACTACTGTGTGCTGCCATGTCTGAATACCTCAGTGTTGTTTCTGTGTTAATCTTGTCCTTGAGCTGTGAGCAGTTGTGTTGGGTTTTTTTTTTTCTTGTAATGAACTATACTGTAATCTACTGATACTGGAATATTTCTCAAATTTAGAGCTTACAAATTGTACTCAACTGTGTCACCTCAGCATTTCATGGATTCAGTACACAGTTAACAGAAAATGCTGCAGTTACCTTTATTCTAGAGTCTGGAGAATTTAGTTGATATCAGATAATGTTGATGTAATCCTTGTGATACGGACATGTCACACAAGATAGAGACTTAATTTGGCTTATAGAGGAAAGCTTGGTTAGAAGTGCTTTGTCAAATGAAACTATCAACTTCAAGATAGGAAGAAAACTGGGTAGTTGTCCCTGTTTCAGACAACTGAATGGGACAGAGCAATAACCAGCAAGAATGTGACTTCGTGGGCCACCTTCTGAGTTTTAGCTATACTGGTTTTGGCAACTCAGTTTCTCATAGAGTTGGTATTTGAGTTGGTATTTGAGGTCTATCTGTTGCATTTTGGAAAGTTTCAGGATTCTCAGTGAGCAGAAATGAAAATGGCTGAGATGCAGAAAAAAGAGAGGAAAAGCAAAGACTCCTTTTGTAAATAACCTTATTTTATCATCTGCTGTGTTGAGGCTGCAGTTGTGCGTGCACATTTAATGTCATTTTTATCACCTTCTTTATAAATGAAGTAGTGATATTTGTACAGGAAGTTTTTTTTATTGTTTTTAAATGGTCTTCAGTGTTATGTTAAAAATACTAGAGGTCTGTGAAACTCAAGTTTAAAATGACGTTCTTAAATGATGTCGTGCATATGCAGAATGCCATTAAATATCAACTTGTTTCTATTAACCATCTTATGTTTCATATGCTTTCTCAGCTATAGACATTCTCCCCCTGTATACCCAGGGATTTTTTTTAAATAAGCTTCTATTGAGATGAATGCATATAAATAACATTGGAGGGAGTATTTCTACTCTACTGCATTACTGAGCCATTGCCACACATGGATGCATAGAGGAATGTATACAGATGAACATGAAGAAATACATCTACATTCAGTTCCTGTTTAGCAGCTGTACATTGAGCTTACCTGCTCTTTGTGGCATAGATTCTGCCACTTTCATAGAAGTTAATACCTTGCTCTTCCATATAAATGATGCTAATTGTGCATATTAGAGCAGGAGTTATCAGAATGAGAAATGGTGGCAGAAATCTGATGCTTAATGTCTATCGCAGCTGTTGTAATCACAGCCAGGCTTTATTGTAATCTTGGGATTAAAAAAAGTGTTAATATTTTTCCTGGTTTAGTCCTATATTCTCCAACACTCTTAAAAACGAAGCTCTTGAGAATCTGCACTACTAGAATTGATATTGCTGGTGTAGAAACTGAGAAACCACAATGAAAGCAACATTTTTGGTAGGTAAGAATACAGATCTTAATAAAGGCTTTCACTAGAGAATTGCCTTCACTTAATGCTTTGCATTTACAACAGTCTGAGTCTCCAGGTTTGCTACTATGAGGTTTGCTAGTATCTGAGGGTGTGGAGTAATTCTCTATATAAGATGCTCAGCATAGTGCAGAATCAGGTCAGTAATGCGTCTTCACTGTCATGAAACAAACCCCAGATTGCATCTATGGAGAAGGTAAATTAGTCTTAATGCGTTCAGCGTTGACTTGTATAGTAATAATTGTAAAAAATTTAAAAAGGCTTTCATGTAGAAGTGAATGGATTACTGTGCATTGCCTTTACTGGAAATGAGGGGAAAAAAACCTGAAATTTGGTGATGAAATTGTTGCTTAAAGCACTCAGGAGATGAAATAAGCTTGCTGTTTAGGCTGTGTGTGTGGTTAGTCTCACTTTGACACACTTAGAGCAATCACTTTTTTTTGGTATGTTAACCTCTCTAACCAATGGTTGTGTGAGTGAAATTACTTAAGAACTTTATTATTTGAAGGATCAGACAGAGTTCTTCAGCATGGCTCACTGGATTAAAAGGCTTTGGGTTTTGGGTTCTGGTGTTTTGGTTGTTTTGTTTTGTTTTTCAGATAACTGTTAGGAGCTTATAATCCATAGGATTAGACGTTTCTGCACTGCGTGATGTTGGCAGCAGCCATCTTCCCAGACCTGAGCAGTCACTGCATCCTGAGCTTTTAGCTATTGTTTCACACCTGGGCGGTGATCTGCCTGCAGTGATGGTCCTGCTCTTTGATCTGTGCGTTCAGAAAGTGATGGTTTTGTGATACAAGATGTTAATACTCTTGAATGACTTGAATGAGCTTAACTATGAAGTCTGATATTAATCCTAACTGCCACACTTGAAAGCTGAGAACTCTGAGAAATATCCTCATGTAAGTGCTTGAGTTCACATGAACGAAACTGTTTGTAGCCATCCCTCATGCCATTGACAGCTGGACCTGTTCTGGCCCCCACAGGCTGACAAATGAATGTGCTTGTTGAACCCTTAAGTCTTCTGTTAAGCCCCAGAGCAGACTGGGGAAAAGAGCTGAGTGTCTGCAGAGAGGACGTCGTTCTTTGTCTCTCTCCCCATTGCTACCTGTCCAAAGCTGGGAGGTGGCTTTGCTGTTGCCCTCGTGTAGCACGAGGATGGTGGGTTGACTGCACCTGAATGAGGATGATGTGCCCCATATCTAACATGGTGTCCATTTCAAAGGGCACTTACTTCCTTTTGCTCTTACTGTCCCTTTGAAGGATACAACAAATAGTTTGGAAGTCTAACGAAAGAAAAAAAAAAAAGAAATTTAAAAAAAAAAAATTGTTGAATAAGGATGTAGGACATTTATTCAAATAGTAGTCCTTAATTATTTTTTTTATTTTTTTTATTTTTAGCCCCTGATACTTTTTGTCAGTTTCTCATATCACTCATAGGGTGTGATGTAGGTAAACTAATGGGAAATAGCGATGCAAAGGGATGCTAGTTTAGGGGTGTATGTATCAATCCAATCAGGTAATCCTTATTAAAGTAAGGGAGCACCCTCTAGATGCCTACAGCTAAGTACCCTGAAGATTGATAGCTTGCTCTGAGAAGAGAGTCCTTTGTTTTCTTAACACTGCAAAACTTGAAGCCATTGATTTCCTCTGGAGTTTGAGCCTTATGACAAAAGAAAATTAAGGGAAGAGCCAGTGACTGCTATTTGAGTAGATGCTGAGGGGTGCCTCTCTGTGAGGAGACAAAAATGAGTTGGGATTTCATAGCCAGCACAGGGCCGGTTCATATTGTATGCTGCTCTGAATTGGTTACAAACTGAGCCGTTGGATGCTGGTGTGTTTTACTCTTGTTCTCCTGAATCATGCACTAAGGGAACAGACAGCCTTCTGAAGTACCTTAAGAGTGTTTCTCTTTAAGGACTTCCTAAAATTTAATTAATATTATTAGTGGGGTGGCAATATTTGATCTGAGTACTGGGAAGCATGCTTGTGGAAGCTGCTCAGCTTGCTGTCACGTACAACTAAAACAGTTTCAGTTCACTAGAACAATATTTTGGGGAAGAACACTCACATATGCTGGGAGCCACGCAGTGCAGCCAAGTTAAAGGCACTGGCATTTTCGGAAATTGCTTAGATTTTTGTGTTTGATTTCTTATGTGTGATATTAATTCAGCATTCACTTCACATTGGTATGATTTAGGATAGGAATTTCTATTACTGTTTTGACCAAGTATGTATTGCTAGGTTATATCATGTTCTAATGCTTTACAAATACCAACTGGTCTTCTTGCAGGAAGTTTCACCAAGATTTATTTTGTTTTCAAGAGGCATAGTATCTTCCTGAGTCCCTGAAAGAATGAACGAGAGAAAATACAGCTTTTCTGCAAAATATTGTTTTTAGATTTGTTACACTTCACCTTTTTCATAGAATTTGAAGAATATGTAATAAATAAAGAGGAATAACAGCTTCTCATTGTGGCACTAATCATTTTAGCAGATAAATCATCCTAATAAGCAGTGGTGAATTATACTTCATAATGCGTTCGGTATTCTATTAGAAAACAAATGTAAGCCTTCCTATATTAAAAACGTAGCAAGTGTTCTCTAAAAACTGGCATTAAACTTTTTTCTTACTTTTATTTGTGAAAATGAAGCTGATATAAATTGTGGCTTGAGAAAACTGAGCAAAAACTGTGTGCAGCAGGCATTCCCATGTTCCTTCTTGGGGTTGTATGTCTGTGCAAATTATGGACAGCTTTGAGGGAATGACCTTTTAAGTTATTCACCTCTAAACAATAAATATTTATTTTAAACGCGTGTTTAGAACTGCACTGTGGTTGATCTAGTATGGGAGGAAACAGTTCTTTTTAGTAACATCTTTAAAAGCTTAAAACAGAATGTGTACTTAAGATCACTTGCTGTGATGACAGACTTCTCTTGAATGGCATTAAGTAAAACCTGGACTGTAATTAAAACTTACCTTCTATGGACAACTGAGTTTTTACCTATAATTTAAGTCCATTAATGAGGGGAAAAGTAATGGTGTTTCATTTAGTGCAGTGAATTACACTGCTAGAGCTGGGTTTTGGTTTCATGTAGCTGTTAAAGGCAAGAAGGAAGGAAGGGCAAGTTGACTGGGAGTTCACATGTTAAGTAACTGTTTCTTGAGCGCGAGGGACAACATTTATTCTCCTATACCACTTCTAATAATTGTTCAGTTTCTCATTATAATAGCCATGATGTGCTGTCTCTGGTGTGAGATAATCTGTTTCCTGGTGGTTGAATCCTTTGTGTCTTCTGAACTGTGTTATAGGAAAGGAGCAAAAGAAGTAGTATAGAGAAAAGGAGGAGTTCCAGCACTGAGGCACACAAGCTGCTGGAGGGGAAAAAATAATAAAAAAAAATGATACTCCATTCTAACCCACCACAATGAGTGTTCTTGGAAACCTTTTAAATATCTAACATCTTCACCTGGTCCTCAGTTGTCTAATTGTGTGTCAGAATGCACGTTAGTTTTTTAGTAATTAGCACGTGGCATCTTGTCTCTTACTGTTTGCAGGACAAATTGTTTTAGCTATCTAAAACCTTTAGTGATCTCTGAAGCATGTGGGACTTTTCCTAGCAACGGAGATTTTTCCTTTGAATGATAGCTTCACGTTCACTTTGCCTGTTACTTTCCCTTTGCAGTAAGTGAGGGGCACTTTCAGTTAACTGATAGTTACAACTTCAATCATGATGTAAAATACATAGGTTGCTCCAGTACTAATGTCTCCCATTTATTTGATGGAAACTTCAACAGAGCACAATAACAGTGTTTGATAAAGCAAATTCACAGCTACAGGATACTAATTTTCAGCATAGGCACCACCATTTTTTTTGTGGTTAGCTACTAATTTTCTCAAGTGTATTTACTCATGTTATTTTTCTACAGTATAAATAGAGGGAATGCAGCTAATATTTAAACTAACATTTGTTTGAAATTTTTTATTTGTTTTTCTTAGCATTTTTAAGATGCTTTCCACTGTAGTTTTCTGGGAAGATAATCTGCTGCTCGATACGCAGGAGAGATGAAACATTATTTCCTTATTTTCTGCAGGAGCACCTGTCACTAAAAAAGTACATTGTGGATATCGTGGTTGAGACTTCTGTTCCTGTGGAGCCATTGAAAGACGGAGAGGAGAAGCAAAAAACTAAAAAGAAAGCCAAAAAGTTAAAAGCACGGATGAACTCCAGGTAGTAAAGCTTTGTTTCTTTGGGGTTGGTTTTTGTTTGTTTGCTTGCTTTTAAATTTTGTTCTGAACTTTACTTTTTGTCCTTTGCTATCAGTGCCTCGGAAGGCTGAAACGAAATTTAAATTATTTGCTTTGAGTGTGTCCTGAAAATAATACTGATGAGCCTAATTTATGGCCACTTTCTCTGATTGAGAAGGAAAACTGAATATCGATCTGGAGCCCTTTGGTTTCACCTGTTAAGAGCTTTTCTCATAATTGGATGCCAGTGCCCTGCCAAAACTGTAGCCTCTTCTAGCATACAATAGCATGTTTAAATTTGTGTAAACCTTGCCTATTTTTCTTTCGGGCTATTGATTTTTAAATGAAGTATCAAAGAAAATCAATAGTAATCAACAAATAGAAGTCAGCCTGCTGTGGTGTCAAATCTCCTGACTAAATTTAATCATTTTTTTTTTTGTTGCCTGTCACAACAAGAAGAAAGATTAAAATATCTCAGAATGGAAAGGGAGTTGTTAAAGTTGCAATTTGTTATTAGCTGAAAAGGTGACATCTCCAAATGGGTGAGATATGCAGGATGGCATTATAGCGTGTACTGCAGCGTCAGTCTTCATAGCTGAACAGATCCTGGCTGAAGCTCCTACTTAATGTTATAACGTATTTTTACACTCAGATGTTGAAATTGTTTCTTTGTCATCTTTTTAATTAAAGAGGGGCTGCAGATTAGAGGAAAAACAGCTGGCTACATTTTTACATCCGCAGTGAAAGTGAGACTTTGTATTAGCTTGTAACTGTTAATAATGGCACATTAGTCTTCAAAAAGACAATAATTTTGTATTTTTTAATCATTTCTTCTTGTTCTATGGATGAGCAAATCCACTGTCTGAACGTTACATAGGAGGACACTGATGGAATTGGGTAACCTGTTCTCACAAGCTTCTGATTGGTCAGGATGGATTTTCGTTCATGTTACCTGTTGAATTAATGCAGTTACTGAGTCTGATTTTAATCCTGTCTCAAGAGCTCCTTCTGCCAAATTTAGTCTGAGGTTTGTTAAGAGCTAAGGGTAAATTATATGAAGTAATGACTTGTCGTTGGCACTAATTGGTGAAAAGGTTTTTCAGAACGTTTTGAATTCTGGTGTTTCAGACTGCTGGGTGAGTCAGCAAAGCCATCACCGAGAATTCTAATGAAAGCAGACTGATGGGAGCATCATTTCACAGAAGTGATACGCTAATGAAAAATGGTGGAGGTTTCAAAATCTAGGAGGAGTAGAATTGAAAAGACACGAAATGCACACTTAAGATTGTTTTTAATTGAGTTACAAGGGGAAAAAGGAAAGTGATTACACATTTTGTTGAGATTGCTGTCCATGAAGGTAACAGAAGCTAAATCCACAATTTCACTTGAAACTTTTGGTGTTAACCCAAAAGGCTTGCTAATAAGGATGTGCAGTGGTAGGAAGAAACAAAGGTTGTTCTGGGGAATTTCAAACAAAAAGCTGATGAGGGGAAAAAAAAATGCCATTTAGGAGGTGAATTGTAGCTATGCATAACTTGGCTGCCTTCTACCATTGAGTGATAGATGTGGTAAGGGCAGCTGGTGCCTGGACATCCCAAATTGTAGGCTTATTAATGGTGAGGTTTTCCATAAAAAGAGAATGATAGAGGATTATGGTATGTTACCTTGCACTGGTGCAGCCTCACTTCAAGCACAGTGTGCAGTTTTGGACACCACGATACAAGAACATGAAACTAACAGTGGGTATCCAAAGGAAGGCTATGGAGATGGTGAAGGACATGGGGGAAGAGGTGAGGAGTGATGGAGATCCCAGTTTGCTCAGCCCAGAGCAGAGGCTTAAAGGAATGGCATGGAGCTGTGTCAGGGCAGGGCCAGATGGGGGTTAGGGAAAGGCTTTGCCCTAGAGGTTGGAGGGCATGGAACAGGCTGCCCAGGGCAGTGGGCACAGCCCCAGGCTGCCAGGGTTTTAGATGCACAGCTGGAATTTTGGATGATCCTGTGGTGGAGACAGGAGTTGAACTCAGTGATCTCTGTGGGTGCATGCTGTCTTGGCATTTTCTGTGGTTGCTAAAGTGATCAAAGTAACAATCTCAAAATTATGATATGAAATGCTGAGTGAAATATTTCAGCTCTGTCTGCTGTGTTTCTTCCCAGCAATCTGGACAGTGATTGGGAGTTGGGAGTTGGCACACAGTTGAGAGTTACAGCACAAACTCAGCTCAGAACTGGAAGCCTGTAGTGATCAATTTATTGGGAGCAGTTATCCATAAAGCTGTGTTTTAACACATATTTGCAACTGTCCCTCTTCTCTGAAATATAAGAAATAATGGTACTAAACTCTGCTCTATCTGAAGACTTGAAATTACACATTTCATACATTCATTTTAGATTCTATGAAGCTGTGATATTTTAAAGGGAAAGAAATAAGTAACTGCATTAAAATAGGTTCCTGCTGCTCTCCTGAGCTCCTTGCTCCTAAATCAATGTAACAATATGAAAGCTACGAGGGGCAAAGGTGAATGAGGGGACAAATTGTGATCAGTGGGTTATTAGATATGTTGAGAAGTTTTGTTAGTCTTATTAATAATATTTATAACCCTTCGCTGTTAAACTGGTGCTGTAGTAACACGTGATATATGGCTAAATAAATTATCTCTGTTTCACACGCGCGTGCTGCTGTGAGAACGCTGCAGTGCCCACGTGGCAAACAGGCCTGATGAAAGCTAACATCCAGCAACAGAGCTGTAGTTACCAAGGAGGAAGCACACACAGTAGGGATGTGCTTTGCAATGGGTTGAAGGCGCTCCAGTCATGTTCATTTGGTAATAGATATTTCGGGTGATCATTCGTGTTTGACTGACTCATCTGTACAAAACTCAAAGCTAAAATATGTTGTTTCTGGCTAAGAGACAGGGAAGAAGGCAAAAGGTTAATAAGGGAATCTCACCTTCATGTTTAATACTAAATTCAGTTGTGATTAATAGCTTTATTAATGATCCACAAATCAGAACTAGTTCTGATGTAACAGTATTTGTATGTGACACAAGTTGTTTTGGTTAAGCAAGCTGAGGGAAAATCTTTGAAAAATGTGATCCACTTGGGTGAAGAAAAAGCAGAGAAACGTGGAGTAGATGCATTCGAGAGAAATACTGAAACTTCCAGGCTTTAAACAAGATATCTAAACACTAGAAAGAGAAGGAGTGTTATTTACAGGTTAGTAAAGACCTTTAACGGTTCTATTTACAATCACAATCAAAATCTCACTTTGTTGTTACATTGATTTTATTTTCAGTAACTTAGGACATTCTAGCTCCGAGGACCGTGGGTAGAACACAGGAAAAGATTACAGGAGTAATAATTAAAAAAAAGCTGTCATGAAGAGAAGTTTAAAAGAATGGGGTTGTTTAGGAAGCTGTGAGAAAAGACATATTAAGATAGTAAATGAAGTAATAAGGTAGTAATTAAGGCTTTGGAATTTGTGGGAATTAAAGCTTTACTGGATTGTTTTTTGCAGCCCAGCAGTAAAACACATTTCCCATTGGAATCCATGATCAAAATCTTACACTTGAGGAATGAACAGCAGGGCATCTGTAAAAACAGAAGTACAAAATATCAGCAGTCAGTGTGCAGAAACTTTGGAAATCAACACAAAACATTATGGGTGGAAGTTGCCCTGAGACGAATGTTTTCTATTTCTGTCTTGAGGGACTTCTGGCACCTTCCTTTGGGGCTTCCTATAGGCACTATTGATAGAGACAAATCATGTATTTAATCAGGGGTTCATCCAGCATGCTCAAAGTTGAGCACTTGTGAATAGCTTTCCAGCCATGAGCGGGGTGGTAGTTGTTCATCTGAGAGCAGAACGCCAAGGGAATGGAACAGTGCGTCTCCATGAAGTCCCTGTTGGTCTGTGTTGCTTCTTTGAGGTCTTCCTTTAGGAGGTGAGAGAGCAACTTTAACAGACCGTGTATTTTTTAACAGCCAGATGATTTTGCTGTCTGCTGAATGTTTCTTCACAGGGCTCTGTCTCTGAGGATGTAATTTTTCTGTGGCCCTGGAGTGCGTGGTTTGGCTTTCCTTTGGGTACAGCCAAATGTTAGAAAATCTGGCAGGGCTACCAGTGCAAATCCAGTGCTGGTTGATGAGCTAGAGATAATTTTCACCTGCTAGCTTAGACTGGTTGCAATCAGAACAAGTGGTGAAAAAGCAGTCTTGTCTCTGTCTCCCTGCTCCTTGGTGTATGGCCAGTATGAATACTTTCAAGCATCTAAATAGGTATGTGTTTACAGCTCCTATTTTTGTTTCCAACAGCTGTTAGTGTTTACGTTCTGTGCTGTAAGCTTAGCAGGATTCACAGTGTCACAAAATAGTTATTAGTTTCATTAAAAATACTCCTGTATCTGTAGATGAACAAAATACTTACATTATGTCTGCTGTACTCTTACAATATGCACCACCTGTCTAAATTACTAATGATTTCATCAAATGGGGTAATTTTACAGTGAGATATGCTTCTACAGTTCTTTTTCTATTATCATATACATTGCTTGTAACATTTGTCACTGTTTTGAAAGTCAATTAAATCCACCACTTGTGTACTGATGTTACACTAAAAAAATAATAATAAAGAAGTAACAGTGGCCAGTAGTTAAACATCTGAATGGATTATGACAATGCAGAGTTGTCAAAAATGGCATAACTATGAAACAGAAAAAAATGGAAAGGTTAGAATTATCTTGCTGGTATTGCATAATGCATGCTTAAGGCAACAGTTGATAAATGATTACTATTTTTTCCTCCAGGGCAAAGGAATATGAGAGCTTGATGGAAGCAAAAAATGCCATCTCTGATTCCCCGTTTAAAGCCAAGTAAGCATTTAATTTTTATATATATATATATTTAGAATTTTTTCTTTCTGCAGCAGAAATGCTTCTGAAATTTCCAGTGGAGCAGGTGTGGTAAGGCTCCTGCTCAGTGCAGGGCATACTGTCATCTTGAATTACAGATCAGTTCCTAATACAAAAGGCCAGACCTTACAAATGCCTTTGTTTCTGAAATCGTTGTATCTCTTAAACCATGTAAGATGAAATAAAAAGAGAATGTAAGCTTATCTGTTTCTTACCTGGGAGCAAGAAGGTTCCAGCTTTGCACTTCAAGATTGATTGTGAAAATTCTGGACCTAAAGGACTGAAAAGTGTATGTGTTGCTTCCCTTTGATCAGAAATAAAGGTTCATAGAGGGAAGCCACACATTTTAATGCACAGATGTCTTAATCTGGCATTGGGCTTTGTAAAGAGTGCCCTTTTATTGCCTAGGTCAAGGCACAGATGAAAGCAGTGGATGGTAAGATTAAAACAAGCAGTTATCACTGATAAATTTTTCCTACTTTGTTTGAAACTGAAAATGAATCAGCTTTTTGTCTGCTCCCATTGAAACTGCTCATTGTATGATGTAAAATGTTTCAATTCTAAAATGTTTTTGACAAGATCTCTCACCAGAGGTTTTAAAGGAATCCATATAGCTGTAGCATAAGGGGGAATCAGTTAAAAAACAAAAAGAAGTGGAGTACGTGGCCAGTCCTTGCCAAATGGGATGGTACCAGTGGAGTACCACAGTTCTATGATGTTCAGCATAATCACTTGTGATTTGCAGCCGAGGACAAGCAGTGAGGTGGCAAAGTTTTGACCACAATACAAAGATATTCAGAGCAGCAGGGACAAGAGCTGATACACTGAATGATAATTTTTAAGAGAGACAGTGACAAAGCAGTAGAACAGCAGATAAGATTCAGTGTACACTAAGTGCTTCACAGATGTCAAGAGGAGGTATAAAGCAGTGTTATCTTCACGCATGAACTAATGGGCTTTGAACTTACATAGGTGATAGATAGTTCCAAGAAAATAGCAGCTCAGGTGTAAGAGCACTAAGAGCAGCTAAAGCAAATCCTTTGTTAGAACTGTTTAGAAACAAACAAAAGCAGAAGAAAGAATGGCATTATGTACTGGTGTCTGGGTCATCTCTATCTTTTGAATGCTACGTGCATTTCTGGTTCTTCATCCAAAAAAGGATGCTAGAATTGTTAAAGGTTCACAGAGGAAATTAAATAAAAATAAATAAAGGAAATTGTGTAATAACTTCTGGTATAACTTCTTACTGAGGACTAAGTAAGCTGATACTTCTGGAGAAAAATGTGTTGGTGGAAGGAAGTTACACAGGAATTTTGTCACAGAGGTGTACAAGGTCATAAATAGTGTGGAAAAGATGGATGGTGATTGATCATGTGCTGTCCTCCCTAGAGCCAAAGCGAGGGAGCATGGAATGAAGATCAGTGATTCTTAGTGCTGTATGTAATGAGTTGGATGAAACTCACTGACAGAATTGTGCTAGAAGGTTATCTTGCATGCATGGTAGTTCGAGGAAATGAAATCCATCTCACAAGATTCCTAAGATAAACATGGGCAAGAAGAGGATTAGTAGAGAGGATTTATGTTTGCTCCATTCTTAGTTTTCCTCAGGCATCCATTTACAGTTCGTTGTTAGGGTAGAGGGAGGTGGTATAGCACTCCTACAGGTGTTCTCTAGAAGTCTGTTGCAGGTCAGTCGAGAGACTGTTAACGTCTCAACAGTCAGATTCAAATTCCTTCATCCCAAAATTACGTCTGACTTTCCCAGTTGGAGATATTTATTTTCAGCTCTAACTTGTTCCAGGTACTGTATGTTTTATAGTTGCTTCCATCATTCATAAAGTGCCGATACACTTGAAGGTAGCATTTTCTTTTTCTTTTAGAAGTTACTGTTGTTGGAGATGTTCAGATCCTTGCTGTTGGGCTTCCTGGGTTGTTTGCATAACTGATCTGTGGGCAGCATCTTTCACATAGTCTTTTCAAGAGTTTGAAAACCTGCCACTGAATCTCAGTATGTATTTTAAAATAATAATAATCCATCACCGAGGTTTGACATAAGAAAATGAAACATCTCCACCAGATGGCACACCTGCATAAACACACTGGGGAAAAAGGTTCTGTTGGCTTCGTTTTTCAATTATCAGCACTTCAATTTTCAAGATTAATGTGATGGCAGATTAGGACTTCTAGATTTGTAGCTTCTGTGTTTTGCTTTTCTCTGCTACCAGAAAATAAAAAATTAGGGTCTAGCGGTCAGCAGAAATGTGGAGTGTTTAAGCAACTGAAAGTAGTGATGAGGTTTTCTGTGTTAGTTCCTTTCTGATTGTCATCAGTGATGCACTTTGGTCAGTTGTCTCAACAGCAGTGCAGTAGAAATTCAAGCAGATGTGATGGTTTTTTTTTTAATGTTTTTGTTATCTTTGTTGTCTGACCCTGAATTTTTCAGTTTTAGTTTCTCTTACTGACATGCTACTGTACTCTCAGGCAGAATCTTCTGTTTCATCAAATTTCTTACTTCCTTCCTCTATTGCCTCCGCTCTTGGAGCAAAGCACCCTCATCTGCTTTCCTGGATGATCTCAGTGTGATGGTGTAACGTGGGGTGGTTTTGAATACGTTGATGGATCCTTGCTTTTTCTGCCTCTTAAGTTTTCTAATTATATCAGTCAGCAGATTGATTTATCTATTTTGAAACCAGTGTCACAATTATTCTGACCTAATCTGAAGAATCAGAACGATGGAATCTGAAATTTAGTGACAACTAAGGACTTAATCTGCGTGTTGTACTCTGAGCACATATTCCCATGCAGTGATTTCTTGCAGCATTCTGCAACCATAGCATGTGTTGTGGTCATTTCTGTAGATGTTCATTTCTTTTTAAACTGGAGTTTGTGAATTACATGGCTAGATATATCCTGCTTCTGAATGGTAGCAAGGTAAAGGTAAGTGGGCAGCATCTTGCGGATTCTTAGCATGTTGATAATTCTGGCCTTGTTCTGAGTGTGTGGACCCTCTGAGACTGGAGTTATGAGCTCTTTCAAAGTAATGATCCTAGGGAAGGTAGAGCAGAATCACCAGCAGATCCAGATGGTCCAAGCATTGGCTGCTGGTAGCACTATGTGCATCCGGGAGGGTAGTTTGAAGTGAACTCAAGTGGCCGCTGTGTAGCTCGCTTTCATCACAAAGCTAGGACATCTTTTGCAGGCTTTGTGTGCAGAGCCAGTTATCTAGCAGATATTGCCATCTACATTTTCTTGTTGCTTTTGAAATTATTCACTTCTGCTGACCATCATGGCTCAGATATTTGCAGTCTTCATTCGAGTCAAGCAGGTAGCAGTGGGAACTCAGGTCTGAACTAACTTTGTAAGAAGAAATGAAGAACTCTCTGTAAATTGACCAGAAGCCCAATTTATCACTACTGAAATCAGTTTACTTTATGCGATACATAATATAAAGTGGAATTATGGTAGGATAGTTTTATCTCTTTCTATAAAGGTTAGGATGAAAGGACAAGAAATTTTATGAGGCTTGAGTTTCAGCCCAGACTGTATCTGTTTACGTGGAGAAACAAATTTATGTAGGAAAAAATAATGGGGCTTTTCTTTTTAACAGACCAGTAGCAAAAAGATTTAGCTGAAACAAACAGTAGCAGATCTCCACTAAAATGTGACTGCATTGAGAGGCCAAGAAATAGTTAAACTGTTGTCTTTTTAGCTAGAATACAGCGTATTCCAATGAACCAATATTAGCTGCTGCTGTACCTGGTTGAGAGAACACGAGTCCCTGCCAGTGCCAGGATTTGTAACAGGTATTCAGCACGAGCTCTTAGAACTGTAAAGTCAGTAGGAGAAGTCATGCCACAGAATGAAGGGCATAAAAACTGAGGATGCTAAATGTGTTACATCAAAACAAATGTTGGTGCGTCTTGCTTGTTTAGAAAGAAGGTTTGAGGTGGAAATATACTAACGAGGAGAGCATACTTTTTAACAGTGTAATGTGGAATTTGAGGGGGAAAAAAAAAAAAGCATTTTTAAACATTGAGTTTAAAACAGGACACAACTGGTAGATTTGTTTATTCACTTAATAGAAGCAAATTTTACATTGAAATAATAAGACAACTTACATGCTTCCTTGCTTATGTCGCATTTCTTTAACCCCCCTGCCTCCAGCTGTGTCTTCATAAACACTAAAACCATTTATGGAATGCAATTTCTTATCTGATTTCAGTTGTTAGTCATGTTGGCAGTTGTTAAAGAAGAAAGACAGAACCCAGAATTAGACTTTGGCAGGTAAAAAGCCTTTTTAGATCACCTTTCAGTTTAAGCCACCTTAATATTATGAGAGCACTGATTTTCCACTGCAGCTCACAGATGTGTCAGTAATTCTTGTTAGCTTCTGATTTGCAGGTTTATAAAAATTCACTCAGGAAGCACTGATTCACGTGCTTTGTGAACCTTGATAATACAAATATCAAGAAGAGGATGGTGTTGATCTGGCTTTGGTAGACATAGGATGTACCTTTTCCAGTTAGAGTGGGATTATCAGGGTGTCTCGGTGGTGTCCTGTTCTAGAAGCAGTTTGAGAAAACGGTTGAAACTGATGTTTGTTTATTGTTTTGGGTTTAGAATCTATCTGAAACAATGCCTCTTAATGTGGGGGTGAAAAGAAACCAATCCAAACAACGTGTTACTTGCTGGCTGTTTTGCTCTCTGAACAGTTCCTTAACAGAACGTTAAGCAAAGCAATGTGTTCATTCCCAATTGGGAATAGCCAGTCTGCTGATGGCTGGCCTTCCTCATCTGTTATTAACCAGTTGGTCATCAGTGGCACTTGAGTCATTCTATAAAAATCACAGGATTTCTGTATCTGTGGTATTAATTTGGGCTCTCTGGGAGCTGATCTGAATGTTATTATTTAGTGTCCAGCCTGTGAAGTCACCTCTCAAAATGTGAGTTGATGGTGGTTCTTTCTGTTTGGTGCCCATCACAGCAGTTTTTTCAAAGGGAAGGAAAAAGCTTTTGCAAAGTAAGAGCGCTGCTTGTGTTTGTTGGTAATCCAAAAGTTCAGTGTTAAATCAGTCTGAGGGTGGAAAAGTTTCATTGTTGTCCTTTAATACATGCAGTAAAGCAATGAAAGATTGCCATATGTCAAAGGAATTATCAGAATTGCAGGAGAACTTTAAGTAAATAAATAAGTGATACACTGGTTTAATAGTTTAGCCACTCTTCTCTCATGGATGAAATTGATCTTTTTTCACTTTTTTCCAGTTCTTTCTCAAACTGTAAAGTTGCAGCTTCAGATAGTACTGAAATGAGAGTGGCTGTTAGAGAAAGGACTGCAAGACAAAAAGATGAGAGTCAGGAAGTGGGAAGTTTTTTCCTTTTGTGTCAGCAGTGGAAGGATGGGAATGTAATGTGAAGTTTGTTTTTGGAGAGGCTTAAAGCGAAATGTCTTTAATGACACAGTTCTTATTCATTTGTGTGCTGTGTCAGCATGCTCGCACGACAAAGGTATTGTGTAGGTGTTCTTGGAGTAGTAGGCTAGTTTCCAGGTAGGCCAATTATAAAATGCTACACCAAGGTAGTGATTACCAGGGAAAACAATCAAGTAATCTCTGAAACTGGAAGCATTTGTGCAAAATTCAGACAGCTGTGTAGGAATACAGGAAAGCTGAAGTATAAATAACACAGAATTCAGTTAGATTTTAAGCAGAGGTAAATACCAACTTTATGATTGTATGTCCAGTCGGTTTTCTTTTCAGAGAATTGCTGCATCAGCCTGATTGCAAGTCTGTTAATTCAGAAAGTCATCCTCATAGCAGTTTTCAGGTAGCTTCCATTTCCAAAAGCAAAGATGTATGAAGCTGCTGCTTTAGGTATTTAGTATCTAGCTGTGTTGATTTGTAGCATGGTGTTTTCCACTACATCCTCAAGCAATTGGAATGTGCCAGGTGCGACGTGGAGTGTATTAATTTTACTGCAGCAGTAGCACAGAATAGTGCAGGGCTGTATGCTGCTCTCAGAGGATACAGCATAACGCTCTGTTTGGGGCAGGAACTTCCACAGACTTTCTCAGTTCTCTCCAGACATGGGCTGCAGGGGCAAGAATTGATGCTGTGTGTCCGGCTGGCATCTGACTGCCCTCAGCAGGAGTGTCCAGGAGGAATAAATGCTCTTCCTGTGCAGGAGCTGCCCAGAATCTGCTGCTCTGCCTCGCACAAAATCCTTCTGTACATACATTGAGAATGCAGCCAAGAAATCATGGGTTTGAACGTGGAAGTGCTGAAATATATTGATGTTACTATTTCAGGGATTTTTGTATGCAGATGAAATACAGCCTATAAACACTGGCAGCTGTTTATTCTTTAGTCTGCAAAATATATTAAATGGCTAGAAATATTTAGACCACACTAAAACCAAACCAACCTTTAATTTGTGCAATACATTTTTTCAATTTTATTTATACATTTGCTATATAAACCTTTAATTTGTCTGTCCCTCATTTTCTGATTTGTGGTGCAAAAGGACCAAATAATGTATTTGTATTTGCTGAACGCACCATTTATTGGAGTTTACATTATGGTATCCTTCCAATACCAATCAGTGCCTTATGTCCTCTTTGGTATTTCTTCTGCGTTCTGAGTTATCTCCTTGTGAGCAATACTAAAATTTCAATTAGTGAGATGTAAATAACTTTAGATAAAAAGACATTTATGTCTTTTATTTAGCCCAGTAAATTTTCCGTTATTTATTGTCCCCTGTATGACATGGTAAGCCTTGGAGGAATGCAAATTCTGGGATGGAATGAAGATTAAATCATTATTTTGAAATGTTTGAATTTCGACTCAGCAGTATTTCCACATCGTTGCTGTGTCAGTGCCACGCCATATTCATCCACTATACATACAGAGGGTTCTCTTTTTTAGGATTGTTATGGGAATGATGAATTCTGTATCCAAGCAAAAATCATCTTGCATAGATTTCTACTTCTCAAACACAGTTCTAAATAAAATTATTCTTATTTCTCTCTGATGCTGCCATGAAGACAGTATAAGGAATATTAGATTGAGTTCTCCAAGGCTCACTCAGTGGAAGGAGTTGTTTTTTTTTAATTGCTCTTCTCCTCCTCATATGGTCACGTAGCATGCTTGACCTTTCTTAGTAGAAGACCAACATACAGCATGATATGAGGAAGTAAGAGGTAATTCTGATGTTACAGAACTGAAAATCTTCATGTTTCTTTACTGTGTCATGCTGAAAATGCACTTCAGAAGTTTGTCTTTTGGTAAAAGCCAAGGAATCAAGAACATACTCAATTTTACTTCATTGATGGCTTTCAAAATGTATGCATTGAATCATTTAAGAAATCTAGATCTTTTGCTCTTATATTGTAAGCAAATCTTGGTGTCAGGGTCAGAGAAAAATTGAGTGTAGGATCTGGAGGGAAGGGATGTTCTACTAATAATGTAGTTTGTAATTAGTGTTCAAGTGTGCCAATTCTGCAAGTGAAGATCATTCTAGAAGAAGAAATTGATTTAAAAATATCTTAATTTGGAGAAAAGCAAAATGCTTGAGAAATCAACAAACTATTCTGTGGCAAAAGAGCATTTACGTTCTCACTTCTCTAACATGAACTTGGATGTGATGCATCTTTAGGTATTTATTGGCTCTCACAGTGATACATGAGCATCCATGACAAAATACCAAGCATTTTGATATGTGTGAAGGGGAAGGAAGCATCTCAATGGAAGTGGAAATGTGATGTGTTTTTCTTTTCTAGTGGTACCTTCATCAACCTTACATGTTTTGCATGCAGATGCCTGATGCAGGTGAAATAACTTTTCTGTCTTATCAGAAGAGATTTCAGATACATGGAAGTACTGAGTGATGCTTCCTCAGTGTTTCTTGCAGCCCTGTGGTAGGGGGCCCTGCTTAGCATTTTTATCACCAGCTTCTAATGCGTCTACAGAAGTGGAAATCTACGTGAGAGCTGGTCACTGATTTTTTGCATTCAGGACAAAGGATATACTGCAAGTGAGCTTTGACTGCTTTATTTCAGACTTCAGGATCAGATGCATGGTGCCTTGGAACTGCTTTTTCTTCTGTCTCTACCTAGCAAGAGAGCATAGGTGAATAGCCCAGAGGTAGATGTGTAAAATTGAAATGAGTCCTAACCCGTGTGTATCTACGTCCCTCCCTCCTCTGCATTTTGGCTTCATTACTGACCCTCGTTAATGGAATGCCCTTTCTGAGGTAGCCTGCAAAGTCACTACTTTTCAGGGTTATTTGAACAAGAGAAGAGCAGTTTCTTTTATGATGCTATAAGAATTTAGCCAAGTAGTTTGCTATTCTGTTTCCCTTACTCATCCCAAGAGTGAACTGCTCAACTGAATGAGTGGGAAGAACTGAGAGATGGAAGAGGAGGACAAAAACATCTTGAAAACGTCCTGCTAGCTTTATCACATTCAAACTGTGGAGGGGTGATAGTGCTTTGCTGGTCACACTACTTCAGTGTTCCTCTGAATAAGTAGGTAGTGGGAGGTCTTATAGACTCAGAGCTGACAGTGCTTCTGTGGTATATTGTGCATTTTAGTTGCTTTTCAGTATAGATGATAACATTTTGACACCAATTTTCATTGTTTTGTTGAAATTCAGTTAGAAGGATTTAATTACAAAGATGAAAGTTTACACAGTTGAGAGATGTTTTGCTTTAACTGCTCTGTCTTCTGTTTCACATTGAAGGTTACAGAGATTAGCAAAAGACCTTTCAAAGCACCTCCAAATGCACGATAGCTGTTCGCTGGGCAACAACAAGGTTTCTGCTCTGGACAGGACTTTAGGAGAGATCTCTCGCATTCTGGAAAAAGAGGTATTGTGACTATTACTGTTTACCTTACAATTAATCTATAAACAGGTACTCGTCTGGCTTTGGGGAAGTTTTAGAGGTGTATTGAATACTGTAGTAGTAGAAGCTTTGGTGTTTCGGAGTGTATCTGAAGGGAGTTTCTTGTGAAGAGACTTAAACTGCCTAAAAGAACAGGCTGTGATACAGTGCTGCAAATAGAGTGCTCTCTTGTACGTTGATGCTTTCTGTGTTAATAGCAGCTAATGATTCACAATCCAATATTTTTGTTTAAACATTTAAAATAATGACAAGGAGACTCTGGAACAAAAAAATGGTACGTTTTTTCCTTTCTCTTTTTTTCCCCTCAAAGTCACGTGTTTTTTAGTAGATAGATGTGTTCCTCTTAATACTAGAAGGTGAATATTGGCTTTTAACTTTAAATAGCAGTAGGGTTGTGTGGGCTTTCCAGCCTGGTTAAACAAAATCTATAGTCTGGTTATTTCAGATCGGTTGGTAACTTCAGATTGGTCCATGCTTTTGCCACAAGTAAACAACATTAAACAAATGGGTTTGACATGGACTGTGTTCCACTTGTATTCTCTACTGTTTTAGAAGAGTGTTGTATTTAAGTATTATTTCAGCTACTGATTTTTCTGAGACCAGGTAAGTGATTTTGTATTTGTGAAAGTAGGAAGGCTGATCGAAGCTTAACAATTTCTGTGATGGATGTAATGATGTTGTACTTACAACCTTGTTGTATTAGATTGTGGGAAATAATCCTTTATTTTATGTACATTGGAGATTAGAGACCACAGTGGAAACATGCATGTGATGCAGAAGTCACGTGTCTTCAAAATGAAGTATGTGGTGTTTATTTCACAGTTTGGCTGTAACACATGCTGACCTACGTTAATAACTGGAGTTGCACTTAGGAATAAAGGAAAGCTGATAAACTGAGGATAAGCACTTGTTTATCCTGTGCTGTTTGTTCCCTTGGTGCAACCAAAGGAGACAGCAGAAAACTTTCAGCCTTCTAATTCGGAGGCTGACCTTGTTCTTCTTGCACTGATTAGAACAACTTTTGCTGTGGTTTATTAAAGGTATTTTGAATCTTGCTGCAACTCAGGCTGGTTAGTTGCCTCTTTCTGTGCTCATCTCACTTCCTGCAGCTTAAATGGCTTGTGCTTCATCTATGGGAGGAATGGCAGTTGAGAGTACACGGGACACCTCTGTGCTTATTCACATGTTAACAGTGACACAGAAGTTGCCACTTGTTATCAGTTTGATTTAACTGAAAGAACAGATCTGACCTTACTCCTGTTTTAGATAAGGATATCATTAAATTCATTGAATTTTGCAGCATTCATGTTACTTATGGAAAAACTCAATTATTTATTCCAACATATTGAAGTGGTGTTGTGTGAGGAATATAGAAAAACTTACCTATTTATGATGTTATACATTGTTGGAAAGTAGTGTTGTACACAGCCTTTCATCAGTAGTTTCCCAAGACTCTTAAATGAGGCATGAATTGCAGCTCAATGTTAATTGTCAGTTGTTCATAACGTCACTGCTTGTTGAGCCTGCGGTCAGGAAATAGAAGATAGATTTAATGACAGGCATGCATTATTTTGTTGTTGATTTGGATTTTTACCCCTCAAATCGTTACTCTATCACTGGAGAATTCTTACTATATCTGAGTGGCCTAATCAATAAGGTCAAGAAAGATGGATTGCAATGGCTGTCGCTGTGTTTACGGCACAGATCGTACGTAGTCATTTATGGAAGTGGATAGTAATTCTCCTGCTAACTCGTGAGTGGAGAAATCAGCAGACACATCTTACATGGCAGTGGGCGGTGAACGGAGCCTTGATGGTGTCAGTCATTGACGGAGAGGAGGAGACTGGCACTGTTAATTGAATTTCCCTGGAGAGCACAAAAATACAGCATAATGTAGGGGGAGGAATGAGGGACTAGGAACCACACAAGCTGTCAGTGTGTGTGAGCTGATAACATTGATTTACCCTTGCTAATGGCCTGGGTTGAATAAAGAGTTGCCCTAAGGGAGGACAGAGTTCACTACAATAGATTCTTGCCACTTACTAGAAATTCTTCAGGCACAGACAAACTTATGCAGAAGTATTGTAAAGTAAAAATGATTTTAAAAAACCAGTCATACTCTGAAACATTGAAGTTTTCTTTTGTCATTAGTGTACGTTGACTGAGAAAAATGTATTCAGACAGTCTCACCAGGGAAATAAAGATTTTGTTTTACAATTAGTGAAATAAAATGCTGAGTGCTGTTGATAACAGTGAAGAAAATGAAGTACCATGAAATTTGTTGAGAAGAAAAGAATTATTCGCTTTAGAAATTGTTTGGCTGTGCTAAAGCATGCAGTGAATGGTAAGGATTAGTTTGTATATTCTTTATGCAAACTCCAATCTCAGAACCACGTGTGAAAGATTGCTGGCCCTGTCCTAGGCAGTACTGCCTTTGGGTGCATTTGAGACTGGCTAACAATTCCTGTTTGAAATTAGTCTTCATCTGTTGTATTCCATAGAAATGAATCATGCTTTGTCTCATTTTGGAACATCTCCCATAACTCGAGGGCATTCGGCATGATTACCACGGTGACACTTTTGTTCCACGTCCCTCTCTGGCCAGGAGCAGATGATGCACTTGGAGCCAAATGATCTCAGTAGAAGAGCTGGTGCTCAGTGTCAACTGAAGGGTTTTTGCACTGACATATCCTCTAGATGCTCACCTGTGTTTTTGGAAAAGCAGCATCAGCTGCTCAAGTTGGGTGCTTGTACCAAAACGTCCTGTCGTAGATTTCAGAAACCAGTAGGTTGAAATCTGCGTATCCTTTAGTTGTGACCACACAGACAGTATTAAGTTACTAATGCTTCTGTCATTCTTTTCTTCACTGTGAAGAGGTGGGCTTTCCTGGTGGCTGTTGTTGTTAAAAAATAATTTTAAAAGGACATATATTTATGTCTGGGACTGTGGGCCTGACCTGGGTCAGAGGTGGCTGCCACTCAGATGGTCTTTGTAGATCTGCTGATGTAACACCACAGCACAACTTACACTATTCCTTTAACTAAGAGATTTGACCAAGACCCTGCAGATGTGATCCCTTCTGAGGGAAGAGCTGCAGGAGAAGTTCAGAGGTTCCATTAATGTCTCAACTGAAGCAGATGTTAAAGCTGAAGCTCACGCATTCATTGCTTGGCACAAAGCTCTAACAAAGAAAACTTTCCTGGTCTTGATTTTATCAAAATCAGTGATTTTGTGCTGTTTTGAGCAAAAGTCTTCCTGATTTATTCAGGCTTCTAGGTGCTGTAGAAATCCCACTGAGTAAAGCTGCAAATTAGGTCATAAAAGCATAGAGCTAAAATTGAGCTATGGAGCTGGAACGAATAGAAGAGGGGGCTTATAACAAATGGAGCCACAGTCATGGTGCTTGTATTTATTTATCATCTGTCTTAACGTGTATCTGAATGTAGCTGCTTTTCAGTAGGCTACATTTCAAGATATTTAGTCTTACTAATTGAAAATAGTACTCAGAAAAGTATTTTTCTTAGGAAAGCTATTATTTTTTAAGTGAAAGATGTGTGAATCCAGGTTAATAATAATGATGAAAAAGCCCTCATACTTACTAAATCTGGAAGAAGTGCTCTCTTGGTGACTGTTCATGGTTTGCTTTGTGCCAGGCAACATTTACTTTTTGCAATTTTCAGATAGATTTTTCAGCCTCCTCCTTCAGCAGTCATGATGTCAGTTATTTACATTTCAGCAAAATGTTTGTCATAAGTTTCAAATACAAGGGGACTGTAGGCAGACGGTGTTTATGCCCTTGTAAAGGCTGTCAGAAATGGCTGGCTTTAGCAATGCAGGCTGCCTGTTTATGTTTGGTTCTCTAAACTGTCAGGACCACTGGGGATGGTGGCCATCGCCAGCATGAAGATTCACAGACCAGTTTCTGGAAGGTACATTGAACTGCCCATCTAGCTAGTCCTCTTGTGGCTTTTTTTTCCCCCTCCCAATAATATGAACTCTGAATCACCAGAAACTGAAACAGTAAAATGAAAAGCTGCTGGAGAGTAGACGTGAGGGGCAGAAGCAACGTGAGGTGGAACACATGCAAGCTTTTGTATAATTTCTGATAAATTACTTGAAATGTACGTATAGATGAAACAGACTTCAGAAAAAAATACTTCAAAATGTTTCATGTATGAGGTAGAGCATGACAGCACAGTGAGAATTGGGATTCCCAGTCTGTTGCACATTTGATTCTGGTGATGCTACAGTGAAGTGCTCCAGCACCGAGGCTTCTGCCTGTTTCTAATCCAGTAGAGTAGTGCAGCCATCAAAGAGAGAACTAAAAGACACTGAACTTAATGGGTGAGTTCTATTTTTCAGAAGTACAAAAGTCTGGACTGGTGGGAAAGATGATGTATGTTGAAGCTTTTCTTAACTATGGATTATATTCAAGCTATGTTTGAATGAGCATTAGACAAGGTACTGCACTGTAATTTGATGGCAAATCCTTGAAAAGCAGTGAAATTCCTGGTTAGAGCAGTGGCAACATCATGAGGTCACGTATTCTGTGCAAGATGATGAGCTGTAGCATGGTGTTTTTCACTTCTGTGCCATCGTTGAGGAAAACTGTCAAGTGTGAGTTGGAAGTAGCAAATCATAAATTTAGTTTTTTACTTAAAATGAAATGATAGGGGTTTAGCTTAGTTCTGTTAGAATGCGTAGAGGCAAGGATGATGAATATCTTTGAAAAAAGCAGTGTTAGCAATGATTCATTAATCTCTACAGAATTAATAATTCTTGCCTTTGCAGCATCAGAGGGTCAGGCGGGAATGAAATGGTGGGAATAAAATCAGTGGTCCTAAAACAAATTGTGATTATTATTTTTTTTTTTCTGCATGAAAATGTTTTGGTTAATGAAAAAGAAAGGTGAAGAAGGACAATGATGGTGAGTTTTGGAGTTTGGTAAGTAGAATAGGATTATAGATTCTCGTTTCCATGCAGGGCGTTTCTGTAGACAGGCTACAGTCACCCATTATATATCAAGGTTAAAGTAAGAGCACCTGCACCTCTGGGGGAGACCCAGTGTACAGTTCCTAGTTTCAGTGAGAGTTATTGAAATCACAGGAGCTGTCAGCTGGTCAGTCACCTTAATAAATCAGAAAAAGCACTATAAGACATTGCGTATGGAAAAGGGTGAAGACTACTCTCTGCAAGTCATGGCTTTCCCCAGCCTGTAGTCCCAAATCCCTGTCACTATTTGGTGGTCTCAAACCCGCATACACCGCAGGCAGGGGCCCAGTGCCACCCGTGCACAAGCACTTGCTCAGGCAGCTGCTGTCTGCCTCATAACTGCTTTGTCTCAGTCTAAATGAAGGCTGCAGAAGTTACTCAAACTTCCATGTTTGAACATCACTGCAGTAATGTAAAGCTTCGTCAGAGTTGAACTTTTATAGGTGGTTTTGTGATTGAGGTATTTGTGTTTCCCATTAGGGGGCAATCTCTGTGATGCAGAGCACTTTGTTTTCCAGCTTACTTAGTATTTCCCATTTCTCCACTAGAGGACACTACTGGCAGAAAGAACAACATGCCCTTTCAATCCCTGCAAGTAATGCAGTGCTGTTTAGAAGTCACATTCTGGTTTGGAACTAACAATGCATACCTGAGATTTTAATTCTGTTAATACTGATGAGACCTCTGGGGCCAAAGGTGGACGTAACCTGCTGAGCTGAACTGCCTGTTAATTTTGGAAGCACTTTTGTCTTTCCTATGGCTGTCTTCAAAACAGGAGGTCCAGCACTGTGCCATCAGTGTCAGACAGCCAGGTCCCCCCCGCAGCAGCACACCCCAGCTGCACTGCTTCTGCTGCACGTTGTGCATAGGTGGGCTCAGAAGTTCCACAGCTCCCTCTCCTGCTGTTTTTGTTCCAGGTCTCCTGGGTTTGATGCACAGGTTTAGGTAAGCAGTATGTAGACTGTGAAGATGTGAACGTGCCATCAACTTTGGCTGTTCATAAAAAAAGGGTTACTGACGTGTGCAGTGCATGCATATTATAAATGTCATGCACAAACGTGGACATGCCCACAGTTAAACATATATTTAGAGCTGCTGTTGGCTGAGTCAGCAATATGGTAAGCTGACCTCGAGCAGCACAGGGCTGCAGCAGGCTGACCTCTGGCTGGCCAGGCTTGCACCCGGGCTGGGAGCCACTGCTGCCCTCAGCCCCACTCCTGGGCCTCTTCTCCTCCAACTGCACAGCGCTGCAAAATGTCTGTTGTGTCCTAACATCACAGGTATAAGGTGTGTCTGCTGGCTCTGAGCCGTATGAAGATTTTAATATTTGGCTCTTTGTTTTCAGATAAAAGCCTTCTCTTATGCTGGGCAGTGAGCTTTAGTGGTCACCGTGTTTAAAAAATAAACGCTACCTTGATTCTTTCTTTGCTTTCTTCCAAGTTATGGAGCTTTGCTCCTAATGGAAGTAGTAGCTATCCTTACTTTTATAGATAATCAGGAGTTGAAACATTAAGCTTCATTTTGGCTAAATGTGTGGTGTGTTCTGTGTAGAGAATGGATTAAGTTTTTTCTTTTTTTGAATAAAGACTAACAGCACGGATCAAATATCTGCAACAGCTTTTTTTGTCCAATTCATAATTGTATTATTTGTAGCATCCAGATATTTTCTTTGGGTAGTGTTTTTGGAAGCTGAACTTACAGGAATGTTATGTTTGTGAGAAGTAGCAAACTGCAGTAATTGAAGCAAGGATGAGCTTAGAAATGCAGATCATCAGATTATTTTGTGCTGTCATCAGATAGAAAAGCGGTTGGCTCTTCTCCCTCTGCCTCTTTCTATCTTCTTATGATGGACACCGAAGTTGTTGGTGCTCTGATCGAGGTCATGCTAAATTAGTGTTACTCTTAATGGCCCTGAAAGAGACGCATTTCTTAATTCTGGTTTGTCTGAGCTGTGCTTTTTATGTCACTCTTTATCAGTAGGATCTTCCTTTCTATCCCACAGGCATTCACCAAAACCACAGCGATAGCAATTGCTCCAAGTAAGGGGAAGTTCATTAGGTTTTGGATTTGTATTGGTGAGGAGGAAGGAAGTACTGAGAATTGCCTTTAATTTTGTTGTTACAAAGTTCCCAAGCAGGCATGGCTCTTTTTGCTGATCCTGAAATGTCAGTTCTTGAAACCTGTGAGTTCTTGACTGCAGGTATTTAACAAAAGAGGATATTTACCTCTGATTCGTCTTTTCTTTAAGACACAAAGTAGGTTCCTAGCATGGTGCTGGGCTGGTTAAGGGAGCACTGAGCAGCAGTGTGCCCCATACCTCGCATGGTGTGCGTGTCTGTGGCCATGGGTTGTAAAGCCTTCATATTAACTTTGGACACTACTGCAGTAGCCAGTTCCAGCGTGCTGAGATGTCAGGGGAAGGGGAAGCCATTAATCATATTTAAAGCTGAACTGCAAGAGTTTAAAAATTATTTGAAGTCAAAATCTGAAGTTTATGAAGTTTATAAAATTTTAAAGTTTAAACACAGGTCTTTTTTAGTGGCTCAAAGTAGGATTTAGGTCCTTGGCTCTCTGTATAATACCACCAAAAATCTAATAATTGTGTGAATACAGAACATAACATAAGGAATTCTGTGTGTATGCTTCCTTTGCTAGGAGTGTTAATCAAGATTATAACTGTCTTTATAAAGTACAGAACCTGAGCTGAAAGCACGAACTCAGGAACTGATCAAACATATATAAGTAATGGAAAGCCTGAGGTGTAGCAACCCTGCTCAAAACTAATCGGGTGCTGTAGACCTTTTAATTGGGAAATTAGGGTTTTTTTAATCTATGCATCTTTGGTTCTGAGTGCCGGTGATGCACAGTACTGTGAAACATGGCATGGAAAGAGTGGAAAGTGTTCAGAGACTGGTGCATGGCATGCTGTCCTTCACTGACTGTCTTCATTCCACCTGGCACAAACCACTGCTGCAGTTAAGAAGGTCCCCTGCTCCAGCTGGAGGTGGGCAGGGGAGCAATGCCACGGTGGCTGTTGGTTCAAGAGCAAGCTGTGTGCAAACACAGGAGGTGCTCTTTGGACACCCAGGCTGTTTCTACCCAGGCAGGCATTCCCTGTCACTGCCAGGAGAAAGTCAGTAGGTCAGATGTGTGCTGCCTTGTGCGAGTTGGACCAGGCAGCTTTATATCATCAATAATTTGTTTGCCCGGAGTTTCTGTAATCTGTGGATTAACCTTTTTCTCGAGATGAGCATATGAATAGGAACTTGTTACTAGAGGTCAGCCACAGACTATTTTTTAACATGTTGGCTGGAAATGGTATTACAAGGCAAGTTCAGTTCACAGATAAGCTCTGCAGTGTTCTTATTCCAAGATTATTGGGAGGGTAATTTACTGTGCACAGCGTGCCTTTAAAACTGCTGTGTTGATGTCTGGTTCTGTGGGATGCAGTTGAAAGTTGTTAGGTGCCAGCACACTTAGCTGCACTACTTGTGGCCTTTTGCTGTCCAGTCTGGATTTTTTTTCCTTGCACAGCAGTTTCTATTGGAGCAAATACAATGGGTATATATACGTTCCAAGGTATGCAAAGCCAGTTCTTCATGAAGCATTTATAGGACAAGAGAGATCTTTTTGATACTGCAGAAGGCGAGTAAATAACCACAGTTGGTGACTGCCTTCATGTTGGATTTTTTGCCTGTGGTGGTGGCACCCAGTCCTGTAGCACTAGTGCAAAGTGCAGGCATTGCAGTGAGCGAATGGTAGTAAGAAAATGCCCTGTGCAGGCACGTTTCTGCTAATGAGCAGGAGCCAATTTAAGTAAAGATCATAGTAAAATAATAATTATTTTTTCTTGTTACAGGTTTTGAAGGTTTTGCTTTGTTTAATTGGCTGGTGTATGTTCACATTTGTCAATATTTTTAAAATTCTACTTCTGATATGAAGCCATATCACCTAGAGGTGTCCTTTGTTGTATGCTCACGCTTGGAATACTTTTCAAAGCCACATATACACAGCAGTCTTTTATTACTGTCTTGTGGATGGGGTAATGAGCAAATAGTCCAAGAGGTTACAACAGAGTACCCAAGGCAATCATTGTGAAAGCTGTGTTTAGAATTCAAGTGTTCTTGACTGCCCTGCAGGTCTTCCAACGAACTGCCATCGCTCCCTCTCTATATATCATCTCCCCTGTAATTTTAATATCTTCTGTTCTGCTGGATTGTGCCAGTTTTCACAGTTTTAAGTGCGGCTGAAATCAGTGCTGCTATCTTGTGGCTAAAAGCTTTCAATAGTGAAACATCAGCAAGGATTTAACAGTGAATCAGTGATGCAAAAGATCTGCAGCCTTTCTGTTCCCTGGACTGCTGCTCTTCCAAAAAAGCTGCTGGGAGAGAACAGGACAAGATCGTGTAGTGGTACTTTTAGTGCATTTGTTTGGGAACTTCAATTTGTGAAGTTATTCTGAATAAGTCAAAACAGTCTCAGCAGATGAAGATGATCTAGGATTGTCACTGGTTTTACAGAATTAAACCCTTATCCTTGTGTTTTTTTAAATTGATGCACATATGAGGTGTCTGGTTATTTATAAACTTTTTTTTAGTAAGCACAAGTGGTGTAATCCTTAGTCCTGTCTTAATATTTACAAGGACATGTCTTATTTTCACAAACAACATTGTCTTCCTGTTAAGACTACTTGAAATGAGCAAAAGCAGCAAAGCAGATGATGTGGAGCTCCCTGCTTTGCATTTACCTGTCTGCTTTAAGGTTTCCACTGAGTTTTGAAAGTTCACAAACAGTATCGTGAGGGTCCTGCTCTCAACATCAACAGTTATTAATAGAGTGCCTCATCAAGATGTTACTATGAAGCTGAAAAGACACTGCAGACCATAGAGGATTGCTTGGTAAGATTCATGCTATTTGATAGGATAGTACAGTAATTCAGCAAGGAGCCCTACTCAATACGGTTTACCTTGCAGTGTGGGCAGATGTTTGGAAACACAAGTATAAATTAAAGGATGTCCATAGGCACAAGTCAAACGGCATGTCATGTGCATGTCTGTCCTGCAGAGAAGGACTTGGGGGTCCTGATGGACATGAGCCAGCTGTGTGCTCCTGCAGCCCGGATATCCTGGCTGCATCAACACAGGGGTGGCAGCAGAGAGAGGGAGGTGATTGTCCCCCTCCTCTGCTCTGCCCTTGTGAGGCCCCATCTGGAGTTCTGTGTCCAGGCCTGGGGCCCCCAGCTCAAGGACAAAGTGGAGCTGTTGGAATGGGTCCAGAGGAGGACCACAAGGATGCTCAGAGGGCTGGAGCTATGTGGAAAGGCTGAGGGAGCTGGACCTGTTTAGCTTGAAGAGAAGAGAAGGCTCCAGGCAGACCTCATTGTGGCCTTCCAGTACTTGGAGGGAGCTTAAAAGCAGCAGAAAGACTGACTTTTTATGCTGTCTGACAGCGATAGGACAAGGGGGATTGGCTACAAAGAGATTTATATTAGGAAGAAATATTTTACTCAGAGGTTGATAAGGCTCTGGCATAGGCTGCCCAGAGAGGCTGTGAATGTCCCATCCTTGGAGGCCAGGTTGGATGGGATCCTGGGCAGCCTGATCTGGTAGCTGGCAGCCCAGTCCATGACGGGGGTTGGAACTAGATGATCTTTTAAGGTCCCCTCCACTCTAAGCCATTCTATTATTCTAAATATATGCAAAGTTGTTGCAGGTAATATAACTTATTAATGGAAGGGAAAAAAAAGGCTTAGAGAGTGGAGGGTAAGTTCTACAGGGAAGTGTGCAAGTGCTGAGCATCATGCAGGGAGCAAAACCCCTTCTGCAAAGCACCACCCATTTATCTACCTATCATCTCAGGCAGGGGGTAGGTGAGCATCCTTACCTGGATGAAACCACTGTGTTCGGTTTGTATGGAATGTAAACGCAGAAACCAGAGGAGCTGCCTCATCTGTAAGGCTTCAGAATCGGCTTAGCTTTGTGGGGTAAGGTATGAAGGAGCATTATTCAAGCCATCCTTACTGTGGCCTTGCTTGGTGTTACCCAAAGAGCTCAAATCCCTTAACATGTAGGCAATTCATAACATGTAGGGAGGAGTTGGTACAAATGCACGATAGATATGTCCTTAACGTGATTGAATGCTGCTCCCCAGCAGTGTGCAAATGACACTAAGCCACTCGTACTTGAATCCTGCACCTGTTTTGCCTGGCAGCATTTTCCCACTGATGTACAGTGTTTGATACTCTGTTGTAGGTAGAGTCACTTGGTTGAAAAACCACGTTTTCAAGAGAAATGAGGTATTATAGTATTAACTTCATGAGAGAGAAGTATTACAGGGAACAAAACTGTTTATCTCCAGTGATTGTGCACCATTTTTTGTGTCTGATGGACAAGTACGAGAGTGTATACTTACATTCATATCATCATGTGATTAGTGATTCTGTACGTGCATGTTAGGTATTTATATAAAGGGAAGGAGAAAAAAAGAGGGGATATCCAGCCCAAGTTTCAGTTGTCAAGTTTATTTTTCGAAGGCAGCTTTGAACTGCATTTCTTAGCCTCTGGCGTTTTAGATAGAATCTTCAAACACTAGATAAAAGGAAAGAGTGTACTGAAGATGGATTTCAATTATATTTTACTAATTAGTTATTACTTCTCCCTTGAGTGAACAGTTCAACAAGTGCAGAATAATCACACAAGTTCAGTGTGTTCTTTCAGAAATCGAAGTGAGAAACTATCAAAGGGTTTGGGTCTGATTCAGAAATACTTCCTAACTAACAATTTTAGCTCATGATGTCTCTCTTTAAAAAGGCTTTTCCATTTTGTCCATTCAGCTATTCAACCTAGCATTCAAACCTAGCTGGTCGGACTGGCAGAACATGTTCTTATAGCTGGGGAAGGAAAGTATTAATCCCTGTTAGAATATTGATTGTGGAGGTTTGTCTAAGAGGAGTTGGTTTGCACAGCAGTGTTTTTGTAGTTAGTTCGGGATGGTTTCACATGCAAGTGCTGCTGTTCAAACTGTGAAGTGCTGCAGTTACATAGAACAGAGATGCTAAAGCTGACATGAAATCATTAAAGCTCTTCACCATTTCTGATTCTCCTCTATGTATTAAATAGTAGGAGTGCTTTAACAAGAGAAATGTATGGAAGTGAGTACTTTGGTGCAGGACATTGGATTTCACCCAATAACTCTTGCACCAAATTAATAAATTACAATCTAACTAGGATCATATTTTTCTAGCAGATAATCAGGTTTGATTTAAAAACTTCAAATGATTGAGTGTCGACTATATCCTTAGTATATTATGGTAGTCATTAATTACTCTTGGCATTAAAAAAATCATCTTCTTACCTGAATTCATGCCTTCTCAGCTTCTGTGTGTGTGAGAAACCATCCTTCCCTTCAGGTGCTTCTATCCTGAGATGCAGTTGTGTTTTTCCTTTCCCTGCCATGCACTGACTTGTGCTTCAGCAGTGTCTCACGCTGAAGCAGGTTGCTCTGACCTCCGGGCTTCCTTGACAAACTTCCCTGTTTGCCCAGCAGCCCGTGCAAAGCAGGAGCAGGGGAGCATATGTATGTAGGCATCAACAGGTGTTGGTGAATGATGCTCCCTGTATGTCAGTCAGCCTGCCTGCTTTTGTAAGTAACTCAGAGATCTCTCCCATTTTGATTTTGTTTCATAGCTATGCTGTTTATATATCTAGCTTCTTTGATGTGTGAGGCCAAACCCAGCAACGTACCAGCATGAGTCACTTGGCCCTGTTGCATATTTCTATGTTGTGTATCTCTATGTTGTGTATCTGAGCAGGGTGGTTGGGTGTGACGAGGAGCGTATGTCAACAGCTTGGTTTAGCTGTGTTTATTTTTCTTCACCAAATGTCAGACAACAAGATGAAGTTGTTATTCTGAACTTTGTATTTAGCCTGCTCGTTTCTGAATTTGCCAGACCTGCCAGTATCGTTGGGTAAGTGGTGTTTCCAAAGGTGCCACAGATGCCAAACCCTGATAAAATCTGCCCTGTCTTGCTAATGAACACAGTTAGTTGTTCCCCATCTGCTGCCTGTGTCTGAAAGGTTAGGAAGCCCTTCCTTCGTGATCACAAAGGACATAATTATTGTCTGTAGAGGAGTCAAGTACAAAGACGGTTCATCCAGCCTGACCGCTGCTACACTGCAGGCCACCAAAGATTAACAGCTGCTTCTCCTTTGATTAGGTTAGGTAATAACAGTTACTTTAGTTAATAATTGGATGGATTCCCAGGCCATGTAATTCAGGTTTAGGCTGTCATTTTTCGCTGGCATGTTGCTGAGCTGTATTATTGGAACGGAGCCTGTAATCCTATTAGTCAGTTGTCACTCAAGCCATAGGAGAGCAGAAGAGGAATTCAAATCCATTAAGGTGTTGTAACAGGTAGGAAAATAAGTCAGCCATGCTCGCTTGTTATGCAGGGAGCTTTCCTGATTGTCTGACAACATTAAAAAACAAAGACGAATTTTAGAAGTTTGCTGAAATGCTCAGTTATTAGTTAGTCCTAAAGATTGTTACATCGTGTTTATGGTCATTTCTGTTCAGTTTGCCACCTGTGCATTAGTGTGCACGTGTTCTGCTGAAGAGATGCATGATGAGTATGCTGCTGTGTCAAAGCTGGTAGCCACGTGCTTTAAATGACAAGTGCGTAACGATCCAAAAAATTACAGATTCATACTTACCATCACTTCAGCTGTGTCACCATTCTTCCTGTACAAACCAGGCTGCTGCATTTCCCACTGATAGAGACTTCTGAAATGCAGGGAAAACAAGATTTCTTTTTCTTACATTAGTTTTGAGTGCTACATCATTGGTTCTGAAGGCCTCATTTCTGTTGTTATTTCTGTAATGTGTAAGACAAACTTAGGTGGCATCTTTTGTGCCTCTTCCTCTCTCTGTTAAGAAATGCCTGAATGACAGCAATAAAAATTTTTCCATGTGGTTTTTCTGCCTCACCTCCTGCATATTATTGGGCAGCGTGAGAGCTTTGGCATCCTTCTGTACCTGTGATTGAGATGTGTGAAAATGGTTTTAGAGATTGTTGTGTTTCTGAAAATACGCAAGGCCAAAAAGTTCCACTGTTAAAAATCACCAAACGTGTGGGGTTTTCTTCCATTCAACAAACATGAGCCCCATTGCGTTGATTGTTTTGCTAAATAAACCTCCCACAGAAGTATGCAGGCATTCTCAAAGAGCTGTTTCTTTAGTAAAATTGAGACAGTTTTCCTGAGCGTCTAGCTAAGTAATTCCAGAGGTGAAGTTAGTAGACTGGAGCATTCTTTCAGGCAGCAGAGGTGTGCCATACTGGTTTGTGCTCTTCCCTAATAGGGGGACTTAATGTTGTCTGCCAACAGGGTCTGTCATTTTTCATACTGAGATGGTGCTTGATCTGCTCCGTGCCTTTGGAGCTACAAAAGTGAAAGCTGTAATGATTCCAGTAGGTCTTGCATGCAAACACAGACACAGTGTTGTATTTTATCATACAGGTCAGTGGTAATGCAAGGTAACACAGCAGCAGATGAGCATCAATTAGTAACGTTTACAGACTGTAACAATGATGGCAAAATGGCATTTTGGTGTGAAATCCTGTTAAGTGGAAGCACCCCTAGAATAAGAAGCTGATCTGTAATGCTAGGACTACGTACAGAATTAGTTTTCAAGGAATCTGTTTAAAAGCAACACCAATAGCATGATGAATGCAGAACAAACCAAAAGCAAATGTGATACTTCAAATCCAAGAGCATTGATTAATTTGGGTGCATTTTCAATAAGGTGCAAGCAGTGGATGTGACAAAAGATCTGGGAGGGTAATAATTTTGAGTTGCTGTTACTTGCTAAGCGCCTGACGGGAAAAAGAAGAGAGAACCTGCACCAGTCAAGTGACATTTTCAATCTTAGGTAGTTTCCCATAACTGAAGCATTACCAAAATGATGTCTTTTTTTTTTTTTTTTTTTTTTAAACCTGATTCCCAAACTCCACGTAATTAATTTGAGAAGGCAGAAGAGCTAACCAGCTCGTATCCTCAGCAGCATCTGTCAGAGAGCATTTCTAGCAACTGGCACTCTGCCTGGTGATGCTGCCAGGCTTTCTTCCAGACAAGGGACTGAATTTGTGGGGTTCCCATGCTTTGAAATACGTAACTGGATTTCATCAGCATAATGATGGCACTCATGTTTTAAAGTGATCTGCATAAGCAATTTTATGTGTACATAAACCACGTCGAGGAACGAGCCTGGAGGTAGTTTCCTTTTGGAAAAGCATGTAAGAAAGAGGAAATACCCATCTAGAAATGGTCCGTGTTTGCTTAATCCTTTAAAAAAGCATTGGAGTAGAACTACAAAGGTAACAGCAATAGGTAAAGATTGACTTCTGTGAAATCCCTACAACAGTATGTTCTTATGGAAAATATTTATGGTATTATGGAAAGCATTATGGTATTAGTCTATAGATGTTACCTAAATAACAGCATGTGGTACGTTTGTATTGCCTTTGAGACCATAACATGAGAATTTCTGCTCCTGTGCCTTCTGAAAAATGTTCTTCTTCGTGTACTGGCATCTCACTGCCCTTTTTCAGAGGTGTTCATCATGATAAATGCATGTATTAAACATTTCCTGTGTTGACACAACATCTCAGGGCGGTTGTCTTCCAGGCACCTGGCTTATGCATGAATTTTCTGAACGTTTCTGTGGGTTCTCTGCTGTGATTTTGTTTCTGCAGAACACAGCAGACCAGATAGCGTTTCGGGCTGCAGGAGGACTGACTGCCTTGGAGCACATTCTTCAAGCAATGACTGCTCCCACCAATCTGAACACAGCTTCACGGATTCCTTTTAAGTAAGTATGATTGGTCCTTCCGTTGTCATTTAGTATCACTGGAATATTCATTTAACATCTGCTTCACTGCTTCTGCTTCCTTCTTACAGTGTTGAAGGAAAAAAATGTCACGCTCTATTTTGTGCTGCCATGAAAGGTGAAAGACATTTCCACTCAACCTCTAGTTTTCAGTCCAGGGCTTCTCATTCCCTTACTGTGAGACTTTTAAAGTGAAGCAGTTGCTTTGAGGTAGTGCTAGCTGAAAGGGCTCCTACAAACAAGTAAATCCAAATTCTTGTGGATTAGAGGAATTACTCTTCATAGCGCGTAAGAGTAGAAGGGTTGAAATGTCTAATCCCTAAAAATTCCATTTGTGCTATAAAAGAGCTAAGGATGCTTTTTGTACAAGAGCGACCGAGTCTAGAATGTTCTGCTGTGTGCCATTGTTGCAATTCCTTTGTAGATTTAAGTTGATATTCTAATGATTTGAATGTAAGCGCTGCGTTGTGTGGTTTTGGATCTTTAATAACCATTAATATGCTATGGACCAGATATGAAGTGCTAGGAAAGAGCACCTAGGAAAAAAATGTGCTTTTAGTATCCTAACTTTGCTCTTCGAAAAGAATAAAATTCCTCCGTTCCCTGTAGTTCATGCAGAATGCACTTCCTCTAAGTCCACCCAGTTCCTCTGATCCTGAGTTGATGTTACAGTGCTCAGCAGCAGCTGGGAGAATGAAAAATAATACTCAATCAGTAAGGAAGCATTTAAAAAACAGTGTAATTGTACTGACCTCTCGACCAAAGTGTTTGTGACTTGGAGGACTACCAAATGATGATCTTGTGCCAGAGCTTAGACCTCAAATTAAGATCACTGTTTACTTACAGTGGGGCATGCTGTATTTTCAGTTAACAATGTATTCTGTTAAGCTCTAGTGTGAAATTTACTGCAAACAGAAATAAAATTGATTTAAGCAGAACCGCTTGCATTTGGGGAATGCAGTTGATATGGTTTCATTCATTCCTGCTACAGAAGAGCATACAAAAAAAAAAAGCTATAATTTCCTTACAGATATTATATAGGAACAAGCACAACATGAGGTTAAATTGACTTCTGTTTCCTAAAGAAGGAAAGTAGTAGAGCTAATGCTGTTATATTCCATTTCCTGCTTTCTCAAGGCTGTGGAGCACCTTTGCTTTGCTCCATTCATGACTCAGATACAAAGCCTGCCTTTTATGAACGATTGGAAAACGCTTTCAAAGTTCCACTCGCTGCTGGGAGTAAGTTAAATGTTCAGACAGCATCCTTCCAGTTTAATGCCTTGTTTGTCAATGTGAATGACTAAAGCACTTGGAGAAATGAAGAAAAATTTTACCTTTTCCTTAAGCACAAGTGTGCTGTTTTTTGAGGTTCCTAGAATATGTAACAAAAAAAAAAAAAAAACAAAACACAAATTGCAGAGACCTCTCTGGTGACCTCCTAAAACTTGTGCTATCTCTTATGTTACAAGGAGCCAGCTTCCATCTCTAGATTATCTTCATATGTTGTGTTGGTACTCAAAGAGAGCTTCCAGCTCTCAAGGTTGTAGCTGCAAAACCCATTAGCAGCCTTGTTCCCTTCTCCATCCATGTTTTAAGTCAGTGCCACTGCTGCTGAGGCCAGGAGCACAAAGCCCACTCACCAGTTGGGTCTTTCAGCCCACAGGCTTGGTTGTGAATGAGGATTGCTAGTTATTATTAGTTTTTGGTTTTTTAGTTGGGACGGTTTTGTTTCTCTGTTGGCAGAGCTGTAGATGAAGTAGCTAGATGTGTGGCAGATTTCATTCAGACTGTTACATCAATGGCACTTGGAACTTGCCTGTTGTGCCTTTGACACGTGAATAAAAGGAGCAGACTTAACTTTTCCAGATACAGTTTTCATAACAGAACACTAAGCCACGGTGTCAAACTTCAGCTGTTTCTATGTTAACAAACATATGGGAGAGGTTTATATATAGGTACAGCTAGCCTACTTTTTGGGCTTCTATATGCAGTGCAGCACACTTTTAGCTATGATCATAATTTTTCAGTGGGTGACGTTTCTTCCAAGAAACAGTTGCTGAAGTCAGAGTCAATCCAGTTCCCCGAGCGAGGGATTTTAATGTTGTACTTAATGTGTATTGTAGAGCTTACTATTAAATGCAAAGGTCTGTTGCTATTCATCTCCTTGTGCTGCCCTAACAACAGGGTGAAAATGTTTAAATGACAAGGAAATCAAAGTTTTCAAAGTTACTAATAGGATTTCAGGGCATCTTAATTCTTCAGCAAAACCTGTTCTCAGTCATCATGCCGTGTGTGATTCATGCTTTTGTGGGCCTAATCACTGCTAGTAAACTTTCCCACTCATGTGATTGCTGCTCATGTTTGCTAGACTTCTACTGCATTCTATCATTACCGCTTCTCAAGATGACATGCTGCAAAATAGCAGTAAAATACTCTATGTTGTTTCTAAGGATAAACTATTTTAGCAAAGACTTATTTTTTTACATACATTAAAAACTGGGTTGGAAAGCATAACGTATGCTGGGGGCGTCACAGCGAACTTGGTGTTGCTGCACATAGTGCAGACCCTCTGTGGTTGATTTCAGTGATGTTCTTTCTCATATAGAAAAACATATTTTGAATGAAATGAAGCAGCAGTTATTTCTGCGTAGAGGTGAAGCAAAGCCCTGTGGAGGCGAGTTAAATTAAGACCTTTCATTAATTGCCTTCCTGTCTTCCTTTGGCCAGCTATGCTCTGCTGAAGGACACTGCTGGCCTTATGATTGTTTGCATGCTCATGTGCATTTAACCATTGGTACTCAAACTGGGAACGTGTCTGTTTTTTTGTGCTGAGGTTAAGCTATTTACAAGTAGGTGAGGAGATTACATGGGCTATTATCTACATCTCTCTTTCTCCAAAATCCTGGCAGTATGGTGCAGCTCAGAACTTTAATCCCATGTCTACAGGATAAAGCTTTATTATCAAAGATTTAACAATATGCCTGTTGTTTTGTACCCCTGTCCAGATTGGTAGTTAGACTTAGCAGGGCAGCAAATGCCATGAAAAGATGTGACATTTATGAGACAGATAATACATGTGGTGTCCCAACAGTATTCCTCCCTTCAAATAAAGCACTGAAGAAAGAAAAGGGAAAGCAATGGATTACAGTTGATTTTATTACTGATGTTAACATACAAATTAGTGTTCAGCTGCCTTATTTCTTAAAGTAGCATTTTGTAATCTTCCTGAGTTTGCTCACGTTCAGCACACTCAGCAGAATTTCAAGTGGTTTCAGAGTTTTATGGTATTTTCCTTATGCTTGTATGGAAAAGCAAGTAGGAACTCCATAAAGCAATTTCATGACTTACGATCAAAACCAGAACACGATTCACATCCCCGCATTGCCTTTCATGTATACTGTGGGCAACTCATCCCCTCTGTGTTGTGCATCCTTACCGCCCTTGACAATTGGAGCAAATCTGCCAACAAACAAGGATTTTTGTGTAGGATTTGCTTCATTCGCACTTGCAAAGTATTTTGAGTTCCTTAGGTAGCCAGCACTTCACATACAAATTAGTAGCTGTCCTAACGAACAAAGGGGGACTGTTTACTATTTAAGGCATGATGGAAATTGTCTTTATTATGTTCTCTATGCATACAGCTTCTCTTAGTATTTGTTTAAAGTGGATGCTATTGTGGTAGAAGGTAGAAGTACCTGCATGGTACCATAGATGGCTTTGACACAAGCAGTTGTAATTTTGTTGGGATTTTTCAAGAAAAGAAGGTATTGAGCTGAGAACTGTTTCTGGATTGTTCTTTGTAATTTTTACTTTTACGAACACTCGCTAAAGGAGCCAACCTGTGCTGGTGGTTTTACTACTCCTGCTTTTCTATCGAATTGTTCACAAATCTTTCAACCCAAAGTGGAAAACACACTTGTGTATGTTCTCCTGCAGTTATTCCCTCTAAATAAGCACCGAAGACTGAAAGTACAGGGACATGTAGTCAGAAGAGGGACCCCTCTGCAAGATCAGCATCTGAAACCTGCAGCATCTGGCTTTTTTCTGCAGTATCTTGTTGCTGTCTGTCTCAGGGCTGGATGTCCCACTTGCAGCACTCAAAACCAAGACATTATTGTCCTACCACACAATATAGAAACAAGCTTTATTGCCAAAAGTAGTGAACTGCTAGGTAGATTTTGACTTGAGATCCAAATCTTGCAGTGAAGTAACTGATAAACCCACACAGGTGGATTTCTGTGGAGGTCTTTCAGATTCTGTCACACTTACAAACACTAGGGGAGAGGAATGGCTTGACCATTACTTGTTGTGTGATAGTTAAGTTGTAGTTGTCTGGGGAGTTGGTTTTGTTTTTCACAAGTAGAGTACCATTTCGGGACAAATCTGATGAGTTCTTGGAAGTGTCTTGAAGGAGAATTGTTGCTGAGCTTTGCCTTCTCTGCTAATTGTGATGAGACGTTGCAGCTGAAGCGTTGAATAATGTAAAATACGTACAAAATAGTTACTGATTGTGAACTTCCAATGCTTTTGAGGGTTCCTTTTGATATCATAGGCCCCAAGAGTAAAGGACCAACCTAAAGCTGGGCTTTTTGTCTTCAATTTTTACTCATTTTTGTTTCAATCCAAATTCTTACCCTGGATCGTGAGGCCCCGCTTTCATGGTCTGTATTCGTACTGAAAATCAAGATCAAGTGAGCTTTTGCCCTTCTTACCATCATGCAGTCATTCTGCTCACTGGTTTTCAGCAGCAGCTCTCCTCCACTGCTCTCAGCTGATTGCTTTGTTAGGAGAAGAGTCAGAGTGCTGATATTTCTTTCAATCAGAAGTTCTGACTCCTCACCCTTGTGTAGTGGTGCAGGAGTGTGGCTCAGTTCTGTGTGGCTGGGTATTGTTGTTGCCTCAACAGGCAGTAACCTTTCCAAACAGGGTTTGGAATGAAAGGTAGCCTTTGTCAGCTTGTTTATGATGGTATGCATTTGGGAAAGTGAAGGTGCACACTGGCAGACATGAAATCCACATAGGTACACAAACTTGTTGGGATCTAGCTTGAAGATATTGAGTAAAACGAGTCCTCTTCCTTTGTATTCATGTGAAATGAACATATTACACGGATGCACGTTTTTTTTGTCTAGTTTTAAGACAGATTTCTCTATTGGATCAAAGTTTGTGTACCAGAAGGAGGAGTGTTTCTCTAATTGGATTTACTCAGGAGGAAAGCCCTACATCAGAGGGTAGACTTATTATGCGGTTGGAGCGTGCATGCTGTCTGACACGGCTGTAAAGCTGATTTGTGGGTGAGGGACAAGGTTTAGTGCAACATCAGTGATCGATAAACAGCTGCGTTGTGCGTGAAGCTCACACTCTTCCATTTCAGCTGCAGTACCCATTGCTTGAGATACTAGGTTTGTACTGAGGAGCAATCAGAGCTTCACACAGGAAGAGGGAAAAAGCAACAACAGCCGAGCTGCTTTCTTAGTTGTCCGTCCCAGAGAGCTGAGCTGGTGGTTAAATAAAGTTCTTGCTTGACATTCGCAGCTCTCAGCGCTCGTCTCGGAGGCCTTGTGCAGAAATGGTGACAGTTGACAGCTGTTGTGCCCTTAATAAGATTAAAGTAAAGAAATTAGTTGTGCTGCCTGTAATCTGCCATTTAACACTGCAAACCACCTGGGGACAGCTTCTGTGCTGACACTCCCAATTCTGAATTTGGAGAAAACAGTGGAACTGAGTCATAGTTCAGAACGTGCCATGAGCAGAATGCATTTAAACGAAACGCAGTTAGCAAGCTTATGTTACAATTAAAAGAACCTCCTTTATTGTTGTGAAAAATTAATTTGACATCCATTTGCTTAAAGCACCTTTTCAAAACCATTATTTAAGCCTCTGAAATTTCAGATACTTTTTCTGACATAGGATTCATTTGGGAAATACAAAAGCATGATGCATTATCGCAGTTGATGTTTCTTCAGTAAGTGGGAAGTTTCTGTGTTCAAATGGAAAATAAGTGCTCGTCCTTGCAGTTCTGAAAATCCCATCTAACCAAGAAACGTTGTGAATTAGCTGCATCATGTCACAAATCCTGCAGCACTGCTGAAACGATGAGTTAACCTGCAAGGCCCCACCTGATCCTGCACTGTTTATGTTTAAATTGAATTAATCATTTTTTTTAAATCAGAATAGCTGGTGAAAAGAAAATCAGCACCTTTCATTTTAACTCAGAAAAAAAAAAAACCCAACTGATGCACTGACGTATTTTCATCTCTCTCTGCCCCATACAAACATTCACCCACCCAGGGTGAATTAAAAGACAAAAAGTCTATGAGTCGATTAATGTTTTTTCACTATTGTTGAGGAGGGTGAAATAAATATCTTTATGTAATTAGGATAAGATACGCTTAAAAAAAAAAAAAAAAGCATACGAAGCGTGCTAATTGAATTTTTGAATGCTGTCATTGTAGGGTAAAAATCAGGTGAAATGGGCAAAAATTAACCACTCTTATCAATAAATAATGGTTTAATGTTGTGCTCATATCGTGTGAACTGCAGGTTGTAACTGATTTGATTAGACAGAACAGGAAAATTAATTACCACTACAGTAAAACGTACAGAGTGGTGATGTGGTGATAATTGGCATATTGACACAGGAAAGGTGTTGGTGTTCCTTGCACTTTCACAGATCAAACCAAGTGAGGTAACGCGTCCAGAATTGTTTCTCAAGCTGAGAAAAAGATGATGCCAGAATACTGATGATACTTTTCAGTTTCCTTTAGACAAACAACTCGAGTTGCTAACCATCTTTATTTATTATTGTATATATTTATGATGCTTTTGTGTGGTGTGTCCGTGTGCGTATTTGTATAAGAATAGTGATTGCTTCTGTGGGAAGCAGAGTTCTACAGATTGATTCTGTGTTTATTCTGGAGCAGTGTTATCCTTGGTCACATTCCTCTTGTCTCTGAGTATGTTTTGTAGGACTGGTCCCAGCTTCCCTACACGTCCTGTTCTGGGAGCGCTGGGGGTCTGTGCAGATGGAAATACCACATGTGGGAGAGTAGCAGGACGTGTCTGGTGTACCTGGAGCTTGCAGTGGCTTCTTTCTATGGCAAACCTGCTACCTCTTCCTGCAGCCAGAGGTGTAGATCACACAGTGCTGTTGTAGTTGCACACCGATGCTTAAAGCTTGTGCAGTTCACAGTATGTCAGTAGAAGTTTTTGGACAGGCATTTCACCTGCTCAGATCTTCTTTCTTGGTTTGAGCTACTCAGTGCTCCCTGTTGCTTACGTTTGTTCATAGGTACTGCAGAAATGCTCCTCTGTAAAGCTGGTCCTTGCTCCTGAAGGTTGTGCTAAGAAGAGGGGCCTTGTACCCCAATTCCCAATAAGCTAGAAGAAAAGAATATTGCCTATCCCAATTACACAGTAATACATAATTATCAGCTAATTTCTTTAGCTCTGCTATGCCTTTGCAGCACGGCCATAATTTGTGTTAGATTTGTACTACGAACGCATGTGTGCATTTGCTGAGAATGCACGTGCATAGCTATTCTTAATAAAAAGAATTAACAGATATCACAAGGCAGTTCAAGCTTTTCAAACTGTATGTTCCAAGGCATGTCATCAGGATGTAAACCATGAACACCGAAGAGTCCGGTAGCCACGCACTGTGGAAGTTCTGCTAAATATGGCTTCATAACATTTAAGGTGTTATTTTTTTCCCTTATTTCATTTAAATATTCAGTTTCAAGTTTAGTAGAACAATTGTAAATTACTGAAATATTGTTTTGTCATGTTCTTCCATTTATTTTTCTTTCTCTCCTCCTGATCTTTTAGGTCTCTCTGCAGTACAGTAAATGCTTATGGACTCACCTGCAATAACTGTACAGAAAACTGCACCTATATTCTTTTTAGTAACAAGATCACCTTTTTAATGGACTTGTTGATGCACCAGTTTACGGTATGTAAAATACATTTAATGTAGAAATTTGTCCTCTTTCACAAACATATTATAGTATTTGCAGTGTAAGAGCTCCAAGAGATCATAGACTCATAGAATGGCCTGTGTTGAAAAGGACCATTATGATCATAAAGGTCCAATTAGAAAAGTAAGGTTCTTCTGTTGTGTGTATTTGGTAAACTGCATGTATTGTACTTCTATACAAATGGGTATACTCTGTGCTGCTAATGAATTCTGCAGAAGCACACGCACTGGGAACTCTGGAGAGTGGACAGTGTCAATCTTAACCCATTCTGGGGCTTTCTTTTTTAATGCAGCCTGTGGCAATGGCTAATGTATAGAATGCTATGAGTTGTTCATGTCTGCTGTGCTCTTATGTGTTTCAACATCGAAAGCACAACGCAGTTCAGTATGTTGCTGTTAACTGCATTTGCAGAGGTGTTTCAATAGCAGGGCTCTCTGACAGTGAAGGTTTTAATTTTCCAATGTTTCATTTAATTTGAAACGTCATTAAATATTTTATTTGAAAACTCATTTTTAATTCATAGTGACCTGCTCATCATAAGATATTTAGTCCTGGTTTTCTACTCATAAATCGTGTGTATGTATTTTCATGAGCCAAGCAGTTTGTTAATTGAAAAGTTATGTACGTACTTTAAATAATTCAAATGACGCTGTTAGACTCAACAAGCCATAGGACTGCTGATGAACACTTAAAAAAGATGGTCCAAAGGCCTTTGGCACAAACAAAGAAAGCAGGAATGCAACCTGTATGGTGTCCTCTAAGTAGCTGCCAGCTCATTGTTCTCCACCAAATCTTTCCAAGAGGATTCCAGGTATTAGATTTCAAATATACTTAGTGAAAGGTGCATGTATTGTGCTGGGCCAGTCACAACACTGCTCGCTGTCTGCAGGGCGAGCCAGAGCACAGGCTCCCTGCTTAATTACAAAGAGATGAAATCCTCCAGCACTTGCAAGTGACAAGATTCGTTCTGATGCCAGACACCTTCCCTTTTATCAGCACAGCTCTGTGCAAATGGCCTGAACCTCTTCTGAATGAATACGGAGGGTATTTCTTAGACTGTCGGCCACCTAGAGATCAGAAATACTGCATGGAGGAAATTTACAATGTGTAGATGGACTCTCAGCCTGCCGCCAAATACTGCTGTTGGATTGCAACAAAACTGGAACTAAAGCACAAAATTCCCCTTGACCCACAGTGGACTTTTCTTTCCCGTGCACAAAGTCTTCTGTGTTCTCTTCAGGCAAAATTGGCCCTTGAACTGAGAAATCATCATTCCATGAAATATGTATTTAAGTAAAAAATAAATAAGTACAGCACTACCTCCCTAACCCTGATTCTTCTCTCAAAAATACACCAACTCAGATCAAATTTCAGTTTTCCTGTTCTAAGAAAAAAGGCCACATGGAAAGCACTTCTTTTAATTGGATCAGGCTCTGAATGCCAGGATATAAAGGCCAGCCCTCCAAAGAATTTAACTGCTTTGTGAGCTGTGTGATGCTTGTGATGCTTATGCTTCCTGTCTCGTGTATATTCCCATAATAAACCCCAAGTAATACTCTGTAAAAAACAAACAAGCAAAAAAATAACTGCAAGATTTCAACAAATTATTGAATATGTGCTAACATTTGCTGTGTACAGAAAGGTTTGAATTTTGAAAAAGCTTTAAAAATATTCTTAAATGCAGTAAATATCAACCTTGCTTTGATGCAGTATAATTAGATTTTAGTTTTGTTTTTGAACTTCAAAATGTGATGCAATGTCAGCTTCATTTTACCTAAAACTCAAAGCTATCCACTTCAAATATTTGAATTTAAGATGGTCGCTTGCTTTATGGAAGTGTAATATATATTTATTCCTGTGGGAAAGTTGGGGGGTTTTAGTTTTGTTTCATTTTTGGTTCTTTTTTTTCTCCTCCCAGTGTGAGCTGGGCAACTGATAAGGAATCAACTGTAGAGATTTGTGGGTTTGGGGTGGGTTTTTTGTTGATTTTTGGGTTTTTTTGTGACCTCCAGCCTGCTCGAGCTAGTTATTAAAAGCTATTAGACCTTTCTTCCTGCAATTTACCTCATTCCTAAACCTTCTATAGACATGACTTATCATTTTGCCTTTCTGAGCCTTCTTATCAGCTCAGGTAATGTGTAAGTCAGTGCCCACCGAGGTCAGTAGCAGCCAGACTCCAACTTTGAAAGGCGACTGCATCAAACCTTCCTGTCTACATTCATGGGAGGCTGATGGTCAAGAAGTAACTGCATTTCTCTACAGACTTGCTATCTCTGCTCTTCCTTGTCTCCTGAGCATAGATGATAGCTGCAAAATAATGAAAACCTTTTCTAATTGTGTATTTTGGAAGATTGTACTCTGTCAGAGACAAACAGTTACATGGAACTGTAGGTGTGTACAGTTAGCTTCTTATTTTGGTTGGATTTTTTACTAGTCAAGTTCTTTTCCACGCTGCTATCTGGAAAAGCCATTTGTATAAACCGTATGTTTCTGTACATACATCTGTAAGTGATGGGTTAGTAAGCATTTTGGGGTTCTATTTCAGATACCTGTACTTTCATGGTTTCCTGATGATCCATGAAAGATGTGACAGTTTGCTAGCTGTGCTCTCAGTAGATCAAAGGGAAATGTCCAGAAGCTTTTGAGAATATCTTAGCCAGTAAAAATGCTTAGAAGTTATTGCTGGCTCGCTCAGATCTTTTCCATCCTAGCATATCAGTTGTTATCAGTTAAGCTGTAATACAAATTTATACTAATGAGAAAATGAAGATGTTTTTAATTGTTTTATTGCTCTATTGTATTTCTTTGTTTGCACATTTTCCTCTTGTATTCTGCAGCAAATAAGTTGACTTCATGTTCATTTGCTCTGACTGTGACCAGAATTGTGAACTCCCAGGCACTGAGATGTGCTGCTCGACCCTTCCAGTCCATTCTGAACTTCCATTCAGTTTCCATAGCACTGGGCGCGGTGGTACCAACAGTTCTCTTTGTCTGTGTGGAGGGTTTCTAGCTGCCAGATCACTTAGAGGTTGAGAAACCCTTTTGTCCCTCTGTTGGAGATCCAAGGACCAGCACCTAGCAGTATCGAAGTCATCAGAAAAGTGCCTCAGCTGGATGCCAGCTCTGCATGTTGGGCTGTTTCTAAAGCAATTCAGACAATGCTGGCAGTGTATAAAAGAGCAACATCTGTCTGTCCTTTTAATAATGTAACTTCGGAAAGACCAAAAATTTGGTTTCTGTGCATTTGCTTCAGTTGGGAAGCCATGAGTCTCATAGCATGCAGTTGAAAATAGGGCTAGGATAAAAGAAATAATTACATACATTAAAAAATATATATATTTTTTTCTTCCTGGGCAGGTTCCATTTCTTTAGTTCAGTAGTTGCTACACTGAAAATCCAATATTCAGTACTGTCTTGAAGGTATACATTTTCCGGAGTGTTTTAGAAGCAAGCCCAGTGATGACTAGAAATGGAGTGTTTCACAAGGCTGGAGATCTTTCCATTTAGGTTTAATGGCTCAATATTTGAAGCATCTCGTGGCTGTGAAGGATTATACTTTTTACGAGAAAAATAAAAGCACAAATGAGTTTTCAGTGGTAGCTCTGTGGTGCTAACTGGAAACTGTATATTTTTGTTAGCACAAAGAAATGCACATTGATACACAGGGGTACTTGCAGTGGCATGAGTCAGAACCAAATAGCACTTTCAGCTATATTGAATGTGTGCCTAAGTGCTTTACTGGATTGGGGCCACGTAGTTCAGCATCTTGCAGGATTAAATCCTAGATGCTGGGCGCAGCTGAAGAGCTTACAGCAGCTCTACACAAGCAAGGGATTCCCTTACACAATGGGAATTCTCTACTGGATTGCTTTTATGGAGACTGCTAGAGCTGGAAATCTGGTCATTAGACCATATTGGTTCAAAAACTGCTTTAAAGCAAGTAAGAGTTTTTATGACATCTGGCATCGACAGTCATCATGAACATTAAAATAGTGATGAGATGTTGGATCTGTCAGATAACTGAAGGCATTTTTCCTCTTCTTCCTTTGTACTTGAAACATTTACGATACCAATCACTTGACAGGTCGCTTTAGGTAGGTAATGTTACTTGTAGGTCTTTGACAGTTAAACTATGAGGCCTCTTAGACCTCACAAATAAAAATAGGAAGTTCTATAATGCTTGCTTATGCAAAGCCTATGCTCCACAAACAGTGGTTTTTATGAACACCATTAATTTCTGTTGTAATCAAACACAGAAGGCAGAGCTTGAAAGGTTTCACAATTATACTATTAAATCTTAAGATTTCCTACCCCCTTACGTGATACAATGATTAACATGCAGCAGTACATCACTTCTGCAAGCATCCCAGTTAATGTTGTACATAAATCTCAACATGCTTTCACACTATTCTGTTAATTACTTCTACAATAAAGAGTTGATCTTTTGTCACTGAGTGAGTTCACTCCAAAGGAAAATAAGGTAGGAACAAAATTCAAATTTACCCATTTTCTTTAAAACAGTTCCCTTTCACCTCCTCTATGTCATAGACTGGGTAAAAACCACATTTGTTCTCACTTTGTGTTCATCCACCTACACCTTTTTCCCAGAAAAAGAAAAGTGAAAAATCAGCTCTGTGAGAAATGTTAGATTGTATTAAGAGTGTCAGATGTATTTATTCTTCAAATTAGTAAGAATGGTTTTATACTGAGGCATGAATTGTATAACTAAGGACTCCATACTTATGTATACGAGAACTGTATGCTCTATGTAAATATATTTAACTAGAAGAGAAAAATAGACATCTGTTTATATAATACTATTCATCACAGCAGCTGGAAGGCTTTGCTACAATATATTGTTAAATCTTTTAAGAGAGATTATATATCTTTTTTTTCATCTTAGGTGAAAAAGCTCTGAGTAGCATTTGTTAGCCGTGTTTTAAAGCCTGATGTTCCTAGTACAGGTTGACACATTAGAATTAATTTATACGTTACAAAGCTTAATCCATCTATTCAGCAGGCAATTAGAATCATTAGGCCTGAGTTGTTTCAGTCAGCAGAAGTTACTGAAGCAACATAATATTATTTTTCCTACTGAACTTGAATAAGCTGCTAAAGGCTTCTCACTTGCTCTCTTGGCTCACCACCAGAAGCAGGCTATTGCACTGAGCTTTAAGTACCGGCACAAGGCTCGGAGCTCATGAATAATGAAAAAATGTGCATGTTGTTCTTTGTCACCAAGTGTTACCAAATCCCTCCTGATACCTATACAGGGAGAAGCAATTTACTGTGACCTCACTTGCTTATACTGGCTGTAAATGATTTTAACCTGGGATGAGAATAAAACTTCCTGCAGCATGCTGTGTGTTTTAGAACTGTGTTACTGCATGTTGTCCATTCTGATGTTCCTGCTATGTTGGGTTATGCCTGGAATTCGTGCAACTCTTTCTGTCTTCCCAGGTTATCGTTTTCTTTTTCAGTTTTTTCAGGGAGGTGGTCTTGCCTTTGAGGAGTCCTTCAGTCTTTGAAATACTTGCCTACTTGGGGTATTAACTGTAGTAGTAAACTGCTAGAAGTTTTGATACTTGCTAGAAGAAAATCTGTCAGGACTTTTGTTCAGTTGTGATGTGGATCCACTGTAATTCATCTGCTTGGATGCAGTTAAGGTTGCCCTCTTTTACTGGCTTCAGGCAGCTATGTATTCCCCTCTTAGTTTGCCTCCACAGTTACTGTAATCTGTTCTTGAATTCAGGCATGTAAAAGCTACCTCCCTGCAGGCTGGGAAAAAAAGCAAACCAAAAACCTGCATTCCTCACTGTATCTTGTTATCACTACCCAGTGATACCCCCTGTGGCCTCCCGTGGTACTCTGTGCCTACTGTCAGGTATTTCAGTGTGCTCTTTTAGATAGATGCACATACATTGCGTTTGTCCAAAGTCAAGTAGAGGATTACTGTGCAATACTAAAGGCTGTTCCTTCCACAGAAATGAGCTGTTGCTGCACTTTGTTACTCAGTGCTTGGTGTATCCTAGATATGTACTATGTCTTTGTGATGACACAGTATTGAAATCAAAGTCCACATTAGTTTATTCACAGTTAAGTGGTTTTTTAAAGAAAAGGTTTCTTTGCTAGTTGCTCATCAAAAGTTCAGTGTATGTATTACACAAGAACCATATTGATGACATACCCTGCTGCTGTAGAGTTTCCTTCGGTTCTTAAACACTAAATTCAGCTTTGACTTGATTTATTCAGTTTTAAATGATGATATCTGTATAGGAGTATATAGACCCTTTCTTATATCTGAAATATTTGAATGTCTCTCAGCACTGTTAGACTTCACTATTGTATTTTGCTCTACTCGTATGTGTTTACAGTTCTTACTGTATTATAAATGTTGGTTTTTTTTCCCTTTTACTTAGGTTAATGTTCCAGATGACCATAATGCTACTTCAGGAAGAAGTGCAAATAAGCAGGTGTTTGAAGGTCTAACAACGGGGCTCCTAAGGATAACAGCTGTGATTTTCAGGTGCCTAATCTCCAGCTTCCCAGATGGAAACAACCACTCTACAACACTGAAGATAATACAGGATGTGAAAAGCAAATCCTCACAAGTGGAAGCCTTCAACAGCAGAATCCAAGACTTGATCAGGTTAGAAAAATAATAATCTTGAAATGTCTCTAATCCTCCTTTATTACAGAGAAAGAAAATTACTTTGACTTAAGAGACAAACTTCTCTAACTCTAATGTAGTAGAAGTAGCATATGTGTCTAGTCAGAAGACCCCTGAAGTGCTATACTCTCAAGCAGAAAGATTTTCTTCAAGAGAAATGCGGGCACAGAAATACAAAAGACCAAATGTCTTTTAATTGTGCACTTTTTCACTCATTCTGAGGTTGAAATATGTTTCTGTATTTATCTGTCTCCGGGTTAATGAGTATCTGTGGCAGGTAAATTGCTTTGGTTTTTTTGTTATCTTTTATATATTAGTTTTTATTTACGGTGGCTTTGTGCATCCACCTGTATGGCATGTCCATATAATGTTTTCAGTTAATCCTTGTAGCAAATATTGCCTTAATCACGTGCTTTCATCTAAACCATTGGACAGTTATAACGAGCCCTAATGTTAGTCTTCCATGTTGTCTGCACTCCTCATTGATCCTTTTTAATCCTAACATCTTTAATTGCTGTGTGACTTGTGGAGCATCCTCATAATCTAGGTTTCTTCACCTTCTTTTGTTACCTTTCTGTCAGTTTCTTCACCTCATTTCTTTGGAGTGAGCTTCCTTCCTTCCATGTTTTCTCTCCATTCTCTGCACCAGCTGTATATGCCCTTTGCACTTGTGATCCTGAATACCATGCATGCATTCACAGAACTTTTCTATACAATAAACACTTTCTCTTGTAAAGATCACCCAATAACTTCTATAATTTGACTTCAACTCTTATAACATAGCTGTATTTTAGTAGCAGCTTTCCTTTCTATATGCTTATATATATATATAGTATATTATATGTATATATGCTGTGGGTAAAATTTTGATCAAAATAACTCTGTAAGTTCTATTAGCAGGATAAGGGGAAAGACATTCCTTCAGTCATTTTTGCTTGAAACATTCTAGGTCTTTGGTAAAATGGCTTGAATGTAAGTTGTGGCTGAGCGTCCTCGTGGTAACTGCCTGATTTGATGTGTTAAAATTTGGAAGTGAAACGTTCATAAAACGTATCTGCTTACTTTCTGGAGAATTCTGATGTGTTTCAATCATGATCTGCCTGATTTGAAAAGGAAATTCCCCCAGGCTTTGCAGGTAGAGAAGCTATCTGTTATTAGGTTAACAGTGAGACAGGTTTTTAGGTGCTACTTCTCAGATAGATCTCAGAACATGGCTTTTCCTTCTGTTTTTGTTCTGTGATTTTGAGGAGGAGAAAACTTACATGTAATTAAGGAGACAGATTTTTAGAACCACTGCATTTTTTGTTGCAAACATGGGAAGGTACCCAGCAGACAGGCTAACAGTGGTAGAAAGGAAGAGCATAGACTTCTGTTTGGCCATCAGAAGGCTGAGTTTAAGAACAGGATTGAGGTCCTTGCTGTGACATAGCATTCCTAGGCAGTGCTACACAACGTCACTTGGACTTCTTATAGGCGGTCATTAATTTGAGTCCTAGCTTGAAAGCTGGGTTTGATTTACAACAGTGCTGAGCACATTGAACAGCAAGTCAGTGGGAGCTTTACTTTAGAGTATATAATGTGCTATGTAATGCCAAATACCATTAAAACAAGAGCATAGGTCTCTCAGATCGAATACACAAAATAAGACGTAAGTGGATTTATGTGTCCATGCTTCTGTTTCTGTCAAGGAAAATGCAGCTCATACCAGCTCCTCAGAATACAGGGACATTACAAAAATGAACTCCTTCGTGTCTGGGAAGGTTTCAGGTGTTGCACTCTTCAAGTACTGTATGAACAAACCCATATTCCTTTCTCACCAGTTGCGCAGAGGTTTTGCACACTCCTCTGGATGCTTATTCTTCGTGCTTATTCTCCTGAATTCTGTTTCTCTCAGTTGCTAAGCCTTAAGACATTTTGTCAGCTTTTGCTTGATTCTATAATGTATGTAATTTTTATTTCCTCTTTCATCTCTCTCTTTAATGTGGTGCCAATCTGTTCTGTTGAATGAGAAATCTCATTTCTTTCATAAGCATTTTGAGTAAATGCGTTTGGGGAAAGTAAAAAAAATCTGAGACATAGCTGATGCTTTTCACAAATCTGGCCACCATGAAAGTTTTCTGTTCTGGTACTTACACTTGATGATCTTACACCAACGAATTACATTTCTTTTGTGCAGTCCAATATACTACTTAACATGTTGATTGTAAGCATGGCTTAGATACCCCAAAGCTGTATGATTAGCCAACTGATTTATTTTTCACCTCACCACATTGCTGAACTGAATGACTTCATGTGGCACCAGATTCCACCAACTGACAGTACCCTTCTGTAACCTTTGGTGGATTCCTTCGTAGAGTTTTTTGGTTTGGTTTTTTTTCTTTGTTTTTGAGAAAAAAGATATTTTGATGAAGTGCTTTTTTACAGACTTGGACTTTTTTTGTTGTGGCATTTAATGTATGTTAAATTCTCAATGCCAATAGTTATTCTGATAACTCTTAAAATGCCCTGTACTTGCTAGCAGATACTCAGAATGCATTTCTAAGGTTGCCTGTATTCTCTCTCCTGATGATCCGTGTATCACAGCTTTAAAGTCCTGTGGTTACATCCAGCCTTATGAAGGCTTAAATGCTCACAGCAGCTTCAGATGAAGCTCCCATTCATTGTCTGTGTCACCGTTAACCCAACAGATCATTCTTTTTCAATCTAATTTGTGGTTGTGTGTTTTAGGTCTTGTTTTTATTTTATTAAGAGGTATAAGTGCTGTAAAGCTAAAGAAGGATCCTTCTGCTTGCCTTTAATGTCTTTTAATTGAAATGAGAAACTGATTGTCCTAAACTATATTGTTTGCTAAAGGTGTGTAGTTTCACTAGTTAATTATGTCACCAGCACATCACTGTGAGGGATGAAATGCTAATGGTATGCTACTGAAACTGGCACAGTGAGCATCTGCACATCTTCCTACTTCTCCAAGTCTGATACGATGCTGATGGACACAAAGCCAGATAGCTGGAGGAGGAAAGCAAAACAAATAGTTGCCATAGGTACTGGTGACCTCTAGAAGTTAATTGTTCTCATGTAACCCACCTTCTCCCCAAACAGGTTTTGAAAGAGTGTGAAATTTCAGGATGTTGTATTCTTCTCGTTTAGGAATGGGAGGGTGGGAGGTCTGCTTATTGATATTTGTGCTGAGCAGACATCTGACACTGGCTGGGCTGAGCACAGATACACCCTTAAGCTAAGAAGATACATGAGAATCCAGCCAGGTCCTTCACCTGAGGCACTTTAAGGGATCTGGTTATAAATGGAGAAAGAAAGGCACGATGACAAGGTAATGCTGCAATTAGGAAAAAAGAGAGTGGGCATTTCAAACTAGTCAAAACCAGACAAATTTATATTATTAATGAGAACCTTTCACCTCCAGGTCATTCTATCATGTGCCCTCATGGAGTTGACTAAATGAGTTTTAGGAAGATTTGGAAAGAAAGCGGGAATAATTTTTTACTTTCTTTTTTTTTTCCTGTTTGGGAAAAATAGACCTGACACATAAGCAACAGGTGTTTGCACACAGTCAGAAGGATAACCACCTTACTGGAGCTGTACTCCCATGGGCGAAAAGAGTGAGAGATGGAGACGTTAGATTAGAGCTTTGACATTCCACTTGTCTGCACGCTCAGCTTCAAGGGAGGGAGTGCTTCATTTGTCCTTTCATTGTCTCCAGATGACCCTAAAGAATAGTTCCAGTAGACTGAAAACTCATCTATTTCTTCTCTGCTGAAACAAGCAGCTGCTGACACCCTTTGGTATCCAGGTGTGGGTGTAAAGGAAGGTGACAACACCTCTTGTAGATGTCGGTCAGACATTCCTTCTAGGGAAAAAAAACCAAAAAGAGTGTTGCCCAGAGTACTTCTGTCTTTTAGTGAGTAATCATCTATCAGTATTAGCTGTGTTTTATTTTCTCCTTCTTCCTCTTCCTTCCTATATCATGGTGAGATTTCCTGCACTCAGCATTTCTCTGTGACTGTGATGTATCTAACGCCCAGCTCTGTTCCTGGAATTACTCTGCTAATACTGGAGAGCTTGTTTATCACTTGTGTGATGAAGCGGGGTGCTTAGATCAAAATCTGCAGGAAAACATGCTGGTAGCCTCTCATGTTGCTAAACAGAGCAGACAAATCAAACTGACCAGAGCAATTAGTTTGCAACTAATAACCTTTATGCATCCTTAGGTGTTATTCACTGCTATATTTCAGCAGATCAGTCTTTCATTATTGCAGTCTGACATCTTGCTTTATACACAATGTATTTTTATTCTTAATTACTTTCCAAAATCTTTATGTCAGCAGGTTAAGCTTTGGCAGAAAGTCTAGCTTCTGGCCCTGAGGAGAGGTTAGTCTTTGGGCAGGAAGGCTGTCTGAAACATGGAGACTTTCTTCCCCAATCTTAATAGTCCCTAATTTTTCAAAATCAGACTGCAAGATAGGGGAAGAAATTACTTTAATAGATATTTATCTAGGTCCTGAGGCAGTTGTTATCTAATCAATATTAATTATTTACTAGAAACAGGTTTGTTTGGTTGTTTTTTTGCTGCAGTCATCATTATTTAATAATGTTTCACACTTCAGTCAAGTCAAGATGCACTTGGTGTTGTAGAAACATACATAGTGCTGTTCCCATCTTCAGCCTCACTCTATAGCGTGATCTCTAACAAGTGGGCTTGACAAGCAGGTAGGCAGAACAGCTGATGGGATGGAATAATGATAGAAATTATATGGTTTAGGGCTGACTATCAGTGTAAAAATAGTGAATGAGGTGATGGTGTCTGAAAGCAATTTCATTTCCTAAGTCAGGTTGTGTCACAGAATGTTGCAACAATTCTGATTTTGACCAGAGGTTTCTTCCAGTTGGTATGAGTAGAGCAGGGGAAAGTACCAAGAAAACAGAGGAAAAAGACCAAGGAGTTGATTGAAGCTGGAAGTTCATCTCCACAAACAAAGCTGACCTGACGTAGGAGAGTGAACCAAAGAGATCAAGTCTGAGAAACTTTTTTTTGTTTGTTTGTGGTAAAAGGGGGAAGTTCGTAAAGTTAAGTGATAGCAGTAAAATGATGTGGAAAAAGAAGCCAGTCTGCACAGTTCAGTTGGAATTGATAATGATTGAAGTGTGACAGAAACTGGTGCAGACAGACAGGTTGGTGTTAGCGTGCAGGAGCAAACAGAAAGGTTTTTGGTGAGAGTTTCCAAGCTCTTAAAAACTCTAAGAATCCTCAGCAATAGGGAGGATGGTGATGTGATCCACTCGTGTCTGATAAAACCAAACAAAAAAAAGTAGCCTTTTGGCTTAAAAATAAAGTCATTAGCATGGTTTTCTCTGCATTGAGTCCTGGTTGAGTTCCTGATGAGGCTTCCTGATAGCAGGAGGTTGTAACCTGCATGTTGTTGTAGTCTCTTAATTGTTGTACATAAGTTTAAAAAAAAAAAGGGGGGGAAAAAAGCAAAAAGCTGTGCAGTGGTTGTTATGATATACGTATTGCAATAAAAGGTTATCTGGGTAACATCATTGTCATCTTGAACTTGTGTGTTCTACGAAGTTTGTCTCTTCATGCTAAAGAGAAATTGTGCTGCTGCAGAGCTATCAAGACTGTTATAAATCATTTAACTATGGCAAAATTCCATTGTCCTCTAGCAGTTTGGTAAAATAAACACTTAATTCATCTTTCTTTGTACAGTATAATACAAATTATCGTGCAACAGACAGTTATCTTAACAAGAACTACTGATAGTTACAGAGCTCCAGACATGAAGTTGTTGTAATTTGAACTGCTCTATTGAACCCTTTAAGAAGCCACAAACTGTATTTTATATGGTTTGATAGCAGAGAAGCAGAAATTCCGTTCTTTGTAAAGTCATCAAAACTGTCACAGGGCTATTTTTTAATACAGTTTTTCATCTGTTTCCAGTTACGTGGTGAACATAGGATTGATAGACAAGTTGTGCTGCTGTTTCCTGTCCGTTCAAGGCCCTGTTGATGAGAATCCAAAAATAGCAACTTTTCTACAAAATGCCACAGCGCTGTTGCATGGAATATGTCAGCTCTGCTTTGCTGTCAGTGGAAGGTAGGTACACTTGGTCTGTCACCTCTGTTATGTTCACCAGGCAGCAGCCAGCAGAACTTTTAGCCAACACTGCATCTGTGGTAGTAAGCGAGCGCTGAGGTAAGGTTGTTAAGGGGCACCAGTCCTTAGTGACACAGTGAAGGCTGGTAGAGAAGCGCTGCTCACCCTTTCACCATTGAACCATAATTAGTTGCCTGCACTGAGTCTCAGTTCTTGTAGGTCATTTATCAGAACTGCAAGCTGCATCCCTTCACTCATCATTACAAAGAGGGTTTTATCACTGCTGAACTTAAGCATACAGTACTAAGGACTTGAAGTATTTTACTATCAGCTGAAATCAACTCTTAATTGATTTTGTCTTTTAGATAGCCGAATTCAGTTCTTGCTCTTTAAGATACTGTTATCAGTAAGGGAATTATATTTATGTAAAGTATTATTGGATCTGTCAGGGGATTTTTCTAATGCAAAATGCTCATTTCTGCAACCTAACCGGGGCTGAGGGGGATGAGCATGTGGCATATCTCTGCTGGCAAATCCAGACTGCTCTGTCTACAGCCTCAGATGGCCCAAGTGTCAAAGTCAGAGTTTCAGAGCTTCAGGGGCCACGTGCTAAAACCTACAGCCATTAGACTGCTGCGTGTTTCAGGGTAAGACAGTGCTGCCAGAACTTGACAGTGAATGCCTGAAGGGATGCTAATGTTGAAGAGCAAGAGTTAAGAAAACATAAATTAAAAAGGCTGCAGGTGAGAGCTGTTGCTGGTAACTCTAGGACACACGGGCACATGGAAAAAGAACTGCAAGAAATATGAGCCCAAAGAGACCATCCCAACTTACTGAAATTTCCCTGTATGAAAGCTGCCAACTTGGCATTTTACATTCCAGGACAGCGCTGCCAAAAGTGAAACGTGTACTGAAAAAATTCACCTTTCTCTTAGTGGAATAATAATTCTGGCTGTGAGTCTGAGTAATATTATATGTGCCATCTCTGAAGCGGGCATATGTCTCACCCAACACACAAAAGATATTTGCTCCCAAAGTAATGAAGTATTGTGCTATGCAAGTACTTCTGTGTTCTGTAGCAAAATATGAATTTTGGAGAGTTGAGCATTTTTCTTCAGTCACACCGAGAAGTATCTGATCTTATAAACAGCAGTGCTGGTGAGTTTATCCAAAGGTGCTGATTGTTGTCAGTTTTCTTGTTAGATTGTTCCTTTGAGCATGAAAAGAAATGAGAGAAATGAACTTGCGGATTCTGAAACTGCTGTCTTTCACTTTGAGATAAAAGTTATGCTATAACTGATCAGACAGGCAGTTTAAATGCCTTTAGTCACCTCAGCATGCTCCTGTTGAAGAACAGAATGCAGTGTGATTCTGCCATGTTACATAACGTGCACAAGGAGTCCCTTAATATTCAAGGTGATTTTAACGGAAAAAGCTGCTGCCAAACACACATCGAGATGGCAGAAACAGAGTTCAAATTTATTGAATTCTTAAATATGTCACAATGCTGTAATACATTTTGTGTGATACGTGATCTGCAGCACTAAAGGCAGCCTCTCTTTGTGAGAAATACAGATGGCTCTTTCATTTGTGCTAACCAGCAGTAGGAAGCAGGGCGTCCTGTTCTGTCAGAATCCAGTATTCCTGATTCTCCATGCCTAAGCACCAAACTAACCACCCTGTTCTTAATGCATTTGGAGTTTTTATCCAGAGGAAAAAAAAGAAAAATCTGGTAAGTAGTATCACTTCTGTATCACTGTAGCACAGAAAGTTTTGAAAAACAGGTATTAGTGTTCCAGGCTTTCCCCATTGTTGCAATTTGAGAGATTCATCTCCTAAAGGAGCAATTTGAGATTCATCTCCTAAAGGGATTTCTCAAGGTAAGGAACTTACTGGAGCCCCTTGATGATGATGGTGGAAGCATGTCGCTTATTTTGTTTTTCTGATAAAAACAGCAGCCTGTGCTGGTTCTTACATAAAATGTGATTCTGTGCTCAATGCGTTAGGCTGTATGTGCTCTTCGTGCTGCATGCAGTTTTTAGAGGGCGCGTTGTACTGCTGAGTGGGCACAGTGGGAAGCTGACAGGACTTGGTCATAAGGAAGGTGCTTGAACCAGGACCACCAGGCTGTCAAATCTTCCACAGCCCTGCAGCAATGAAATCCTTCATGAGCTGGAACTCGTGAGCTGGCCAAATGCTGGGTAGCCTTCCTTGCTGGGTTCAGACAGCACCAGGCTGCTGGAAGGGTCCCTACTGCAGCTCTAACCAGGGCTATTCCCAGAGGGCTAGAAGTTGAACACTGTAACATGTTCTAAACAATTAACAGAGCCTGTCCTCGGGATATGAAGTGCACATTTCTGGAGCTCAGACGTAGAAAGTGCTGTTAATGTGGACTTTCCTGTCTTCTCTACAGGACTTACTTCAAAACCATCCACAATTGAGCAAGATGTTTCTAAACCAAACTCTAAATCTAGACCCAGTGTTTGCTTGGATACTGGCTTTGTGGCAAGCTGTTCTGTCAGGGCCCACCTGCAGATCTTGATCAGGACCTTTGTGACAGGCAGTCCTCCTCCTCATTTTAAAGGAATCAGGACCTTCACTGTTCTGTTTCTCTCTCCATTAATTCATGGAGATCTCCATGTTGGATTGGTTTTAGGAAACGTCACATCAATAATGATGATTAGAGAATATCTTCAAATTGCATTATGTATGTCAGCATGAAATGTTAAACATTGAATGAAGTAAAAGATAAAATGTTGAGACATAAGCTACAATACATTTTTATTTGCCTGGTAGACTTTAAAAAAATAAATTCAAAATCATGGTGTAAGATACAGTAAAGGAAAATCTTAGTAATGTAGAAACATAAAGTGGAGGATTCTCAATTTTAGCATCATAAAAAGTTATTGAAATGAGGGAATCCATTCTGAACGTATGTTATAAGCTCATAAGAAGAGGAGGATTTTCTTTTCATTTGTGGTCAAGGTCTTTAAAAAGATTTAACTTTTATATTGATCTTTTCAAGCGTGAATTTTTGGTACTGACTTATAAATGCTAGAGTGACTCTTTCAGCTCAAGTTCTGCAGTGAGTTTGATGGTGTTTTCTAAACACTGTAGTGTGTATAGAAGATCACTTGTTGAAAACATTCGTAACTTTTAACCAAAGGGAGCCTTGTTTTGATAACTATTGTAGGTGTATGAGAGATGAAGATAAGGCATTGTCTCTCAGTATCATGAAAGTGCAGCATGTCTGGTTAGCAATATCTGTTTGCTGAGCAAAAGATAAACATTGCATTTGACACTAAGACTTAAAAATTGTGGCCATGATGATGCTTAGCTCTTTTCTGCTTACCATTAAGAATAAAGAAAGATGTCTTTATTAAAATGAAGCTGAGCAAAACATTAAGTTGACTGAATGCATAGTAAGAGTGGTACGTGTAGACTTTCAGATCTGCCTTGCAGTCTGTGTTCAATTGCAGATGAACAGTAGCAGTGGTTAGGATGATGGCCTTGTGTCGTAGAGGAGTTCTTCATTGTACCTCTGCACTACTAGGCTTATATGTGGGTCCTGAGTCCTGCATACACACATGGTAGCATGCTTGCGTTGTCAGTATAACAGTAAGCAAGCAGAGAACATGGGGAACGTGAACAAAAATATTGCCATGCTGGCCTGGCTGACCATTCCCAAAAAATTGGAGTGAAAACTGAGCAGCAGAGTATGTTGTAGGTCTTTCCCCTCATAGCAAGGGTCTTGTTTATGTTCCTGTCCCTTCCTGTACTCCCAGCCTTCATCAGATTTTACCCCTCCTTCCCCTGAAAATGACTGGAAATAAGACTTGTGTCCCAGCTGTTCAGTTTTTACTCTGGAGGACTGTTGCCAATGTCTCCTTTCACCTGTGGCCATCAGTAATATGTGCTGACACTTCCACCCAGGGCATTGTGTTGCTGTGGTACGTGATGCTGCACACTGGTAAGGCAGAAATCACAAAGCAAGTCAAGAATTCATGGAACTGCCAGTAGACAGATTGACCTGTTGTGTGAGAGCTCTTAATGAAACAGTAAGCTACAGATTGAATGCAAACAACAGCAGAAAAATAGCAGCAGTGGCTCAGTGTAAGGGTCAATCCATAATAATAATAACTACTGCGAGGGAATGCTCTCTCTAAGAGCAGCACAGCAAGCTGACAGTAACAGACATCATGAGGGCAGTGAATTGTGCATGGAGAGATCCTCAAATCAAGAAGCTTCCTGGGATGGCAACTTGGACCAAGTTCTGGCACTTTCATGGCACAGCCAACATGTACAAGCTCCCTAAGCAGCACAGCAAAATGGCATGTCTTAACAACGCAGTAGCAAAGGTGTTAGCATCGTGTGCTATCCCAGAGCAGTGCTGAGGTGCATCTAAATCCAAGGCAGCAGCTGATGGATCTGGTCTACAAGCTGCGGCAGCAGAAAGCTGCAGATATATAGGGCTTGGTCCAGGAACACAGCGACTGTCACGTCACAGACATGCAAGGAAGTGGACTAGTTTCTTTCCAGTTTTATTACAGTAATTAAGATAATGCTTGTTTTGGCTGCTGGATAGCAAATCATATGCAAGTCTGTTTGAATTCTGGGTGTGCTTCTCACTGCTTCCAGCAGACAGCAAATGCAGCAAGGACTGCAAACTAATTGAAATTTCTTCTGGAAATTACTGCAGACTTTCAGACCACCTATTGAACAACTCAATGATTTGTGGCTTGATAATGGGATTTATAATAAGGTTTGGCAGGTGCTAAGTCCTCCTTATAGCTATTTTATTATTGTTTTGCCTCTTTTTTTGACGTTTCTCTCTCAGTAATAGAATGTAGAAGGAGAAAGTACAGATGATGGTTTTTAAATCCTAATATTAGAAAAAACAAACATATTCTAAGCCTCTTGAAAACTCATGTTTCCATTTGGCTCCCTGTTTTTAATCAGGAGTATATATTTCAAATATACAAACATTATAATGTATACCCTTAGAGGGGCTTGTCTGCTTGTTAGCTCAGTCCGTTTTTAAAACAATATATTTTCAGATATAAACAGTTTGCTCATATTGAAGTTTGGAGAAGTTGTAGTTTTATACTTGCTCTGCAGAGTCTGCTGTTTCTCATCAAGCTGCATTAAATTCCTGTTTTTAATAAATAGTGGTGTACTTTAAGCAGTGCAGTACCACTGTTTAATATCTCTTTGCTGGGATGCATATATCCATGCTTTTTAATTCTTAAACCTTTTTTGTAAATCGTGAACCCTCTGCCAATGGGGGAGAAGTCTCTTGTGGCAGAATCTGATAATCGTAATGGCAGCCCATCATGAAACGTCCTGCACTTAATTTTTGTTGTATTTTTTCCTTTATTTTACTCCCACAGGTTGTTAGACCCTAATATAAATATTTGCCTGTTTTTCTGTGCTAAATATAGAGACTTGGTAAAAGTTTGGAAGCCTTTCCTTTCCCTTTCCCCAGCCTAGAATAGCCAGTGGAAAAGAATAAAAAAACAAAAGAAAGAAAAGAAAAAGGAAAAAAAAGTCCTATAAGTCTTCCCTTTGGTGAGCAACTGGGGGGGGTTGTCCATTCTGCTTTACTTTGGCAGCCCTTAGCAACACGGTTAACGTGTGGGCTTCTTTAAATAGGATAATCAAAAGGAGATGCCTCCGTAGGACTCGCAGCTTTAGTTACATACAGACTTCAGTTTCCTGTGTGACAGAGTCCCCTCTTACTGCTGTGGGTTTTGTTTGTTTCCCTTCCTCTCGGCCTGTAAGCTGCCAGTTATCAGAGCTTTCCTTGGGCTTACATTTGAGGTGGACTAAAAGGGTTTTTAAAATCTGCTAAACTTAAAAACTGCTAAACTGCTATGGAATCTGCTGTTTTATGGGCTTGACCAGAGCAGCTCAAAGCAGCACACACAAAGCTTCGCCTTCCATTTTCCCACATCTCACATGTGTTTTTTTCTGCTTTAAAGCCCGCAACCGGTATGAATAACGTCTTTTACCTTTTTATTGTAAACATTTAGGCTTAAAGTGATTATAACTGACAGTTAAAACCAACAGGAGCCGGTAGCCTGTTCATACACAAATTAACTGTAATACAGGCAAAATCAAAAATAAACATTTTCAACAGTTCCTTCAGCCCACCAAACCTCACAGACAAAATGACTTTTTTTAACAGCTTTGTCCTGCGGTGGGACTGTGAAATCCTTGGTCTCTTCTGGGGGGGTAGGGGGGCGAAAAAAAGAGAGCGTGCATTTCAAGTCATTTTTACAATTGACTTTTTTATGTATATTTTGATTCATTCACTGCTCAAAATGGCAAAAGGATTTCATCCAGCTCTATAAGCTTTCTCATATGGAGTTGTTTAAATGTAATGATGGAGTGAGAGCTGAAAGCAAGCTAACTTTAACCTTGGGTAAAATCAGACATCCTCCTCGTTGCACAGAGTCACAAAAAGCTGCAGGAGGTGTCATGTACAGCAATGAATTTGGGGCTGTCGTTTGAACACGACTGTTTTTCAGCTGATAGTTTTTCTGTTTGCTACGGTGGTTGAAGCTAAGATGGAAATAAAATACTGGTTGCAGAGGGAGCCGTGCTCATGTGATGCTGTGGAAACAAACAGCCTGCCTGTTGCAGCGGTTGGCACGCTCTGGCTGCCGAGTGCATAGTTGGGCAGCCAGCAGTGCCTCTTGGTGGGCAGCAGCGAGCAGCTCAGACACAGCACACGTCCTGGGAGTGCACGGAGGTGGCCCTGAGCTGCTGACTGCCTTCCTGGTGCAGCAGGCCTGCTGCCTGTTCCCCGCTGCTCGCTGCAGTCTGGTGCGCTCACCTGAGGACCCTGCAGCTTCCAGCGGTGGAAGAAGGAGCTTCACGTTGTAAGTTGCTGTGCAGCGTGGCTCCACCCAAAGCAAACTTAGAGCTCCAGGACTTTTCCTTTTTTTCTTTCTTCTTTGTGCCATTCTTTGCAGCATAGATGCTAGGACTGTTGAGTGTTACAAACCACAAGCCATTTGTGCTTCTTTTGCAGGAGGTAAGTGACATTAAATCATTATTTTAATCATTTGACTGTACTTTACGCTGTGTTTTGAATGTTACTGAATGTATCCCGAGCAAATGCTGTGCCAGGGCCTTCTGAAGCACTGCTGTGGCTGGGTTTGTGGCAGAGCCCCTTTAGGATCCTTGTGAGTCTGAGTTGGTTGTTCAAGGCAGCCAGCGTTAAATAGTCATACCAGTTTTGGAAACTGGTGTGAACTCAGCTGCACAGAGCTCTAGCTGAGGTCTGCAGTGGTCAGGGTGGTGGTGCTGAGTGGCAAAGGTGGAGCACCCACGTAGCACCCAGGTGCTGATGGGAGGGCAGATGTGGTACCTCCTTGTGTTCTTTATCTTACCTGAAGATCTGGTTGCTTCTTTCAGACACTGTGAAGAGTGATTTGATGGGATGTTTGCACAGCATAGGTATCGCTGAAGTAGGACTGGGATATGAATGAAATCTTGGCATATCAGCAGAGAATGCTGCACGTGAAGCTTTTCAGTAACATCAGCCATGCACAGACTGTAAATAGGAAGTCATTTAGAAGAAATGGTACCCCTGCATGCTTATTTCTGATAAAATCTTTCCCTACACAGGTGACCTAACTGATACAGTGATAGCATTCATCTGAGGTAACTGCTTTCTAAATGTGGAGCTGTAAGACAGCAGTGATGAAAGCAGATGTGTGCCAGCAGAGTGAGCTGTGCACAGCCAGGCTGTTCACTCAGGTTGGTGTACAGACAGATATGAGCTGCTTCTGAGACAAGAGCTGAAAAGGCTGCATTGAGCTCTTTTGGTCAAGGAAAGCTTGCTGATCCTGGTCAGCAGGAGTGCTCTGAGGGTCCAGTCCAGTCCTTTCTGTGGTAACCCAAGGTCTTGTCTTCAGAGTTACAGATGGTTTTAGATAGATCTTCTTTCCAGCTTGTTTCTTATTCTCTGTTCTCCTTTTTCCTTTTCTTTTGGTTTTTATAAAAGGGAAAGATACCCTCACCTAGTTTGCCCTTTTATCTTTTAATATGTATCATATCGCCTGTGGTATTTTCCCTTAGTAACAGAAAAAAAGAAAATAGTTGGTTCTGATATTGACATTTCTTTTCCCTTTTCCTTTTTCTCTTTTATTTTCTTTAAGATGCAAACGCAGTGTATCAGGTAAAGATAGAAGGTTGGTGCACCATATATTCAGCGTCACTGCTTGTTGTATTCCAGTGTTTCCTGTGAATACTTAAACAGACCTATTGTGCTTCCACAGTGAAGTTCAGCTGGTTCACATGATAGTTCAGATTAGGACTTTAATTACGTATCTTCTTCTCTAAAAGGTATTCAAGACCCATCTGGACACCTACCTGTGTGAGCTGCTGCAGGGAACCTGCATTATTAGTAGAGGCTGGACTTGATGATGGTCCCTTCCAACCCCTGCAGTTCTGTGATTTTATGAAACCTTGTGAAACCTTGTTGGATTATTTTGTGTGCTTTTTGTATTTGCATTTAACGTCCAAAGTAGCAATAGTCTTAGATTTCACTACTTGTGACTTCCTTGCATCAAGCGTTTCAGACTTCTGTCTTGCTCCCATACAGTCTTCCATAACAGCATCTGATGGAAATAAGTAGCAGTGTTTTGCTTAACTGCTCAACCACTCCATTCTCAGATTCCTGCAGAACGATTTGATTAAGATTGTCTGGTCCGGATAACTGCTTTTGCTTCATCAGCAGCATGTCTGCTGCCATGCCCACCGCCCGTTCCCAAGGCAGGAGAGGCACGGGCTGTGCTCCCACCTCTCTGTGGGGAGAGGAAGGATGGCCGTGGGCTGCTGGCCACAGGGGCCGCCTGCATGGATCCCCCAGAAGCGCCCCCAGCTCTCTGACCTGAGAGCTGGCCGACTTCTGCATGGTCTCTCATTGGCATCATCAGCCCAGTTTGGAAACAAAGACACCAGGATGTGGAGAAGGATATTTAAAGAGTATAGCAGCGCTGTAATTAAGGAGAGCAAGAGAACGTGCCCGGATTATTGAAATAATGTTGTGGAAATATTGTGGATTCTTGACATGTTAGACATCGGGCTATTTTCCTTTTTAGCAGTTTGCTTGTGCTCGAACATTTCCCTTAGAGCTGCTTCACCCTGGGCAAGTGTGTGCTGCTCCTCTTTTCAGACGGTTTAATGTTTCTTTGACAGATCTTGGAACATATTTGACAGTACGCGTCAGGATCCCACAGGGCTAACGGCGGTTCTTCAGGCTACGGATCTGGTTGGAGTCTTGCATATGCTGTACTGTGTTCTTTTCCACGGCACAATTTCAGATCCAAACACAGCCAGTCCTAAAGACAGCTACGCAGAGAACACAATCCAGGTTGCCATTCAGAGTTTACGTTTCTTCAATAGCTTTGCGGTTCTTGATCTGCCTGCTTTCCAGGTAACAGATGTTTTACAGCTTTTGCTTTGTGTGAAGATATTAATGATTGTGTGTGTTTTGGGGCTGACGTCCATCTCCAGGGTCTTAGTTATTTTGTGAATTGTCTGTTTTATTGTGCACAAAATTATTTCTACCCTGTGGCTAATAGGTGTAACCAAAGTGCGAAAGTTTGCAATACATGAAATGCTGAATCCAATCCATTACTACTTGTATTCATAAAAAGGAAAGCTTATTCTGCAGGATAATATTTTGCTTTTGGAGGTCTTCCTTAAAAAAAAAAAAAAAAAGGTTTATATATCTAACACTATATATATTTATTAAAATTTCATTCAACAGCAAGAAGTAAATCCTTCTGATGAGAAGGGGCTTGTATTATAACCATAATTCTCATTTCTGAGTGCTTTCAGTGGCTGCTTGCACTGTATATCTCAAGCTGAAAATCACTTAATATCTAAACTTTTCTCAAAACAATGTTTTATTGACAAAAAATGGAAACTTTATCTTTTCATAATTTATTATTCATTGAAATTAAGAGTCTTTTCTTACCTATTACCGGTACAGGAGTCATTTAGCCATACTAAGAATCCATAAAATACTTCTCAGATGAATCGGCAGAGCTTTTATTTTGTTAATACAAAGCACCTGGCAGAAAGCATTGCTTTGCTAAACACAATAACATCATTCTCATACCATTCATCAGACAGGTTTCTGTTTCATTCGTTGTGTAATCTGTGTATAGGCTGCACCATAGCCTTCATCTGAAATGTGTTAAAACCAGGAAGAGCTTTGGAGGAGTAGAGAATTTTGTGCCTCCTTCCTTATGTATTTCTAATTTTTAGTCCACTTAGCAGCAAGCTTACATTTTACTGCATACATCTGTATAGTTGCAGCTGAGGGATCCATGTAGTCAGTAGTTTTTGTTTTATGGGACACAAACTGTTTATTGGAGTTCCATGTGAAACAACTCTTACGTGCACCATTAACTCCCATTTCTTTCTGTAAATCAAAGCAGCTCATTTGTACAGCAGGCCCGGTAGCTCTTGGTTTGGGATGGAAGGTTTGTTTGTTGCTGCATAACAATGTCATAGGAAGCGAACCACTGTGAGTGATTTCCTTCAGTGCGTTGATGCAGACGTGCACCCAGGGAAGTTCATGCTGAGCTGTCTCGTGGCACAGTGGGCACACATGTAGTCTCAGCAGCCATCCCTTCCTCTGTAGTAACAGGGTTTGTTTCTGTAGCATTAATACTCTGTACACCTGAGGCCAATTAGTGCCTGTCCCGACCCTGTGGGCAGGAGCAGACAGCGGAGGGAAGGAGCGTAGCTCATGCAGTCAGATTGTTATCTTGAAGGAGTAGTTTTATCGTGTAATAGTAGGGCCATAGAGTGGGGTTTTCTGATGAATAGAAGAGCTCTGGTATTCTTGAGTTTGTATTAGCACAGATGGCTCATGGGTATATATTTAATTTAATTTGACAGTCTAAACAATTGAAAGATGGTAGTGAGAAACAACACAGGATCCTGAGCTGATATTAATTCTGGCTAAAAAGGAAGCATAGTTTCCTTGAAAAATTAGTTTAACTTCTATACACAAACTCAGGTGCCCTTTGACCCGTTGTTATCGGCGAGGGTTTAGCCCAGAGTGCCAGGTCACAGCATGCATGGACTGCACTAACTGAAGAAGGGTGGCATATGAACGTGGCATTTACATGGTGGTGGTAAACAGTTGTGTGGTAGGATTTGAAAATACGCTGAGCTCAGGAGATGCGTGAGCTTCAAGATGGAGAAACAGCCGCAGCTGAGCCTGGCTTAATTCTCAAGGATTCTGCTTTTCCTGGGTAGAGATTTTCAGTGTGCCAAAACTAAACTATACTGCAGACTGGGATTTATGGAGATGCAGTTAATGCAGACTGCAAGATATGAAAAGAAGAAAACTCCCAAATGAAAGAAATTTTCTCACAGGCCTGCATTGCTATTTCATTAGAGTTAGTAGACTGTCATGCTCATTCTTTGTGCTTTAGTTTTCCCCTTTGACCTTGTGTCGTTCTGTCTGTTTGACATGTTTATTAAATAGAGGCTGTAGGCTGTGCAGATAAAATCTAATTCAGAATCTCCACATTACAGCAATTTGACTACTTTTTAAAAGTACCCCAAAAAGCTGTGCAGCTGAGTGTTCTCTCCTTTTGGATGTTTCTAACTTTTTTCATGTTTGCAAACTAATTACATATTAATCTTTGTATTCCATTCAGAGCAGGAGTTATTAATGCAAAATGCATTTTGCTCTTCTGCAAAAATGATGTGATTTCTTTTGCTGCTTACTAGGAAATATCATTAGCATTAAGTTTTCCTGGAACGTATAATGTAAGTCAAATGGAACAGTCGACTTAATGCTACACTGCATGTCAACTAGGCAGAATCCAGTTTTCCTGTGTCCCTTCAGAGTTTGAATTTACTCTCATTTGTCTGGCTTTCAATGTTACAGTTCAGTTGTAAGTGCAAGCTACTGAATGAAACAAGAGATCCGATTCCATCCTCTGAAAAACCTCATTGCAGCCAAAAATGCAGTCAGTACTTTCTCCCAAATTTATGTCACTGATGCATTGTGATGCGTGTAATTTCTATAACACACTGCTGGGCTGTAACTTCTGTTTCTTTACCTTTCTTTCAGTCTATCGTTGGTGCTGAAGGACTGTCCCTTGCCTTCCGCCATATTATCAGCTCGTTGCTGTGGTACTGTTCCCAGCATACCTGTGAAGGATTGCTACATGAAGTCATTATTTGTGTGGGCTATTTTACTGTAAACAACACAGATAACCAGGTAAGGCAAATGGAAAATGGGATCAGAAGTTATCGAGTGTGTGTTTAGCCACGGATCCCTCAAAAATAACAAACCCCTTCAACACTGTTTTGAAGAGTTGGGATTCCTGTGAACACAAATATGTGCATTTACAAAATATTAGCTGAAGTTACATGTTTGGAAAAATACTGCAGTTTTATCATGGCCATGAGCAAGTTCTGTGTTCTTACACAGACAACAATGGAGACCTCGTGTTGATCATAATTAAACTCACTCTCTGCCAAGATATACTTAGCAAATATTTTTAATTCCAAGTTAACTTCTTGTCGGCTTGATTGGGCAGCTGTGGTGCCCAAGTACAACCTTGAAAAGACAGCAAAGCAAGTCTGCCATGAAGGCATGTCCTCAAAAGCCAATGCAGTCGTGTGCCTGGGTACCCAGAGAGCTCTTCTAAATGTAAGCCTTCTTGTATCTTTCCAGAAGTAAAGCAAATACTGTCAAACAGACAGTGGAAATCCCTGTCTAGCTTCCTTCATTGTTGTTCACTTCTGTTAACAGACTCTGAGACTTCTCATACTAATGAAAACGGCTTACACAATAACCCAGGTGCAAATCTTCAAAATGATTTTGAATACTTTGGCTTTTAAAAGGCTCCCGGTTTCCTCAGGTCGCACATAACATCTCAGGGGTACTGGCACAGTGGATGTTGGCACTTGCTCTTTTCTTCTGTGACCCTGACTCTGGATATGTGAAAGGTGTGATATGGTGCCTACATCTTTGGTATGATTCAATTTTGTGAAGTTATTTGTTGCTTTTTTTTTTTTTCCTCTCACCATGCTTGTAATAGTTGGTTCCCATTTTTGTTCAGCCTTTGGGGGGGTGTGCAGGATGAGCAGCTTAGTTCCACCGGTTAAATGGGACAACAGAAGAAAGAAGTGGCTCAACTTGTCTGCAAAGGTTAGAGAAAAGCTGTCCACGGTTTTTGACCGTAGTTGGAACATTCAAATATCCTGAAGTTGAAAATGCTGTCGAAAATATTCTGTAATCACATAATATACAGTAACGTTTCTGTGGTTTTGGCCACAGAACCTGAGGGAGGATCCTGCAGCCTTCCTTCCTGGTGGAGCCAAATCCCACTTCAGGGTACAGAGGCACTGCTACCAGCACACAGACTGTCAGGGCCCAAAGCTCAAAGTACAGCCTGGAGCCTCTCAGGAACAGGGGCTGCCTGTGGGCAGTACTCCTCAGTATGGTCATTTTGAAAATCCACGTGACACCACTGCAGTTTTCTCATCCTCAGTGCTGCAGCAGCAGTCGTGCTGGCATCCGGGGGTGCCAGCATACAGCGTTGGTTTTTCTCCACAGTTTCAAAATCTCTTTTCTGGCACACAAGTATAAACAGCTGTGATTTATTGCCAAGAGGACATGCAGCTATAAATGTGCCAGGAGTAGCACAGCAGTGGGATTTCCTACCAGCAGTGCCTGTGGAGCACACTGCAGTGCCTGTCACTGCTCTGCGTTCTGACCTGGGGCAGAGGTCCAGCAGCAGGAGCCCGGCACAGTGCCATGGCAGCAGCTGCCCGTGTGGCTGCAGTCAAGAGACAAAGTGTGTGCATCGTGTGTCGTTCTGCAGGCCTCCTTCCCACTGGTAATCTCAGACTTCTCCATATTTCTCCCGTTACTCCTATTGGAGTGATTGTGCTGTTCCTGACAGCACTGCTAACGTTCCAAAAAGGCAGAATCTTACTCAGTCAGGTACTCATAAAATGTAGGGAAGATTATACAACAGTGTTTTTACTTTTACTGCTGAGCACATCATCATTTGCTGCTAAGCAGGTCATCATTCTCAGGTGCTGTTAGTGTTGTGACTTCCAATAAAGATAGGATGCCCTGACTGAAATGGGAAGTGCTTCCTATTAATTCCCTCATGGTTTAATTTTTTACTACGTTTTGAGCTTCCCTTTTTTTTTTTTCTTTCATTGTGGATCATTCGCAGAGTGCTACTAAAAATAAAAAATGGGTCTCGCAGTGAAAGCTTTCACGTAGCAGACTTGAAATCCTGGAAAGAACTGCATCGTAAAAATAGATCCACGGGACTTGAGCGATGAAGCCAAACTTTCATAGTGCCTGGTAGCTCTTTTTATTTACTACTGGAACAGACTTCTAAAAAGTCGATAACTAACGTATTTCACAGCAAACTTGCATTATTCTTGAAGCCAAATGCATTTCTGTTTGAATTGTTTGCTGTTTAAATAGGTCTTTCCCTCTCTAAATTTCTGTCCCTTATTACAAAGCTGTGTAAGCTTTCATTCCTTTGAACTCATGAAAAAAAAAACCCTGTTATTTACAGCTTCTGCTGTGCCTCTGTCCAACCACATGAACAGGTAAAGTACTCAAAAGGCACACTGAGATAAAGAAAAAAAAGGACATTATTCAGAAGTGTGCAATTTAGAGAATAGATTTCTTTAAAAAAAAAAAAAAAATTAAGAGATTTTACAGTCTGTGAACCTGAACGTGGACTTTCTGAAGCGATGCTGTGATTTTAAGTTAATTATTACTACCATGGAGTCAAAAGGACAATTTCCAAAATATTTCATGCTCGTAGAGTAAAATCCTCCAAGAGCATTGTATGCTCGGTGGGCAGTATGGGATCTGTGCAGCACTTCACAGTTGGTTGGGAGGTGAATGCACAAGTCGGATTCTTTTCTCAGCACTCTGTGCAGCTGGCAGGAGCCCCGCAGTGGGTCCTGCAGATGTGTGCCGGCCTGCGGCTGGGCTCCCACGTCCTGCCATCAGCCCGGGCCCAAATGGTTCTGTCGAGGAGCAGCGAGGACAGTGGGTTGCTAAGGACTGCATTCCATGGTGTTTTGATAGTGCTCGCTCTGTTTATTTTAGCAAGACTTTGATTTTGCTGACTGCCCGCATATCGGCGATACTCCTTCCCTTTTTTTTTTTGTGCATTTTGCTTTAATGTCCAGAGAGCCTTTCCGAGGCAGCTGCCGTCACTGGAGAAATAAATCAGTTATGAAACTGAAAATTTCAGAAAGCAAAGTGTTCCTTTAATATTTTAAATGCTTCGGCATCATCAGTCATGCCTGAACGGCGCTGTCTGTTTTGTCTCGGCACGTGAACTTCTGTTTACGATAGCGATAGACAGCCCTTGTTTTGCAGGACGGGGAGCTCGGCTGTGGTAGGCGCCTGCTCTGCTGGCTGCCCCTTCATCTATTAGCATCCCAAACGGGTCCCATGGTGCCAGGGGTAGGGCTGGACAAGCTCGACCAGCTTAAGAATAATGTCCGGTCTCAGGATGAAGCCGTCGTGTTGTGCCGCGCTGTAAGACCGCAGATGCTAATTAAAATGTTCTTGTTAATTAAAAATATCCTATCCCATTACATTTTTATTCCCTTTCTTCGATTTAATTATTGCAATGACTATAATTAGCATGTGCTGTCAACTCGTTTCATTTACATATTATATTGGATAATTGAATGTGGTCCCGTAATTAAATTAACATGAATGACAGATGATTTGGCTGCTTTTACATTGCTGTACTGGGAATAGAGATCTTTCCATATTCATTGCACTTAGCAAATATTTTTCATTTGAAAAGTCATCACAAATCACATCCTGCGACTCGGGACCTCGTCTGGCAGGCTCTGAAGGAAGTTGCAGTGCTCGATTGTGCAACTTATTTAAATAAAAAGAGCTTTTTTCTTTTTTTTTTCTTTTCCTGTTTGACAGACGATGTATTTATAGAGTGCTCCAGCAGAATCTCACCAGCTTCTGGGACTTGTGTGGAACAGGGCTTTATGCTTCTGAACTGTTGAACTAAAAATACGTATTTTTAGTGCATTGCAGAGCCCAACACTTCTGTCAGAGAGCTCGGGAGAGGTGTATGCAGCTTTACATTTTTTATTTTATTCTATCTTATTTTTATTTTTTTTTTAATCGAAGTAGGAATTGCAGATACAGTTAAGAACTTTTGTGGGGGTAACCAATGCAATTGCAAAAAAAACAAAGAAAAAGATATGCAAACCATATGTCTTTGAGAAAGGGATTTTCATCCCAGAAAGTTTGTCTTGCAGTTGCATTAGTTTAACTAACTTATTTGTCTGTACTTCCAAACCTTTTATCTTCAGACAGCTGTGCCCATAGGAACAGTACACGATTCTTATTGTGACTTTGGGAATAACTGAAATGTTAATATTGGGTAATGTTTGAAAACAGAGGTACACGCAGGTGAATTCAATAGTTTTTCACTCCTGGAGAATTTATCTGTATTGTACAGCCATGAGAGTGTGTTGTAGAGCCTATTTCAGGCATGCCATCTTGCTTCACTTAAAGGCGTAAGGAACAGTGAGATTATGGGCACTTGGGGAAGGAAATTTCTCCTGTCTTAAAAATATGTAATGTCACAAAGTAGTGTCACAAGTGTAAATATAGTGTTCAAAGAAATGGAGTTGTATGGAAGGCACGATGTGGAAACATTCATGGAGTTTATTACTGATTTGCATCACAAAGAAAACCCAATAGAAGTGCTTCTTACAGAGAGTCTTTCCTCTTTTTTAATTTAAATCACTGATTTATCGTTACATTTTCTGACTTCTTAGCATTTCCTTTCTGTTACAGATATTATTTCTATCATAAACCAGTGGAACATTTTATTCCTCATAAAGTAGGGTGTGTATGAACTCAAAGTTGATTAACACAGCACATCTCATACACATATATATGTGATGTAAGTGTAAGTGATGTGCTGTAAGTGTGTAAGTAAGAGATGTGCTGTAAGTGTGGTTGCAAGTACTGCCAGGCTGTAAGGGACACTTACAGAGTGACTTCAGATTACAAACTGCCATCTTTAGGGAAATTACTCTGTGCAGTTGACTGTGTTTGCTTTCACTGAGTTTCAGTGTGTGGCCCTGTTTGGTTGAGTGTTAGCATGAAGAAGGAAAAGTCGTTTTAAAATGTAGAGATCGCAAACTTGGAAATCAGAAAAACAGGGAAGCTTAGAAGAATAGTTCATAAAAATACTATTCAGAGATTCCATGGGAGTTGTTTACTGGCTACCATCATTAAACTTCCATTATTTGTGTTCTTTGGGGGCTGTGCCGGGACTGGAATGATTTTAATCTGGCAGATGGAGGTTTCTAAAAGTAGAACAGGAATAAAGGTGCAGGAATTGGTAGTTACTGAGTAGTAAATAGCAGTACTTGAAAGGAAATAGTAAGAAAGTATCTTTAAGGGTGTGGAATTGATGTTGAAGTTAAGTCTTTCCAAAAAAGTCCTTGAAAACTTTGAGTTTGAATTAAAAATAATAATAGTGCTTGTGGAATAGCTGATTTCAGTGAGCAAGTCATGTGAAGTTGTAGCCTGGACTGCCATTTAGGAGCACTGCAGCTTGTGAGCAATAAAAACCCTGAGGTTTAAACTCAGCATCTTAAAATGCAGTAAATTAAACAACTCAGTAACGCGTGCTTTTTTTCCTATCAATCTTACACAGTCAGCCCACATCAATTCACTTAAGTGAAGGGATGTTTTCAGAAAAGCTGGCATTCCTCACAAGACAGAGAAAAGTGGAGATGCCTCTTGGGTGATTTGTCAGACACCTCTGCTGTTATTTGAGCTTCCTGATAAACAACAATCTTTTCAGAGCAACCGGTGACAATGCAAGTAAAACACAAGGGGAACATGAGGGACTGCGTAGTTCACACTTTGTGTTTGAATTGTATTTCTATTGCTCCGAAATGCATCTCATGCCTCTCTTTGGTTTGGTGTTTTGAGAGGCTGCGGGGAAGGAAATGCAATATGAGCAAAGACTTGAAATTGGTCGTGTTTAGTTTCAGTTTGTAATGGCTGATTCGTGTAGGAGCGTGAGAGAGCACACAGGAGTTGGTAGGAGAAATGAAAGCAGTTGGACTTATTGTCTTGTTTTAAACTGCAAAAAAACAAAGAATAAGCTTGGCTTCCAGTGTCATCAAAAGCAGTATTTGCACAGCTTTAAAGCACAGTCCATAACTAAAGTTTCGAGACGGAGAGGCCTGGAGAGAGCGACTGTCCCATGTCAGGGCCTCTGACGGCCTACACGTTAATCTTGGGTCAGAAAGAGAGAGAGCTTGGTGGTCTCAGCTTAATCCCCAGCAGATCTTTTGTCCACGTCAGAAACACACCACAGAGTTTGGCACAATTCTGTGTAATGAGCAGTTTCTTTCAGCACAGACCTAGGCCTGCCGTATTTTGGCTTTGGCCAGTGGAGATACGTTGGCAGCGGTGGCGGCGCAGGCTTGCACAACGCTTGCCCTTTGCTCTGCCTCTTTCGAACCGAGCGTGCCAGTCTCTCCTTTCCATGGAAATTAAATTTCACACCAAAACTTAACACGAAGTCTGAAGTCTGCAAATCTTTAATCAGGCCTTGCGAACTATTGTCTGTCTTGCCCAATGTGTGAAGGAACTCCCTGTTCTTCTCCTATAGGCTGGTTTTCTAAGTCTCTGCGGACCCCCGGTGACTGTGCCCCACACAGAGAGGACATCAGCCTGCTCTCTGTTCACAGCTTTGGGCTCCAGCAGCTGACAATTGCTGCTCTAAGGGAGGGAGCTTGCAAGAGACCCAGAGAAGTCTCAGAAACCTACATCATCATATTTAGCTCAAACAAATGAGTATCGCTTGCTTGAAGTGATGCTGAAATATAAAGACAGACTAAAATGCATTAAGTCTTGCATAAGTGAATGCTATGGAAAATCTGGCCTGTCTTCCTCTGCTCTTAGTTATGGGTAAATGGAAGAGAACATTTTCTTGCTCTTTGAAGCTTTTTCTCAGCCAGCTCAGCATGTCAAATGGCACGATGTGTTTCACAGGCTTTATTGTCGATTGGGTATTTTTTACAAAGCCTCTGCATTTATTGTGAAAGCCAAAACACAAGATGTACTGGTAATTAAAAAATCTAAGACTGCATCTGCAAGTAGGTTTTTGGAGTGTGACAGAAGAGGCTTGTTGCTTTTGAAGAGGGAGAATGCTCAGTGAGAGCATTTGAGGCTGTAATATTTTAATTACACCTTCTGGGGATTCTCACCCAGCTAGTTCTGCTTTCAAGGATGATGGCAAAAAGCTCTTTGGATAGTTGTTTTGAACTTGTTACAGCTAAAGCCCAGTTCTCTCCAGGCTTTAAATCAAGAATTCTTCATTCACATCAGTGTAGTTTCACCTCTAAGGTTGGACCAGGCTCGGAGCACCTGGTGAAGCTGTGGGTGTCTCTGCTCATTGCAGGGGAGTTGGACCAGATGGCCTTTTAAGGTCCTTTCTATAACTCAAACAGTTGTATGATTCTAAATGAGTAAATAAATTGGGTGCAAGGCCCAGTCCTGATCATTTCCATGTTCAGAATCTTGTTTCAGGATCTGAGATGTAGAATCACAGAATGGCCTGGCTTGAAAAGGACCACAGTGCTCATCCAGTTCCAACCCCCTGCTGTGTGCAGGGTCACCAACCAGCAGCCCAGGCTGCCCAGAGCCACATCCAGCCTGGCCTTGAATGCCTGCAGGGATGGGGCATCCACAGCCTCCTTGGGCAACCTGTTCCAGTGCCTCACCGCCCTCTGAGTGAAAAGCTTCCTCCTAATATCTAACCTAAATGTGCCATGATAGGTTTAAGCTTACAGAATAAATGTGTTGCTCAATAGATTTGATGCATAATAACAAGCTCTTCTAATAGAAAATGTTTGGTCCAACGCTTAAACAAATAAATCTACTGCTAGGGTATTTCGGAAACTTTGGAAACTATTTTCTAGAAAGTGATATCCTGGAATTTAACAACGTACTTAATATATGTTTAACATTAGGCATGATTGCACCCTCACAGGTAAGTGTTTGTTTTTGTATCATTATGTTAAATGCTAAGATGCTGTTATTTTTAGAGTTCAGCCTTTCCTTACTCCTCTTTCTGGTTCTGGTGTTTGGTTACTAGTTCATCCTGCACCCTGTGCATGTGCTAAATGCCCAAGCAGCCTCATTGCATATTAGATTGTTTCCATTCTTCTCTCGTCACATTGTAATGGATCTGATCTTCTACAAGAACAGTTTACAATTATTTGCTTTTTGCTGAATTTAATCTCTGTATACTTTGTTATCTTTTATCTAAGGTGCCTTGCTGTTACTTTGAGTGGCATTTTTTCAGGAATTTTACAGTTTTTCTAGGCTTCCCCCAAGCAACATCATTGATGAACTTCATAACATTTTAAAATACATCATTGTTCTTGTATTTGCCATTTTCCTAGCTGAAATGCTGAGATGTTTTTGGGTGATTACATGAAAACAGCTCAGGTGATTATTTTTTTTTCCTCATGTATGAACAGAGCATCACAAAGCACTTCATTCTTAACCCATAGAGTTACCTCTAGGAGGACACTGCTCATAGTTTGGTTTGTAAGGAGAAAAACATTAATTCTGACCTCCGTTATCTGCATCGCTTCTCTCTGAAAGCTTATGTGTGATGCTAAGAAAATAAACATTGACATTTTTCAAATAGGCCAAATTCTTATTTTAAAATTTGAATGTAACATTTTGGCATGTTATTTTTGCATAGAAATGGTGCTCTGGCTCCTGATAAGATGTTAGGAGGAATTTAGAACATTCTTTGCTCAGAGCCTTGCCAATAGTGGAGTTTGCAAAATGGAAAGAGAAGAGCTTGACCTTAAAACAGAAGAAGAGTCTAAGTGGTGACATATTCCACTGATTGAATGCTAGCAGTATGGGATCTGTTTATATAGAAGCAAAGAAATAATGCAGATCTAACTTTGAAGAGAAACTCTGGACTACTAATATAAAGATTTATTTCTTTTACCAAGTTATAAATAACCTTACATCAAACAAAAGCCTTTAACTGCTTGATGTATTCTGTGTAGTTACAAAGAATGGATGCACAGCGTTTCAGTTCCAGTTCAATAACGTTCAGTTGTTTGTACAAATTAGAATTGACTTTGATATAAATGATAAATAGAGAAGAAACATTAATAGTTCCCATACCAACAGTACAGTTTTAAGATCCAAATGTTTACAGTGGCCGTGTCCAAGTTTGGAACAGAGGGTCATACAGGATTGTGGAAACACCAGGAGTGCCCCTCGGAGAGCTCTTAGCTCTTCATCCACGTTGCTCTCAGAAAATTGCATCTGAACATGAAATAGGTTGCAGCAGAATACAGCAGTCCAGTGGAAGCACACATGTTAGTGCTTTGCTTCATAAACCCCCGGCATTTTATTGAGGAGGATCTATTGCTAAAAATGTAACTCAGCTTTCAGATACAATGGCTGTATTTGTTACTTGGCAGCTGCGGAATACACCTTTTTGTGAGTAGTTTTTCTTTCCAAGAGCTGAGCAAGGTTTCACTTCAGGAAGTTTTAAACTTCATGCAGTTGAGATTCAAGCACATTTTCCTGTTTCCAGTTCACACGTTGCTGTGGTAACTTTGTCTCACTTTTAATGTGATGTAAGAACTGCAACCTCTACTTGGTACTTTGTCCAATTACTAAACAATGTCAGCAACCTCAGAGGAAATAATTGGATAGATGAGAAATGCTCCTGCAGATTTTAGGCGTGCTTTCCAGGTCAGCCGATGATGCCTTATGGCTTTCCAAAGGTTCTCAGTAAATAGTAAATAAAACCTGAAACCATCAGTAGAACTCAATGAAATTCCACTCCAAAAATCACGTTTCCTCTCTCCAGTAATCCTGGGCTGACCTTGGATAGCACACAGGAGTGAAAAGGTGACGTAAGGCTGAACCTTTGTCTGGTTACTTGTAGTAAAATATCTGATAATATTTAGCATATTTGCCTGGAAGCATTAAAAACCATTCTAGGATCTTAATCTTTAAATCTCTGGAGAGCTGCTGGTGAATTTTTAATTCAGTTTCTCTTTTTTCAAACACTTGACATCAGAAGAGTATGCAGTTACAAGCTGGAAACAGAAATTTGGATTGTCACCAAAAATACTTCTTCACGGGTTAAAAAAATGTAAATCTTCACAGAGCAATTTGATTGAACTGCTAGCTCAAGAAAAATGAGTTGAAAAATGTGTCTCTAAACTTACATCTCTAATCAGGCTATTAGGGGTCTGAGGAGTATGTGAATCAGCAGTTTACCCTGATTTGGGTGATATTTGTTCCATGTTTTTACATGCAATCATTCTTTCAACTTTCTGAGTGACATCTGCAATTTCTCAGTGAAAATCCTGATTGTTACCTGTAGGATGTTTATAAACTCAACTACCCTACCCAGGTATGGTTCCAAAGACTGGAGGGTTCGTATTTTAATGTTCTTGTAAAATTAGCCATTGACTTGGTAAGGTTTGACTAATTTGACGTGTAGCTGCTGGTGCCTATCAGTCAGTACAGCAGAATCCTGTTAGCTGGGAAGATTTACAGCACAGCTTTGGACAATGCTCATACATACACAGGTAAGTAGCTGTGTCTTCTGCTCGCAGTAGAAGGAATACAGGGAAAGATTGATTCAAATGCATGTTTTACGTGCTGTGTGTGGTACACAGGGCTGTGAGGTGTTCACTAAATCGTCTTTCTGTTGGTTGCTGCCGTGCAAGTGTTGCCACAGTGTATGTGAGCAGCTATCTGCCTGTCCTTGGCAGCAAGGAAGGGAGCAGAATTCAGACTCTCATTCTCCGGAATCCACAGAAAGTTCATTTTGGGTCTCTGGAGCTTCCCAGGGAAGGAAAGAGCTGCACATTCCTTCCTCTACCTGGAGAGAGTCGAATCTAAGTTATTTAGGCCCTCGTGGTTTATTAGTTTGTCGGTCCTGTGAAGATCTGCTTTGCAAAGGTGCCAGGAAGCAAGGGAAGACTGCTGGACCTGTTGTGGTATGGGAAGGACAGGGATCCAGGATGGAATAGCCTTGTGGCAGTCACCTCGGGTGCAGAGCCAGAAGCCTTATTTCAGTGGCAGGGTAACCCTGATTTCCCAGCAGAATGATGAGTTCCCTTCACAACTTTATTGCATCCCCAGTGCTACAAGGAGCTTTTAATTTTTTGATTGATTGTCCTTTTTTATTGCTCAAGTGCTGTGTGGCATATTGCTGGCTTTTGTCACTGTAGCCTGTTTTGAAAGACTGACTTTTATACTGCTTCAGATTTTCACGGCGAGAAGAATTGCAGCTAAATGGGTAAGCAATATACTGCACAGTCAATATTGGTCCAAATGGACTTGAGAAAAAAGGTGGGTTTCATTTAGAGACATTAGAAATCATTCTTTCCATGGATCAGGGCAGTCATTGCGCTTGAGGGGCAAATGGGAGCAGGGGCTGCCTGCTAGGGAAGGGGTGAGCACCTGCTAGCACAGTTGGATATTAAAGTGGTGTAGTTTGTGCAGCCTTCCTAACAATTTATTTGGTGGAGAAGCTGTTTGAGTTCAGCACAGTAGGGCACCTGAGATGTTGTGGCTTCTTTTCAGCAGGCTCCTACATGGAGAGCAAAGAGCTATTTAAGCAAGGCTGAGGCAAAAACAATAAGGTGGTATGAATAACTTAATTTCAACAGGAGGCAACAATTTAAATACAATACAGAAAACAACAACATGGAGTTGCCTGCTCTGAGGAACAATTAAAAATACATAGCTTTTAGTAACTTGATAGACAGGTCTCAATTCAGAAAAAGAAAACAGCAAGCAAATATTAATGGGACCTGGGCACCTATTTGAAGTTAAGCGGGTGCTGAAGTGCTTGGCTGTACAGAAATGCAGAGATTTAATTAGGATCTTGTTACGTGTGACAGGCATCTCTGACTTTCAGGCTGGAGAAGGAGCAGCAAGAAAAGCTAACTCTAGGATTTCAGCACGTGGCGTAGGTTCCTGTGCTGCCTTTCTGTAAGCAGTTTGTATCTCATATTGGAGCATTTTGTGAGATGAGCATGCCAGGCCTGCAAAACTCCCTGAGATGATTCAGCAAGGAGGCACAAGTCGCTGTTTAAAGTAAAAATAAAAATAAAAATAGAGTCCTTTGCAACTGTAAAGAAGTCATAGATGAGGCGTTCATTTGTTTTCTTTGTTGGTCATCTGCTAAATTGAGTTCTGGACTTTCTGCTCTATTGGAGGTTTGTATGTCTGCAGGTTTTTTTCCAGATAGGAGTTGTTTGATGACTTCTTGTTTTTCAGGGTACGTACTGTAGTGTATCAGGTTTAGCAGCTGCGTTGGTACAGTGAGCTAAACTCATTAAATTGATTCCACATGTGATAAATACCAGATTAAAACAATGAACAGCTCTCAAGTAGAACTTTCCTATCTTTAATGTCAATAACGTTGCAGTTAGAAAGTTGGGGGGAAAAGCAACCAACCCCAAATGGTAATGTTGTGTGCATGTTGCTTATTTGGGAAGAGAACTCTTAATTCCCTGTGATGTTTTTGGAATGGGTAAGGGGGTGAAGTGTGAAGTGAGAAAGAGCTCAGAACTGCTTGTCCTGTGCCTGCTCAGCAAGTCCAGGGGATAGCAACAAAGAAATAGGTTTCCCTCCCTCTGTCCTTTGTCACAATACCAGTTGTAGCTATTGGAGTAAAATTGTAAATGATTAAAAATGCTTTTCTGATTGGAGGATTTACTGTAGAAAAACCTACGGTCAAATAATAATAACAGTATATTTATTATAACAATAAATAAAGAATCCCAGCAGTAATCACCAAGAATGGTAGCCAGCAGTTAAGTGTAGCATCATCCAAACGCTTCGGTGGTGGGCTGCTAGATACTTTCCTCAAAAGAGCAATGCTTAATTGTCACATATTTGTCTGCCTCTTAAAAATTCCTGCCGGCTTTAAGGTCATTAAGACGTTTCTACCAGTGTTTTGAAAGGTTTTCAGTGTATTTTAGGCTGGTGAACTGCAAAAACGCAAACGATTACTTTGTTGATCTTGTTTTTAAACTGAACTGCATTATCGACTCAGTGTGTTCTTAAGGTATTGTTAAAAGTGCTTTGAAAACTTGTAAATCCCTGTAATTTATGTTCCTGTGGTCTCGACTGCTTCTTTCTGTCCTTCTGGTTTTAATTTGAACGCAGTCTTGTCTGGGTGTGTACCTGTAAAATTGTGTTTTTCCAAGTACAATTTACAGTCGTGACCCTAAGTTTTACAGTGTTCAGCCCTATAGGAGCTTCCTCCTATGCCGAAAAGCCAACTTTGGGTCAGACAGCTCTTTCATATTATAATTGTCTAATCGAGGTTCCTTGGAACAGATCCTGACGTTTTGTAGTGTATCACAAAGGCTGTATAAGAATATCAAGTAAATGGGAAAGGTTCCTTTGCGAGAGACCAGTATAGCATTGCCTGATTTCTTCAGATGTACACAGTTGTAAACTTAGCCTGCTTCATGACAACAGTCCCATTTATCTAAACAATTCTCCTTTTAGAGTCAATGGCACTGATAGAAACTGAGATAAGAAATACAGATGGGAGGGTCTTTCAGAGTCTCCACTGAAACTAGTTGCTGTGCAGCTTACAATCACCTTTTCTTTTCAGTGCCTGAGAATGCATAGCAGACATCCACGATGAAACAGAGTCCTCTCTGGCTGCCAGAGAGCACTTGGGTAAAGGATGAGCGAGCTGCATGTGGGTTTTTACAGTCCTGGTGATCTCGGATCTTGCTCTTGACTTTTTTTCCTTTTTTTTCCTTCTTAATAAAGACGTGCTTACTGTGTTTAAATGGCTGCAGTTGGGAGAGTTGTTTGGCAGTTCTAACTCACAACGGTCCCTTTGCTTTCATTCTCTGCCTTACGTGAAAGTATTGTAATCTTCAGATTAATCTCTCTCTTGTTTTTTTTTTTTTTCTTTTTTAATTGTCTTTTTTGGTAATAGAAGCAAAAGCAGTTTACAGCCTTGGTGTTCCTCTGCAGTAAATACAATACTTGCACACTAAAACAGGAGTTACTCGGACTAAATGTTCTGAGATTTATTTTTAGTATTTACTAAGATGTTTTCTTCTCATCCGCGCTCATATTTTCAGCATGACTTCAGCACTGGTTGATCCACAGGAAGACCAGATAGAGCACGTGTCCTCACTCTGTTACGTTTGTCTTTCAGATCATTGTGCAGTCTGGCCGTCACCCCACGGTGCTGCAGAAGCTGTGCCAGTTGCCTTTCCAGTATTTCAGCGATCCTCGGTTAATCAAAGTGCTCTTCCCTTCGCTAATAGCTGCTTGTTACAACAACCCTCAGAACAAGCTCATTCTGGAGCAGGAGATGAGCTGTGTGCTCCTCGCCACCTTCATTCAGGTAGCAGCGCCGTGCAGCAGTGCTGCAGGATGACTGCGGCCCTTTTTCTCGCCTTTGCTGTGTGCATGGAAATTATTTGCCTTACGTAAAGCGAGTAAACAGCACTGAAGTACTTTAAGATCCTCTGCAGCTCTTTTCAAACCACAGATTATGCCTGTACTTGAGATATCTCATAACGCTGAAAGATTACCCGAGCAGTTCAGGTTCTCGCTGTCGCGTGCAGAATCCTGCTTTCACTGAAGTTAGTGATGTGCCAGAAGGATGCGATGCGAATTGTCCTATTACAAGGCAATCCTTAAAATACTTTTTTTAAGCTACTGCATATGCAGCATATTTGAAATCTGTGTATTGATGTGTTTACATCTAAATGTATGGCTGTATATTGCACACAACAGATTTACAGAGAACAGAACAGCAGTGTATATATTTGATGCAGAAGGCACACAACATATGTTACCGGTCTAATCGTGCAGTCTTTACTTCTGACAGTAAGCCACTGAGGTCGTTACAAATACTGCTCTAAGTAAGGTTTTACAGCAGCTTTGTTCCCTTTGTGTCAATCTATATGCTGTGCTGTACTTACCAAACCTGTTTCATGCTTTCTATATATTTTACTGGCTGTTTTTAAATAAGTAAATGCTGTTTTCATCAACGCTATCACAAAATAACGTGCTTTGGTCACCTGGAAGTTCCTGTTATTGCTACAGAAACGGTCGTGCAGCTCTTCCCTAATGCTTTACAGCCAGTCCTGAGGCAGGCTGCCCCAATTGAGGGGAAAGGACGCAAGAACTAAATATTTACTGCAAGTTTCAGCGTGACTCCTGAGTTACTGAGCACGACTGCTTTTCGTTCTTTGAACACTCAAATAGTAGCAGCTTAAGGAAGAAAGAAAACTTTTGAGCTTAGCAGAACTTGCAGTGGAGCTTCTGTTGAAATACGAAGCCGTAATTCGTGCCTCACCTTGACTTTTTTCATATGGACACATTTTAATGTGGGAGCTACAGATATCACTGTAGAAGCTGCGGTGGCAAAAAGTAGCTTCAGCAGTATGAGAAAACACAGCAGGCTGGATTTGTGTTCCAATTCAAAAGTACAGAGAAGAGTAGGGAAGAGTCCCCCATCAAATAATTAGCTTTATTTGCCTTGATTCCTTTTCTCTACTAGAAACTGTGGCATTTAAGTCTCCACTAGCTGCAGCAAAACGTATTTCCAAGGGTCGGTGTTATTAGTTTCACTTCCAATTAGAGCTGGATTTCTATCCCAGATGCCAAGTCCTCATACTGTTCTTTCAGGCTTTTAGAAGAGGTGTTGCATTAATGTATAGAAGATCCTTGTGTGTGTGTGTGTGCAATCTTACTGCCGTGTCATTGCTCACCTCCCTGCTACTTCACTGTTGCACCCCTTTGAGAATCAAACCCCAAATGTTGAACACGCGCAGAGAGCGAATCCGGCAGGCACAGAGGAGCGCTCCCATAGCTGTGCACACAGCAGAGCCCTGCCCCTCTGCTTCGGTTTCAACCCGCTGCTTTTTTGTCAGGCAAATCCCTCACTCCCTTCCGTGGAAGTTTTGGTAAAGTCTGCAAAATATTTCCCTGGGACCAGAAAATGAGATTCTTCCTGTGCCAGGGAATGCAAAAAGAAGCCCTGTTTATGTAAGAGTTTGGTGGTGTGTACAAATATAACACTTAAATATAGTGTGTTAAATGTGTGCAGCATCAATCAAAGGAAAATGATTGCTGGATTTTACAACTATCAGCGTTGCACCTCCCTGCCAGCAGATCTGCTGCCATCCCTTGAAGGTTGCATCATCCTTTCTCTTACTTCTGTCTCTGGATACACTGGAACAATTGTAAAAAAAAATATTCAGAAATAGCCACAATCTGTTAAATTGTGTCTCATGTCAAACGACCCCAGCCCTGCTTAGGGAGTGCAGGAACAAAAGGCGGTTTGCTCGGAGCCCTGCGCACTGGAGCAGCCCGAGGGAGCAGGGCTTGCTGTGCTCTCTGGAGCTGATCACGGCCTTGAGAGAACTTTGCCTGCTCTCAGGGAATGGGGATCTCGAGCTGCAGGGTGCAATTGGGTCGGTCAGCAATGGAGTGAGAGCGTGTTTGGAATTCACAGCCTAACTCCAAAACGCGTGGTAAAGAAATACGGCCGTAGTCACTGTCTCAAATTGAAAATAGTGAGAATAATTATTTCTGAGGAAGGTAATAAAACTGCTATTTCTCTGCTGTAAATTAAAAATAGATGTACGTTGAAATTGTGCAAAATCCACTCTGAGCTATAGAAACTAAGTGCTGGCAGGGTTTTGATACAACGTGTGGCAAACAAAGCGCTTTGTTAACATGCAGATTTCATAAAGCATTCGTTTTCTTGGCCGACTTTGAAGACTTTACAAAATGGTTTTAATTCCTCAAATGCGAGATCTGAAAATCTGATGCTCTTTTTCTTTCCCATAGGATTTTGCACAGAGCTCAGGCCAAATGGATAATCTGTTATCTCAGCAGAGGGGTATGTCTCCATTGAATGTAACGGAGTACAACTGGGTAACAAAATATGTACATACTGTGTTTTGCTGTGATTTGGATATTTTTTGCATCTGCATCACCATAAAAAGGAATACAGTAAACTGCAAAATGATTTTCCAGTCTTGGGAGAGGCTCTCTAGCTTAAAATCTGACCTGAAAGTATGCGACTTCCAGTCTTTGCTCACAGTATCAGGAATCTGGGCTGTTAATCTTTATTAAACGCTACGTGGTATTCTGTCTTAAAACGTGATACTGTACGTGCACGTATTTAATTAGCTGTCACAAAGGCTGCTTTCAAAAGTCTTAGGTTACAGCAGCCGTGCAGCCATCCCAACACACCCGAGGAGCCAGAAATTAGTAAAATACTGTCCTGTAATTATTCCACAAAGTTCCTTGGGCTGCAGGAGTTGCAAATACTGCATAAAAAACAGCTAACCCACCTATGCTGGCCAGTTGGAAGGCGCTCAGCTAAGGCAGCTCTTGCTCATTAAATAGATGGGAAATTGAAGTATGCTGGTGGGGAAAACATCTGGAGTCACCCACGTTTTGCATGAAGTGCATCTCCCGTTTCTCCCTCATAGTGGGCAGAGTTTCACCACAGCATTGCTGGGGGGTTGGCAGGGGAGGAACGGTTCTAGCTCTAAGTCACAAGATTTTTAAAAATACACTGCAAAATGAAGGTAGGTATGGTGTGATTTTTACTGTCGGCATTCTCCCTTCCAGTCTGAGGCAGCCTCGTGCAATGTCTGCAAAACAAACTTTCCAGAATTAATGTGTTTGCATGAGAATCAGCTTGAGAAACAGCTAGAATCCAAGCAGGGAACTGCTTTTTATTTTCATTATTCAAACGGAATGAGCTTTTAAACAAAGATGACTACGTGGTGACATGAGAGTGTGATTTCTGAACATTCCCCAGATGCAAAAAGAGGAGATAATAATAGCAGCATAGGCAGGATTATTTTTATCTATTTTATCATGCCAGTGTGAAGGGCAGCATCCCCCCAAAATGCAAACAGGAACAAAAGTACTGCTCATAACCAGGAGGGGAACGGCTCCTTGTGAGGGTGGATAGTGATAGCACGAGGGGGAATGGTTTTAAACTGAGACAGTGGAGGTTTAGGTTAGATAGTAGGAGGAAGTTTTTCACACAGAGGGTGGTGAGGCACTGGAACAGGTTGCCCAAGGTCTGTGGCTGTGGATGCCCCATCCCTGCAGGCATTCAAGGCCAGGCTGGATGTGGCTCTGGGCAGCCTGGGCTGCTGGTTGGTGACCCTGCACCCAGCAGGGGGTTGGAACTGAATGAATATTGTGCTCCTTTTCAACCCAGGCCATTCTGTGATTAAAAGAGAACTTGGGAGTTCTCCACTGCTCAGTTCAGGGTTGGGCCTCACAAACCTTGGCACATGTGTGCAGCCTGCTGTCCTCATGGGAAAGCTGTGGGTCTGGGGGCTGAGGAGCAGCTGCTGAGGAGGCAGGGCCGGATGAGGGCACGCACCAAACGCTGTGGGCTCAGAGCCCTGCACTCACCTCCCTGCATGGCGTGAGGACTGGGGGGGGGGGGGTGAGGAGGTGACGTGGCCGGAGTTGGCCGCCTGTTCATTATTCTTGTTTTATTGCCATCTTTCTGAAGAGGGAATAACCGGATAATTTTACCTTCTGTCTCCCACAGAGAAGCGGTTCTGCGCTCAGGACTCCCTCGAGCTGCCCAACCGCTTCCCCCGGCAGTGCTGGGAGGAGGCCCGGCAGTTCTTCCTGCGGCGCTGAGGGCCGCGCCAACGCACCACCGCTGCTGCTGTAGATACGTGTAATTTGCACTATTTATATCCCCAGCACTGTAGATACTTTCGAGTTCTGTTTTGTAATTTTGATAATTGGAGTTAATTTCAGTCGTGTGTCCCAACGTCCCGGATCCTTCCTACGGTGTAGTGTGCTGGCATTGGAGCTGCGGAGAGGAGACTGCAAGCAGAAATGCCTTCTGTACATCTGTAATAAAGTAACTTATTCTGGCTGTGGTGTGCTGGGCTCTGAGTTGCCATGAGGAAAGGCTCTGGGGGGGGGGGCTGGGATCGGAACGGGCTGTGGGGAACCTTCGCTTGTAGTTCAGTGGCGACTCGTGGCGGCGTAACACGGATTTTGTAAACCACGCACATTTTCACCGTTTCGATAAGACTTTAATAACGCTCCTTTCAACCTTGTGCTGTTCTCTTAACGGGGTAAAGTCTCCACGAACCGCAATTAAAGCCTGCGAAGCAGCTGCCGTCTCCTCGAGCTTTCTTCCGCGCGCCGCCCGCCCCGAGCCGCCCTCGTGCCCGCTGTGCCCCCAGCAACCCGGCCCGGGGCTGACGGCGTTCGGCCGCCCTGATTTCCTGTCCGATCTGCGGGCAGCCGGAGCTCCCCGCAGGTAACTCCGAGCCCCGCGGTTAAGCGGGGATCCCTCCCACCCGCCCCGGGCCGGCGGCCGTTCCGCAGCCCGTCTCTTCCCCTCGTAACCCGGGCCGCCCCGTGAGCCCGACGGCCCCGCAGCGCTCGACCCGCGGCTGTCCCCGCGCGGCCGGAGCTCCCGCACCGCCCCACGACACCGCGGCGGCTCCGGGAACGCGAAAGGTCGGGGCCGCGGAGGGCCGGCCAGGCTGAGAAAGGGGAGGGAGAGGCGGGGAGCCGGAACGGGAGCGCGGGTGGAGGAAGGAAGGCGAGGAGCCGCTACCGGGGAGAACGGAACGTCTGTGTGCGAAGGGGAGCCCCGCGGCAAAGCCCCGCATCGCGGCAGGTGCGGGCCGGCCCCGGGCGCTGCCCGAAAGGGAAAGCCGCGCTCCGCCTCCCGGCTATAAATAAACGGGCGGCGGTCGGAGCCGATTAGCGGTGCGGGTGGCGATGCCGCAGAGCCGCGCCGCGGGCTGAGCCCGCCCCGCCCGGAGCTCCGTTTCGTTGCAATGTTTTCGTTTTCCTTTTTTTTTTTTTTTTTTTTTTTTTTTCTTTCTTTTTGTTCGTTTGTTTTTATTAAGTCCAAAATATTTAATCCCACTATTCAACCGCTGACTCTGACAATAAATAGCAATAACTTACTTTTGTTCGTTTAAAGGCTCAAACAATCCGTCCTCCGTCCGTCGCTAACGCCGGCAGCGCTGTGCCGTCGCACCGCCCCGTCTCCGCGCTCCGGCGCTGCGGGAGGCACCGGCGTGAGGCGGCCCCGACGGCCGCGGGGCTCCGTTCCCCATTCGCTGTGATTCGAGTTTTCGTTTCTGTTCCAGGCGAGGAAGAAGAGCCGGCGCCGCGCCGGGCAATCCGCTTTCATCGGGGAAAAGAAACATCGAAATACGCAGCGCCGAACCTCCGCGCAACGAAATAAGCGGGGCGGGGGCTCTCCTCTCTCTTTCTCTCTCCGGTCCGGTAAAGGCAGCGAGAATCCCGGCTCTTTTCGGCCGTCGGCAAGGTACGTTCGGTTTGGTTTTAAATAGGGATAATTAAAAGACAAAGGCGCTCGTCCGGCGCGCTGGGCGCGGCGCGGGGCCGGGTGTCTCATGCAGGGAGCGCGGCATGCGGAGGTCCCGCGGCGGCGGGAGCCGGACGGCCTCACGTCTCGGCCGGGCTGGGCACCATGCTGTTGGGAGTGTCGGGGAGCTGGGAGGAGAGCGAGGTCACGTCGCTGCCGGAGGACGTGCCCAAAGAGCCGGACTCGGAGAACGAGACCTGGGGGAGCAGCGGCGATGAGCCCCGCGGCGGCCCGCCCGTCCCCGCCCCGCACCGCTCCCCGCCGCGCCCGAGGCTCACCAGCTGCTGGAAGGCGGCGGGCGGCTCCAGGTCGCTCTGCAGCGCGAAGTCGCTGAGCGCCTTCCAGGGCGGCTGGTAGGTCTGCACCTCCACCGCGCTGCCCTGCACGGCGCTCTCGTGCCGGACGGGGCTGCCGGCCACCAGTGGCGTCCCGGTGAGGCCCTGCAGGCTCTGCGGGCACGCGGCGCTTCAGCGCGGCGCCCCGACTCCCCCCCCCTGTCCCCTCCCGAGCCTCCGCCCGGCCGCTCACCGTCTTGTCGCTGTGCTGCTGCTGCTGGAGCTGCTTCATGAGGATGGACTTCTTCTTGTCCTTGCAGCGCTTGTTCTGGAACCAGACACGGATGACGCGCGGGCTGAGCCCCGTCATCTCCACCAGCTGCTCCTTCATCAGGGCGTCGGGTCTCGGGTTGGCGGCGTAGCAGGTCCGCAGCGTGTGCAGCTGCTTCTCGTTCAGCACCGTCCTCACGCGGGTGGTCTTCTCGGCCGCTTTGTGCGACTGCGGCCGCGGGCCGGGCGGCCGTCCGGGCACCGGCTCTGCGCGGCGGAGAGAAGGAAGGAGGGAGGGAAGGAGGGCGCGCGCCGTCAGCGCCGCCGCCGACGGCCGCCCGCAGCCCCCAGCCCGCCCGTCCGCCCCGAGGAGCGGCAGCGGCGGGCCGGAGCTGTGTGCCGGTACCTGCGAGGTGCGCGGGCGGTGGCGCGGGGCTGCGGGGTCCGCGGGCGGCGGTGCCGTCGGTGGGCGGCCCGTGGTCGGCGCGGCAGAGCAGGTCGCGCTCCCGGAGGCAGAACTGATCCCCGGGCAGCAGCTGGCGGCCGCAGGCGGCGCAACGGAAGCACTCCAGGTGGTAGACGTGGTCGCGGGCGCGCATCACCAGGTCGCTGCTGCTGAAGGCCGCCCGGCACTGTGCGCACTTGATGCCGAAGAGCCTGAGGGGCGGCGGCGCGCCGTCAGCGCTCGGGGAGCGCGGGGCCGCGAAGGGCTCCGAGCTCGGTTCGGGTTCGTTTCGTTTCGTTTTAGAACGAGCGGGTCACCTGCCGTAGTCCCGCTTGCAGTAGGCCTTGCCGTCCCGCAGGAAGCACGTGCAGGTCTCGTCCAGCGGCTGCCCGCACTCGGCGCACTTGAGGCAGGCGACGTGCCACTCCAGATCCGGAGACACCCGCAGCAGAAACGGGTCCTGGATGCGGCCCCCGCAGCCCGCGCACAGCGCCAGCCCCGGCCGTCCTGCGGGACCCGCGGCGTCAGCGGGCGGCGGGGGGAGGCTGCGGGCTGCGGGGCTTTGTTCTTTTGGGGGTTTGGGTTTCTGGTTGTTTCGTTTTTGTTTTCTGTTTTTTTGTTTTTTTTGGGTTTTTTTAAGCAAAATTGAAAGAAAGAGAGAAATACGGGCGGGAACGGGGAAAGAAATAAAAGAGCCGCGACGGGAGAAAACGGAGCGGTGGGGATTCCGAGGAGAAAGTTGACTGGGGGAAATCATAGGAAATCAACCCAGGAAAAGATAGAAAAGTGGAATCTCGGAAGTGGAAAGAAACGCAGAAACGCAGAAAGACCAATACAGAACGAGGGGAAGGCGGAAAGAAAGAACGAAAGAAAAAGAACTAACGATGGAAAGACAGAAAGAGAAAGAAGAGCAAAGGGAAAAAAAAAAAACGGAAAGAGAGAACGAAGGCAGGAAAGCGGACAAACGAAAACGGAAAGGGACATCGGGCAGACAGAAAGAAAAAAACCCCAAACAAAAACGGAAGAACAGAAAGAGAAAGAAAGAAAGGAAAACGGAAAGAGAAACAAAAAAAGAAAACCGAAACGCGGAAAGAGAAGGAGGGAACGAAAGAACGACGCGAGAAGGAAGGACGGAGCGGGCGCGGGGAGCACGGGGAGACGCCGCAAAACCGTGCCGCCTCGCGCCCAGCCCGCAGCCGCCCGTGGGGCCCTTCCCGGCGCTGTCAGCGAGGCGCCCGCCCGACGGCACCGCGGCGCCCCGCGGCCCTCCCGCCCCGGCACTTACTCTTGGCGGGCTCCCCCATGGCGCTCGGGAGCGGCCGCGGCAGGAGGATGTCCACCATGCGGGCGGCCCCGTGCGCACCGGCGGCGATGCGCGATGCGGGACGCGGCGCCGCCGCTCCACCACTACCCGCGCCGC